>NW_025927635.1:0-300000 GCF_022837055.1 Prionailurus viverrinus | reverse complement strand
CCTCCAACATCAACTTCTGCATCTAAACAGGAGTTCTGTGGTCCTTCTTTACAGCATTATGAAATCTTTCTTGAAGGCCAGGATGGTACTTTCCTTCTAAGGGCTCATCGATCGATTCCAGGATTTTTCTAGAGATCATGACAACAGGACAACTAAATTGCCATCTGTCATTAGACTGAGTTCCCACCAGGGCATCCCAAGACGACCCAAATCGTTTCAAATATTTCAGCCCATCTGGTGTTTTTTCTCAATTAAACCTGCTGAAACCACAGTCTTAGGTTTCTTTTACATCCAAGGCTCCTGCCTATCAACTCGTGCCAAGAAGGTAGTTTGTCTTCATGTGACAAATCGTCTAATTATCCCCAAACCCACTGCTCTGTGATGCCAGCATGTGTGAATTTACTACAACCTATATATATTTGAACTTCTATGTACTAGTCATGGTATCAGACAGAAGAGGTATTTACAAGGAGCAAAACCAACATTGTCATGCCCTGGTAGAACTCTGTCTACAGAGAGGGGAGAGATTCATAAAATAACCACTCAAATACAGAATTCCGAATTGGGATAGACGCTATGAAATGCAAGAGCACAACAGAACAGGGGGACCCCACAGAGGCCTGAGGTTGCAGGTTGGTGTGGGGGTGGGGCGGATGTACTCTGGATACCCAGCACGGTTCTTCTCAGTCAAGGACATTTGAGGTCAATTTGGAGAATGAACAAGCAAATATCAGCCTGGTATCTCCATCTACCACCTCCATCAGAGCCTAAGTCAACCCCAAAGTCCCTAATCTTCTCACACCGACTCCCCCATTGTAGTAAATAACTCTGGCATCCACTCACTTCCTACCTCTCCCACCCTAATCCCGGTCACCTTTATCATTGACCTAAAGTGACTTAGCCACCTCCTCACTGATGTCTCTGCCTCCCTTTTTACCCACATACAGCCCGTTCCTTGTAATTAGACACATATCTGTAAAATAAAACGTATCACTTCATCCATCTGTATAACATCTGACAATATCTCATTTGTCTCAGTGGACAGAACTTTATACAACGTGGCCCCCACTTCATCCTCTGATTTCATACCCTACAACCCAAGGATGTCCTCCCCGCAACCATGTGCACTTCTTCACAGAATAATCTAGCCTTGTTTGGGATCTGGATACATCTCGCCCATCTGGAAAGTGGGGTCTTTTCTCTTCTCCCTCATTTGCACACAGCTTGCTCCTTTCAGACCTTCACATACCAGCTTCTCAGAGCTTTCCATGACCACCTACTCTGAACCACCAGACACCGTCCATAATACCTCTCAGTGTTCATTATGTGGATATATCCCTCATAACCCTTAGAACAGTCTTGTCTGCCGTATCTCTTCCTGCTGTAAGGATGCAAGTTCCTTAAGAACAGACAACTCAGTAGTCTTACCAATGTATACCCAAGATGTGTAATGGGCACTCATTAAGTGCTTTTTTGGACTGAATGAACAAGAACTA
This sequence comes from Prionailurus viverrinus, assembly GCF_022837055.1. NCBI lineage: Eukaryota > Metazoa > Chordata > Mammalia > Carnivora > Felidae > Prionailurus > Prionailurus viverrinus. Next base: position 298,504 of record NW_025927635.1, on the reverse strand, counting down.
AGTATGAAGCACAAGTGAGGATAATGTAATAGCACCATCCCCTTGAAGGGATGCCAGAAGGCTGTGTAGCCTTAGTGGTTCCAAGTAGCCATGGTTTGGATTCCAGTATAAAAATACAAGCTGTTTTTTTAAAAAAATATTTATGAGTTCTTTCCATTTGCTACAGATATCTGTAATTCCTTTCTCTCATCTGCCAAAGCTAGAAAACTAATCTCGTCAACTAGTGTATCTTTGTGCACCAAGCTAAGTTTACTTAGGTTTTTCTGAACAGAGATTGAGGAATCCATGAGTTCTTCGATTCCACACACAGCTGACATCTTTCCAGGTGGTAATTGGTCATTTGTTTCTTCTTTTCAAACCAAATTCTATAGGGCTCAAACTTCTATATAAGGAAAGTGTTCACATACGAAGTCTTGCCATATTTTCTACCCAATGTTCCATCAACATGTTTCAAACTACCATGGCCTCCTCTTAGGCCCACGGGAGAGGCCATATTGGAGCCATTCTAATCATGTGACATTACCTATATATGAGGCACTCGAATGCATGGATAATAGATCTGTCAAGTTACAATACCACTAAGGAGAAATTTTATAATAGATTATATATATGTTATAGGTTAATAGATGATGTTATATTATTAGAATCTAACATACTATGAGACATATATTTGACTACATAATAAGAACAAAATGAGATTTAAATACATTGAAAGACAGGAGATTTCCTACCTCCTTCTGGTAGTCTACAAAGGTGATTTCCTCACCACCTGATTTCTTAAACGTACTTCTGGGGGTCTCCTCCCAATTAATAGTATCCACTCGATAGGTTCTATTGTTATACCAGTGGAATGGTCACAACACCTAGTATTATTCCCAACATATTTATGGCATGGGATCATGTAAGAAGTGAGAAGCTTTAAATCCTACAAGAAATTTCAGGATATATCCACTTTAGTAAATTCATATGACATATAATTCACCTATGTAAGGCTACAATCCAATGGTTTCAGTATATTCACAGAGTTGTAAATCCTATACATTTGCCTACCCACCCTATTTCACATGAATTGAATGATACAGTATGTGACCTTTCCTGACAGCCTTCTTCCACTTCGTGTACTACTTTTCAAGGTTTATCTATGCTGTAGCATGATTGGTATTTCATTCCTTTTTGTTGCCAAATGACACACTATTTTATGGATATACATTTTTATTTTTCCATTTGTCAGCTGATGAACATTTGAGTTGTTAACACCTTTGAGCTATTATGAAAAATGAGATTATGGACATTCATGTATCAATTCTGGTAGGCATTGGTGTTCATTTCTCTTGGGTATAAAACTAGGAATAAATTGCTGACTCATATGGTGACACTATATTTAGCATATTGAGAAGGGCCATCCTGTTTTCCAAAGAGACCACACCATTTTTACTTCTACCAGCAGTATTTGACGGGTGGTTCCAACTTTTTCACATCCTTGCTAACACTTAATCTCTGCCTTTTCAAATTTAGCCATCATACTATGAAGGGGTATTTCACTGTGGTTTGACTTTGCATTTCCCTGATGGCCAATAATATTGAGTATCTTTTCATGTGATTATTGGCCATTTGTATATTTTCTTTGGAAGCCTGTCTATTCAGATCCTTTGCCCATTTTTTGAAAGTTGGGTTAAAGAAATAAGTGAAAGTTAGGTTCTCTTTTCATTATTGACTTGTAAACATTTCTTACATATGGAGAAGCAAGTTGTTCCGGAGATATGTGATTTCAAACGTTCTCTCATTCTGTTCCTTTTTTTTTCTTTCTTTTTCTTAACTTTAAATTTTTTGTAACGTTTATTTATTGTTGAGACAGAGAGAGACAGAGCATGAACAGGGGAGGGGCAGAGAGAGAGGAAGACACAGAATCTGAAGCAGGCTCCAGGCTCCTAGCCATCAGCCCAGAGCCCGACGCGGACTGCGACATCGTGACCTGAGTTGAAGTCGGACGCTTAACCGACTGAGCCACCCAGGCGCCCCCCCCCCCCCTTTTTTTTTTTTACTTCAAAGAAAGAAAGTTTTCAATTTGGTGAAGTCCAATTTATGTTTTCCTTCTGTCATCCCTTCTCTGTTGGCATTTTATTTTATAAGGTTTTCTCTAAGCCAAAGTCAAGAAAATTTACTCCTAGATTTCCTTCTAGGAATTTTATAGAGTTTTAACGCTTACCTTTAGGTCTATTTTTAGTTAATTTGGGGGACAAATTGGAGTTAATTTTGTATCTTCTGTGAGGAATGGCCAGGTGGATATCCAGTGGTCCCAGCAATATTTGAGGAAACGAGTATTCCTTCCCCAAGAAAGCGGTCTTGAAACTCTTGCTGAAAAAAAAATCAATGGACTATAAATGTGAGGGTTAACTCCAGAATTCCCAATTCTATTCCATTGATTTTTAGGTCTATCGTCATACCAGTATCCCACTGTCCTGATTCCGAGAGCTTTGTCGTAAATTTTGAAATTGGGAAGCAAGAATAAAGTCGAGGACTCCTAAGATGATGCTGGCCAAGCAGCTTTACATCCACGCTCTTCAGCTTAAAATGTCTGGTCTAGAAGAAGATTAAAAGTAAAACACTTCCGTCAAGTGGACATTTGCGAATGGATGATAATTAAGCCCTGATTTTTAAAAATAGTTAGACACAAAGCAAGAGAAATGAAATTTGGAAGGAGCATATTCTGTTACATGTGAGAGCAGGTTCAGAGCAGGTGACTGGATCAACATCAGGAATCACAAGAGCAGCAAAATCTACAACTGAATCTTATCTCTCTCTCATGCTGTAGAGCCAGATGAGGAAAGCGTGGATGGATTCTCACCATTCCCATGCTATTTCTGCCTCTGACCTTTATGTTTATTGATTCGAAAACTGTAGGACCATCTCTTATGGGGGGAAAAGGTTCTCAAAGAGATTGGATAGGTTTGTAAAAAGCAGACTCACAGGACACCTGTGTGGCGCAGTTGGTCAAGTGTCCGACTTCAGCTCAGGTCATGATCTCATGGTTCGTGGGTTCGAGCCCCACATCAGACTCTGTGCTGACAGTGCAGAGCCTGGAGCCTGCTTCAGATTCTGTGTCTCCCTCTCTGTCTCTGTCTCTGTCTCTCTCTCTGCCCCTCCCCCACACTCTCTCTGCTTCTCTCAAAAAAATAATAAACATTAAAAAAGTTAATGAACACAGATGTAAAAACAATTGATCCAACTAATTCTTTAAAATTTCCATAGCATCTTTCCTTTGGGATTTGTTATCAACATGCATTATTAGATCAAGCAGTTTGCATTCGGAGCAGTTTGTGGTTCACATCAGCACAGAGGGTAATGCTGGTTTCATACTCAAGAATAGAAGCACTATATCCAGGCCAGATTACCAGCCTGCAAACAGAAGACATTAGATGTAAGGGTCAAAGTCCAAGCTCTGAACAAGGAAGCAAGCGTCCCAGGGTTGGAACTTGGGGTCTAAAATTGGTGCTTAGGAGTCAAGCAGTTTCAATTTCTTATTTCTAGTAAGAACTGATCTTTTGAAGGACCTTTCCAATAGAGATTTACCTGATGGGCTAGTTATAACTCTTACACTCTCTTTGTTAAACCATATTGTTACCACCCACAGGCTCACACACCTATAGCCACACACATGCGTATATATGTATGTATGTGAGAATATATAGGATATAGGTGTATAAAGTATAAACATATACACAATATATATACATACATACATACATACATACATGTAGCTATAATTACTATGATTGAAAGTATTTAAGAAAAATTTATTATCCAAATTTGAGAAGATTTAGACTTCTTATGAGGTTTATATAACTACCGAATACCTCAAGGTTTATGCTTATCATTCTAGGACTGTAAGAGTGAATCTTTTCACTTCGTTTCAAATTTACATGAAATTCTAACTGAATCGTTCATGGCCAGTGGGTACCACTGAAAAGACCATCACTTATAAATCCTACTGCTTCAAATGAGAGTCACTTTCTCAAATGCTTCTATGGTCAGGTCTGTAGAATGTGAGGCTTTCCACTGTGTACTTACGATTGAGGAACTCCGTGGCCTCATTCTCGTTGTAATAGTTGCGACCAACTTGCTTCAAATCCATCATCTTCAAAATTCTAGAAATTGGAAGAATGGATTTCGTGCCAACCGCAGTGAATATTATTAAGATTTACTAACAAACACGGAGATACACTGGGGCGAAGAAATCGATCAGTGACTTTGTTTTACAAACGATTAACAGGAAGTGCCTGATACAACAAGGAAATGACATTGTAAGGTAGATATTAAGGCCCCTTGAACCTCCATTTTTCCCTCCTTTACATAATCTACAACAAAGGGTCATGGGAAGGTCATCAGAAGGTCCTTCATCCCCAGAAATGAACTGAAACCTCTTTTGCAGACTACGTGCCTCTAATTTTCGTTTTCACTATTTGTGCATCACCGTAAGTGTAGACCACCAAACAAATGTAGGGGTGCCTGCACCAGACTTTGGCTCAGGGCATGATCTTGCACTGAGGGCTCAAGCCCCGCACTGGGCTCTGTGCTGACAGCTCGGAGCCTGGATCCTGCTTCAGATTTTGTGTCTCCCTCTCTCTGCCCCTCCCCTGCTTGTGCTCTTTCTCTCTCTCTTACAAAAATAAAAAAACATTAAGAAAAGAAAACAAATGCACATTTACTCCAGGAGAAAGAGGCATCGCTGTGCACAGTTGACATCTGCCCCTCCCTCGACAGGGAGCAGGCATGGGATGTGGGGGTAGGCAGGAAGAACAATGTCAACAATAAGCCACAGAACTCAAGCACATCTAGGTGAGGTTCAAGTGCCGATGCACCTCAAAGATCGCTTGCCCTCCCAGAACATGAGGAGACCTCGAGAACACAAATTCTAGGACCAAACAGCTATGTACAGTGCCACTGACACACTAACATACAACCAAATCTCAAGCAAATGAAATCTCACAAACACACTTGCTAGAGAGAGTGTTGTAATAACGTAAGCAGTCCAGTGAGGTGGGTTTGAGTCACTGAAGAATTCAGTGATGACCTTCACAATCTTGTTGCCCCACCGGCTGACCAGTTCTGTTTTCTGAGGTAAAGAAACAACAAAACGGTCTAGTGCTCCTTCCAAGGAGAGGACGCTCATTACTGGACCACAAATCAACAGGTCACTTGGGTGTCTGCCAGGAGCAATCTTAACCCCCAGAGACACAGGCAGGTAGAATATACGATTTAGGAGACCCAAATGAGGGTCCGAGTTGAATATTTACAATGATTTTTTTTTTAACTTAAGCTCCTGTAAATTATGCACTTGCTAACTAAATACAGGAGTTTATTGAAGTGGGGTGTCTGGGTGGCTCAGTCGGTGAAATGTCTGACTTCAGCTCCGATCATGATCTCACATTTTACGGGCTCTAGCCCTATATCGGGCTTTGTGCTGACAGCTCAGAGCCTGGCGCCAGCTTCAGATTCTGTGTCTCCCTCTCTCTCTGCCCCTCCCCTGCTCACACTCTGCCTCTCTCTCTCTCTCTCTCTCTCTCAAAAATAAACGTTTAAAAAAATAGTTTTTAAAGTTTATTGAAGAGGGTCGGCTGGGTGGCTCAGTCAGTTAAGCCTCTGACTCTTGATTTCAGCTCAGGTTATGATCTCACGGTTCAGGGGTTTGAGCCCCACTTCAGGCTCTGTGCTGTGTCAAACCTGCTTAAGATTCTTTCTCTCTGCCCCTCCCCCAATTGCTCACTCTCAAAAATATTAAATTAAGGAAAAGAAATGGAATATTAAGTCCTTCCAGTTCTGTGTGTGTATGCGTGTGTGTGTGTGTGAAGATTTGGAACAAGAAATAAAAACTTTTTCAATACTTCGTTAGCATTTGAGCCCTATTTGCCATTGGAAAGGTAAAAAATATATATTTTGTTCTTAAATTCATTTTAACCACAAAAATGAGGCATGAGGGAACATCAGTGATAGCCAAACACGGCATGTGGGTTTTGTTACAAATCCTATGGGCAAGAGATCGAGAGGTGTCCATGAACCATTGTATGAAAAAGGTATATTTGCTATAATACAGGGAGAATGTGAGAGAAAGAAAGAACAAAGGTCAAGAAAATGTCCACTAACAGGAGTGCCTGCATGGCTCAGTTGGTTAAGTGCCCAACTCTTGACTTCAGCACAGGTCATGATCTTGTGGTTTGTGGGTTCAAGCCCTGTGGCCCTGCACAATCAGTGCAGAGCCTGCTTGGGATTCTCTCGCCCTTGCTCTCTGCTCCTCCCCTACATGTGCTTTCTCTCTCTCAAAATAAGTCAATAAACTTAAAGAAAATGTCCAATCACATTACTTACCCTGCTTTTGTAGTTTATGAGGCAGTAATAAAGAGTTCCCATCTAATGTGGGACACTCTCCAATTACATGTTTATGCTGGCAGAGCAAATCTGTACGAACTTTTCCATCTTCAACCTCTGGCATGTAATCAATGTTGTACTTATACGTGAGGAGTTGAGGGCGAGAGGTCACTCGGAAATGGTTGGTGAATAGCTTCACCACTCTACCTTGCATTCCTGCAAAAACCGAGGCACATGTCAATAATGAAACAAGTTGACCAATCGCTCCCAAAACAATGGAGACACCACAATCTTGAGAGCTTAAGGTAGGTCAAACCAAGACATGAACAAGTAACGTACACTTATACACACCTGATGCCCAGACTATGTACCGGCCTTTTAGAGGAATCCTCACACAAACATACATTTAGAGTTAAAACAGGAGATTAAAATATTAAATTAACAGTAACAAGAGATCAAAAGAAAACCTCTTGTAACACAAAGCTTCCAAAAGGGGAGGGTGAGTGGGGAGCCACTGTTTGTAATAGTGTTTAGCATTCAAAAAAAAAAAAAAGGCTCAGCATAACCAAAGAACTGGGTCATTTGATTTTAGTTGCTATAAAAGGAAAAGAAAACTGGCAAGTACATCCAGGTCCCTAAAATAGGTCTCTATTTCTGCAAAGGTGGAGGTTATTACAACATGAGAGGGTGGGAAGGTACCTCTACTCACAGTGATGGGGTGAAGCTCTAAGATTCTCAAACACAAAGGAACCTCAGAACAAGATCAACACGAACAATTCCCTAACGCTAGGTTGTTAAAGGCCACCACACCTGTTGTGGAGTCTTTCACATGTTCCAAGTACTGTCGGGTATTCACCACCTGGTCTTGAAAAATGGCTCCAAGAACCCTTTTCCCCTTCAGCGACAGTGGCTGCAATCCAGCCCCCCGCTGAAGTTCCTCTGCACAGAAACAAATGCAAAAACCATGAATTTTATAGGATAAAAAACAAATGGAAACGTAAACAAAGGACAATGTTAAGTACAACTTAAGTTGAGGTGGTTGGAGGTAGAAAAGAGGGTTGTCAAAGGATCCAAACAACAGTAGTTCGGTAATGGATCACCAGAGAAGGTGAATGTTACCCAGAAGCCTTTCTCAACAAGACCCCATTCCGTGTCAGCGGCTACCCGAGCACCACATTCATTGCTGCTATGGCGTTTGCCTCCTTTCATCCGGTATTTGTTCAGAGGGCAAGCTTCTTCTAATCAGAAACTTTGTCCTTTCTCTACTTTCTTTATAGGCTAATCACCTGGTACCAGAGTGCCCTCTAGTGGGCATCAGAAAATGCTGACTAAATAAACAGTCCTTTCAAAAAAAAATGCATGAGAGGTGTTTGAGTGGCCTCAGTGGATGAAGCTGAGGACTCTTGGTTGCAGCTCAGATCATTATTTCACAGTTCCTGAATTCGAGCCCTGCATCAGAGCTCTGTGCTGACAGCATGGAGTCTGCTTGGGATTCTCTCTCTGCCCCTCCCCTGCTCTTGCTCTCTCGGTCTCTCTACATCAACAAACTGAAAAAAAAATTATCAAAAGCCAGTTTCATGTTTTTTTTTTAAAACAACTGATCGATTTTTTTTAACAGCAACTGGGAAAGGCTCTCATGTTATTTTTATCACACTGTAATATTCATCTAATTGAACTATTTTACAAGGTGACTATTTGAGCACAGTGCAAGGCAACCTTTCACAGATTATGAAAGAAACTTCCGTAAATGGGTAATACAGTCCATGCCTTGGGTTGCACAAACTGGTTTTCTTCAAAATGTTACTTCTGGAAGCTATTATCCCTAGCTTATGATGCTCTTAAACAAACACAGTCTGAATTTCCATAATAGAAAATCATTTCATTTTACACATAAGTTTTTAAATGATTTTTATCAAACTCTCAACTAATTCCTGACACACCCAGCAATCAAATTTATCATATTCAAACTTTCAGTGAAAGAAAACACCAAGCATCATTCACTAGTACTTGCTACATACGGTGTACTTACATAAAATATTAAAAACCCCTGAGATGTAAAAATAGGTGTCTTAATATTGTATATTCATGTTTATCATGTCGTCTTAGGGGTCTGGATTTTGTCTCAGTTTATTATAAAAGTATCTACAACAGAGGATACCAAAAGCAGAGGAAACAGGAGCAAAATAGACAAGTGGGAATTCAACCTAAAAACTTTCTGCACAGCAAATGAATCAATCAACAGAATGAAAGGCAACTTACGGAATGGGAGAAAGTATTTGCAAACCATGTATAAGGGGTTAATTAAAAAAATATAAGGAACTCCTGTTACTCAATAGCCAAAAAACCTAATAACCCATTTTTTGTTAATGGGGAAAGGACCTGAATCGGCATCTCTCCAAAGAGGACATGTAAATGGCAAACAGACATATGAATGTAGAACCAAGCAAAGTACAGAAAACTGGGTATTACCAGAAGGTGGGATGTGAGGGGGCTGGTTGAATTCATGGGGGACAAAGCAGACCCTCAGGGAGAAGTTGCCGCTGAATCAAAGACCGGAAAGAGGAGACTGAGTTACAAGGTTATACGAGCCACAGGTAGAGGAAAGAGCAAATCTTCTAATGTAGAAACCGTGCAAGAAACAACAAGGTGGCCGATGTGACTGCTGCAAGGTGAGCACGAGGTAGAGAAGCTTAGGTCAGAAAGGTAGTGGGAGAGAGGCCATTTTTTTCAATGTTTATTTCTGAGAGAGAGAGAGAGGGAGGGAGGGAGAGAGAACAAGCAGGGGAGGGGGAGAGGGAGAGGGGGAGGGAGAGGGAGAGGGGGAGGGAGAGGGAGAGGGGGAGGGAGAGGGGGAGAGAGAGAGAGAGAGAGAGAGAAAGACAGAGGATCCAAAGCGGGCTCTGCACCGTCACACTTGGGGCTCAAACCTACAAACCGTGAGATCGTGACTTGAGCTGAAGTCAGGGCTTAATGGAATGAGCCACCGGTGCACCCCAGGAGGGAAGCCATCTCAAAGAATGCGCCTCTGACTGGGAAAATGGGAACCTTTACAGGATGTCGGGCAGAGGAACTGCATGGACCGATTTATATGGTTCTGTGTGCTGGGAAACAGGCAGAAGGAAACCCAGGGTGGAAGCAAGACTAGTTTGGAGACCACTTGCCAGGTGCAGCAAGGGATGCTGGTGGCTTGGGCCAGAGGGTAGGAACAGAGGTGGTGACACATTGTCAGATGCCAGATACCTTTTGGAAAATTGGGAGACGACAGTGTTTCCTGGATGCTGGTGTGCAGGAAAAGTTTGGGCTCGCGACAGGAATCTAGGGCGGATGCAAAGACTTTGCCTGAGCACATGGAAGAATGGAGCTTCTTCAAACGACAAGTCTGGGAGGGAGAATCAGGAGCTCAGAGATGTCTGTGGGGTGTTAGCTGCCTGTTTTGAAGTCACTTTCCAAGAGGGGTCATTGGCTACGGCCAAGCTCTTTAGAAACCTTTCCATCCACTCGGGTGGAAGGGAAGTCTATTCGCAGATGAGAAAACGCATGAGAAGGAAGTAGTAGGAGAAGAAGATAAAGCATCTTTTGCACCAAGGAGACTGAACAGGCTGTGGAGGCTCCAGGCGGGGGAGGTGCGGCGGCTCCCTGCAGCGGGGCGCGTGGAGAGGGCGCCCGACCTTGCCCGCGGCCTCGGGCTCGGGTCCTGGCCCGACCTGACATTGCTGCCCAGAAGGGGACAGACCCTGGCAGGGGGCACAGTTATGTTCGACTTCTCTAGGTAGTTGTCTGGTCACCTCTTACAAACCAGGACTTTGAAGAAGGCTTCAGGTTGCTAACTACACGTGTTTTCCAATCACGCCCCAAACACCGCTAACTGCCAAGTTGTCAGAGGAGGATCCTGTGGTAACAGGGAACCTGGTAAGACATTCTTGGAGATGTGCAGACAATTATTGACTAGGATTCTTGCCCCCCACACCAAGTCACAGGTCACTGTGGGTTACCCTGCTTGCTTGTAGGAGTCCGGTGTGCATGGAGTTCACACCTACCGCCTATCCCCATGGTGCGCCTGCGCGCGCGCACGCGCGCGCGCGCACACACACACACACACACACACACACACACACACACACCCCCCACACCCACAGGCACATACACCCAGGGCTACCGCCACCCGAACGGGTCACCCACCCGACTCCGCTGACACAACTCACCTTCGTTCCTGCCTCCTGAAGCATTAGTCTGATCTGTGGGGTTTTAGTTGCCTTCTTTCATGCCCTGTAGCCTAGGGTTCCTCTTCCAGCCCCGCAGCGCCTGAGCACTGACGTCCGCGGGGTCAGAGGGGCAAAGCTCCTCTCTGAAAGGGCCAGCCTTTCCCGGGACTGGCCCTGTACCTGTACCTCACCGCCGTCACAGAGGGGCAGTAGGACTAGCCTGGCCTCCTCGCGGGACGCTCCCACAGTCAGCAAGGCTGGCCCCGACCAGCCCCCACCCTCATTTCTAGTTCAACCCTGCTGGCCCAGCCCCTTCAGGCACCGCCTCCATCCAGGCCCACATGAGGCCTACCTAGTAGTGCACCTGGCGCTTTCAAAGGTGCTCTGAGTCTCAGGGGGATGGGCGTGGGTGGTTCTGCCTGCTCTCCTGCCCCGCCCAACCTCCCCCCACCAACCATCCCCCGATTAACCTGCCAGTGACTTCACCCAACGAAGTGCACATGGAGCTCCAGAAACTTTGGCCCTTACCACTTAATATTTTAACCAGTTCCCCACGGCTCCCAATAAAACTACATTGTAACCACCGTGACTATCCTTGGATCCAAATCTAGGCTCCTTCATCATCCTCTCCTTGGCCTAGAGCCCTACAAGTGGGTTTGCAGTGATTTGTAAGCTTTTAAGCATTGGTGTAATTAAAAAAAAATTGTTGTTGTTGTTGAATCAGGCTCTTTTTGTCCATTGCTTCCGAGTTTCTGTCACTCTTTGACTTTGCCACTTAACACTGTTTTTTTTAATTCACTAATTCTTTAATTTTGTAATTGCATTGTCTTGCATTTAAATCCTTGATGCACACACTGGATACCCATTTCATTGTTTAACTTTTTTAGTTTCATTCCAGGTAGCGTAACAGCATTGCATTAGTTTCCAATGGACACTCATTTTAACTCAGAGAGTTATCTGACACCATTTCTAAAATAATCCTAACCTTGCCCCTGCTTTGAAGTCCCATCGTAATTCTGCAGAAACCTGTGTGTTCCTTTGGCTCTAACTGCAAACTCAGTTCTGCTTTGTCTGGTGTACCAGTAACACGATGTCTTGTTCCTTGATCTTGAAAGTATTCTGAGCACTAGAAAAGCCTAAATTGGCTAAGCACTTGAAAATCCCTGGCTGTTCCTTCAAATGAGTTTTCGAGTCAGTGCATTAAGTTCCAGAATATACTAAACACTATTGCCTGGTGACCTGAGGTTGGATTGAATTTAGACATCGATTTAGTTCTTCCGAGTCGCAGAGTCTTCACTAAGGTTTTCCTGGAAAATCCTTGTGCTCATAAGTGATTCCAAGGAAGATGTTTAGGGGTATCCAATTGCTGTATAGAGAGCACCCTGGAAACTGGCTCAGGTGCCCTCTGGTGGGGGCCATGTCAATTGAGTGTTCTGCTTTCAGATTCTGGTTTCTCTGATGAAGGTAGCCTGAGAGAGGGTGTAGGGAGAAGAGGAGGAGAAAACTCTGGAATACCAAATTTTAATGTTTTTATATGATATATGATCTGATAAACATACAAATGTATTTACTTGTCAAATGGAGGAAATATAGGAAATTCCCTTAGGGTAAACATTTCTATTTTCATATTCCAAGCACCACATCAACTATGATTTTACATATACACACATGTGAATGACACTGTTATTCTCGTGATTATAAAACTGAACATGCTGTTTTCAGTGACAACAAGATATTTCATGGAACAGTTTGAGAAGCAGTAACCTAGGTAGGAGCCAGAATGCCTGGGTGTGAATTCCCACTTCTGCTCATTATGAGCTGTATGACCTTGAGCACACTACCTAAAACTTCCGTGTCTCAGTCTCTGCACCTGTAAAATGAAGGTAATAATAGCACCTACTGGGGCACCTGGGTGGCTCAGTCGCTTCAGTGTCTGGCTTTTGACTTTGGCTCAGGACGTGATCTCAGGGTCACGTGACTGAGCCCCACAGCGAGCTCTGTGTGGACAGCAAGGAGCCTGCTTGGGATTCTCATTCTTTCTCTCTCTCTCTCTCTCTCTCTCTCTCTCTCTCTCTCTCTCTCCCCTCCATCCCACCCTCCCTCCCTCCCTCCCTCCCACTCTGTCTCTACCCTCTTTCTCTCTCTCCCTACCTGCCCTTCCCCACAATTTCCCTCTCTCTCGCTCTCTCTCTGAAAACAAATAACCTTATAAAAGTGATCTCAAAATAAATAATAATAGTATCTACCGCACTGGGATCTTGGGAACATAAAATTAGGAAATAATACATGAACAACTTAGAAGGGTACGTGGCACATAGTCAGCTCTAAGTGTATGCATTTAGCCTGATTACTGTTGCTGTATTTGGCGTTCCAATACAATGTGATAGTTTAGGCAGGTGGCATGCCAATACAAGTGGTCCCCTATACAAATTATACTGAAGTTATTCTTCATACCACCGCCAAGTGGCAGCAAACGGGGAGCATGAGGCCCAGAATCTCTCCTCAGTACTTCACACAACTTTTGCCAATGCCACTAGCAAACAGTACTTTTTTTTTTTAACGTTTATTTATTTTTGAGACAGAGAGAGACAGAGCATGAACAGTGGAGGGGCAAAGAGAGAGGGAGACACAGAATCTGAAACAGGCTGCAGGCTCCGAGCGGTCAGCACAGAGCCCGACGCGGGGCTCGAACTCATGGACGGTGAGATCATGACCTGAGCCGAAGTCGGACGCTTAACCGACCAAGCCACCCAGGCGCCCCTAGCAAACAGTACTTTTTTTTCCCCGCTTATACTACTTTTAACTAACTCCCTCTCTATACTACTCAGTGGACAATACTCACAGACTACAGTACAAATAGCACCTCCTAGATTGAGTAATAGATGCTTTACATGACCATCAGAGGCAAGGGAAAGCCACTGACATGGAAATAATCGAGTCTTGCGAAACTAAAGTTCCTCAATCATTTCATATCCATACTGTTTACGTTAGGCTGCTTTAGCAGGTACTCTGATGAAGAGATTAAGGCTTTGTGGTAAAAGCCTATCAGAAGAGCTGTCCCCAGAGCTTGGCAGTTGGTAAAATGCTATAAATGTGTAAATCCCAGTTCTGGCTGCATAAGGAAGAAAGACTGCAATTTCTCCTTTTCTACTAACCATTTGCTTAAGTTTTGAAGCCTTGTCCATCTATCACCCTGCTTCTCCCCTTGCAGTGGACTCGAACATTCTTTAATGTATCGTCTCATCCACAGATTCAACTTTTCTTCACTTATTTCCTTCTTTTACACTAAAATCTAACTTTCATTCCCATCATTCCACTAAGAAATTTTGAGGGTCATCAAGGACCTTTTTTTTGTTTTAACTTTTTAAAGTCTTTATCCTGCTTCACTTCTTAGCAGCAGCGGGTAACAATGCCCATACCCTCCCTCTGCTCTTCGAACCCCACCTTATTTCTAAAGGACGGCAACCCCTGGCATTGAGTTCTTGCCCCTTGCTATCTGTCTTTTGAATTGCTCTTAAGGCTTCAAAACCAGATTCTCCAATTCACATTTCCGGCTCTGACCCCTTTACCTAGGCCATGTGGACTTTTTGCTCTATCGTCTAGGTGTTCATAGACAACATCCTCAACCACACACTCAAAAATCATTACTTGACATGGATTACCTCTGTAGACAGCTAATCATGTACATTTTATTGGGGCTCTTTTCGGTGTTACTTTGAGTGTGTTTTTCTTATTGAGTCTTAGGAGGCACCCTTACCCTTAGGATGCTGACCAGCATACTTTGTCTCGCTTTTCATTTATAACACAATACTTATCACAAGGGCTGGGTGATCACTGGTTTGCCTTGTTTCCTTTTGAGTAATTTCTTAGTCCATAGAGATCTCAACTTATGGAAGTCTTCTGAAGTTCCTTTCAGACGCATACTTGGCTATATTGTTAGGAAGGTTAAGTTGGCTAGAGCTACCTCTTCTTCCCAATCCAGATTCTTCACCTCAAAACTGTGTGCATCAAATATCTTCACCCAGGTAGCCTCTGGTTTGGGGATTCAGGAGATAAGGACCTTCTAGAGAAGTCAGAGCTATGGACTGAGTTGGCTGGAAGCTATCTTAAGTTTTTGATTCACAGGGAACACCTTAAAGTGGCAGCTAATTTCGTGCCATAACCCTAATTCCTTTCTATAGGGATCTACAGAAAATCCCTCCTTATTCTTTAATAAGCTTCATCAGTTTCAGATATTCTTACAAATTTTAGTCTTTGAGACCTTAAAGATTTCTTTAGGACACAGTAGCAGGACAACGCCTAGCACTCTCATTCACAGAAGACTGATCAACAGAGTGTCATGTTACTTGCGTGAAAGTACCCTAATACAATGTGATTCATTTATAAGAGGTCTAGAAAAGAAAATAATTTTCAGTGTCTCTTCAGCCACAAAAAGGACCAGTCAACAGGATGTTCTAGTTCCCCTGACGGGTATAGCTGTCTAATGAAACTTGCATGTATATTATTATATAGCTTGTGTGACGGACAGAAACGAGTTGGTCAGTGTATCTACCTCATTGCACCCACTTAGGATTTACAATGTAAATCCTACAAAGGAGGCTGAGAGTGCGATGACATTAACCGTTCTGCTTGGAAAACAGTTGGGGTTTCACTGCATATCAATAAATTAGAATCTTGAACGGCACATTAGTCTTTTCTGAGATTGAATTGTGAAACCTCTGGAAGGCTGATTAACTCAAGTGAGTGGAAAAAGAAAATGAGTTCCTGAACTTGCAAAGGTAGGAGCACTATGTTACTAGATAAGGCCCTGACAGAGCAGACATTTCTACTATTTTACTGGCATTTCTTTTCCTTTACAAATCCAACAAAGGGAAAACTCCATTCCTTTGAAGGACGTTTGCATAACGACCTGCTAGTCATTCTTGATAAAGACAATAAATTGCAAACTTCTAATTACAAACTACAACAAATCATCATTAAAATAACCCGTTCGAAACTGTCACTAAAGGGATGAGATTACAAAAGAAAGTCAGAATTCAAGATCAAATGATCACTCAAAGTTTGCACAAGTTTGAAACACCCTGAAAAATATTAGCAGGGACTCACACATCTGTATGCCAATGTTCACAGCAGCATTATTAACAATAGCCAAAAGGTGGACTAAACCAAACGCTCACTGTGGTATATATAAAATGTTGCTTTACTTAGACTCTCACAATGGTTTTATGAAAATCTCACTACAAACATCATTCCTTTATGAATGCAATCAACTTCATCTCTTTTTTTTTTTTTTAATTTTTTTCTCAACGTTTATTTATTTTTGGGACAGAGAGAGACAGAGCATGAACGGGGGAGGGGCAGAGAGAGAGGGAGACACAGAATCGGAAACAGGCTCCAGGCTCTGAGCCATCAGCCCAGAGCCTGACGTGGGGCTCGAATTCCCAGACCGTGAGATCGTGACCTGGCTGAAGTCGGACGCTTAACCGACTGCGCCACCCAGGCGTCCCAGCGTCATCTCTATAGAAGAATTACATCACTAGTAGCAAGTAGGAACAATATCAACCTAATCTTCATTTTTATTTTTATTTTTTTTAATTTTTTTTTCAACGTTTATTTATTTTTGGGACAGAGAGAGACAGAGCATGAACGGGGGAGGGGCAGAGAGAGGGAGACACAGAATCAGAAACAGGCTCCAGGCTGTGAGCCATCAGCCCAGAGCCTGACGCGGGGCTCGAACTCACGGACCGCGAGATCGTGACTTGGCTGAAGTCGGACGCTTAACCGACTGCGCCACCCAGGCGCCCCTCAACCTAACCTTTAGATCAGTGAGATTTTCCATATGAGCCAAAACATTCTCATGTACTACTACTAGTGAAATAAGGATTCCTTTTCAGTAGGACAGACATTAAGAGACCCACTTACCAAACTTATCCTTAACAAGTTGCTCTGAAGATCTTGAATTTGGGCCACTTGCTGTTTAATGGTTTCTTCCCATCTGGCATGTTGAACTTTTAGCCTAAAATGCAGATCTTAAGATACTTATTGTCACACATAAATTTAAAAAAATACCATATAATTTCTGAACAAATGAGGGTATTATTACATAAATTCTTAAAATTTTATCAAGAGGAAGATTTGGCAATTGTGCCATTTTCCTCTTTGTGTTTTGTGGATAAGGTACAAAATTGAGAGATAAGATGCCACGATTCTGCATTTCAAACTAGCTCAAAGCTGGAATTTGTATCCACTTAACAATGATATACTGGCATAACTAATACATTTCTCATACTACACTGCTTATCTGCTCTATAAATACTCACGCTATTTTCTCTGAGGGTAGAATTCTACTTTTGCATATGATCTTTCATCTCCTCAGCATGTCTTATGGCCTCTGCATGTCGATCCTGTGATTCTTGCAACTAAAATAAAGAAAAAAAATAATTTTAACTACTGACAATCTAATAGAACACCATCACCTATTTCTGTAACTAAATTATTTTCTTTTTTGACTTGAGAGAGTGAGAGTGAGAGTGAGAGTGAGAGTGAGAGAGAGAGAGAGAGAGAGAGAGAGAGAGAGAACATGCACAAATGGGGAAGAGAGGCAGAGGGAGAGACAGAGAAAATCGTAAGCAGGCTCCAAGCTCAGGGTGAAGCCTGATGTGGGGCTCGGTCTCATGACCTGAGTGGAAATTAAGAGACAGGACGCTCAACCAACTAAGCCGCCCAAGTGCCCCTGTAACTAAAATCTTATTGGACCCAGTCACACTCTCCCCTACATGCTGATGATGGCTACTTTGAGGTCATAACAGCAGAGTTGAGCTGCTACAACAGAGGCTATGGCCAACAAAGATGAAATGTTTCAATACTCTTACAGAATAGTTTACCAACCTTACTGTACTACAAAAACATAACGTTTTTAATGATTTTAAATTATATATGATCAGATAACCGTACAAATGTATCTACTGGTCAAATGGAGGAAATCTAGGAAATTGCCTTATGGTAAACATTTCGGTTTTCACATTACAAGCACCGCATCAACTATGATTTTAAATTTTCACATAGGTGAATGACATTGTTATTCTCGTGATGATAAAACTGAACATGCTGTTTTCAGTGACAACAAGATATTTCATGGAACAGACTGAGAAGCAGTATCCTAGTAGGAGCCAGAATGCCTGGGTCTGAATTCCCAATTCTGCTGGTTATGAGCTGTACGACCTTGAGTACACTACCGAAAACTTCCGTGTGTCAGTCTCTGCATCTGTAAAATGAAGGTAATAACATCACTTACTGGGGCACCTGGGTGGCTCAGTCGCTTCAGTGTCTGGCTCTTGATTTCGGCTCAGGACATGATTTCAGGGTCATGTGATTGAGCCCCACAATGAGCTCTGTGTGGACAGCGAGGAGCCTGTTTGGGATTCATTCTCTCTCTCTCTCTCTCTCTCTCTCTCCCCCACCCCCGTCTTTCTCTCTCTCCCTACTTGCCCTTCCCCACAACCTCTTTCTCTCTCTCTCTCTCTGTATCTCTGAAAACAAATAACCTTAAAAAAGTGATCTCAAAATAAATACTAATAGTATCTACTTCACTGGGATGTTGGGAAGATTACAATAGGAAAAAACACATGAACAACTTAGAAGGGTACGTGGCACATAGTCAGCTCTAAATGTCTGCATTGATTACTGTTGCTATATTTTGCGTTCCAATACAATGTGATACTTCAGGCAGGTGGCATGCCAATACAAGTGGTCCCCATACAAATTATACTGAAGTTATTCTTTATTCTACCACAAGTGGCAGCAAATGGGGAGCTTGAGGCCCAGAATCTCTCCTCAGTACTTCAAACAACTTTGCCAATGCCACTAACCAACAGTACTTTTTTCCACTTATAATCCTTTTAACTGACTTCCACTCTATACCACTCAGTGAACAATGTTCACAGACTACAGTAGAAATAGCCCCTCCTTGATTCAGTAGTAGATCCTTTACATGACCATCGGAGGCAAGGGAAAGCCACTGACATGGAAATAATAGAGTCTTGATAAAATAAAGTTCCTCAATCATTTCATGTCCATACTGTTTATGTTAGGCTGCTTGAGCAAGGGTTACGGGCTCTGATGGCCATGCACTTGAAAATCCACAAGTATCTTTTGAATCCTCAAAAACAAAATCCCCCCCAAAAAAAAAAACTCCTACTAAATTTCCTACTTTGAAAGCAATTACACATAAAAATCAAAAAGTGTATACATATATATATACATATATATATATATACATATATATATATATATATATATATATATATATGTTAAAAACCAGAACATTAAAGCAGAAGCCCTTGTACGTGCTCTCTGGATCTAAACTACCTTTTCGGCCTCATTTGGCCATTAACTCTATAAACTGAGCATGGAAGTTCAGGGTTAGGATAATGGAATGCTGACCTTACCAACAATATAAACAATCGATTAATGCATGTTTCCTCTGTTATATATATGTATATATATATATACACATATATACGTGTATATGTATAAAATATATATATACATATATATGATATATATCTAACATACTGTCTTCTTACACTATAAACTAAAGAAAAGGTTACTAAGAAAATCGGAAGGAAGGGGTGCTGGGTGGCACTGTCGGTTAAAGGTCAGGCTCTTGACTTTGGCTCAGATCATGATCTATACTTCTTGCGTTCAAGCCCCATGATAGGTTCAGCACTGGCAGTGTGGAGCCTGATGAAGATTCTCTCTCTGCCCCCGCTTCCCCTACTAACATGCTCTGTCCACTCTCTCTCTCAAAATAAATAATTAAAAAAAAAGAAGAAAAATAAAATCATAAGGAACAGAAAATACGTTTACAGGAGAGTACTCTATTTATTGAAAAATATCTGTGTGTAAGTGGACTCCCACGGTACAAACCCACCTGGTTCAAGGGTCAACTGCATACCTGTATGATGTCTCCACCAAGAGATTACTGGAACTTAACATAGAGCCAAATTAGAAAATCAAAACCCCGTTCCTACTTTCCCATTCTTTTCTGGACACTATGGCCATTTTATTGGCCTTCAGACATCTTCACATTTCAAACAAGTATTTTCTTGGGGGGCCTGGGTGACTTAGTCGACTAGGCGCCCAACTTTGGCTCAGGTCATGTTCTCAATTTCATGAGTTCGAGTCCTGCATTGGGCTCCTTGCTCTCAGTGCAGAGCCTGCTTCGGATCTTCTGTCCCCCCACCCCGCTCTCAACAATAAACAAACATTCACCAAACAAAGTATCCTCAATATATAGTAAGTCACTAAAAGCCACTGCGATCATTTTGTCTTCTATTTCTATAGCACGCTTTACAGTTTACAAAACGTTGCCACATTTGTTCATTCCACATAACCAAGAGGTGGCTATTAGTGCCATTTTTAGGAACGAGGTCATTGACATTCAAGCAAGTTTTTCCAAGATGCCACAGCTAGGAAGTGACGGAACCAAGATGCTAGCATGTCTTTTGATTTCAAGTACAGTGCTTGTAGCATTATGCAGCAGCTGCCTGAGCCTAAGAGATCAGGACCTTTTCACCTCCTTCCCTAGTTGTCACCTTAGAATAGGTCATCATTACTTTACTTACATTACCACAAGTAGGACTGCGAAGTTATTTTAATTATCCAAAATGGGTTTTACTTATTGAAGCACCACTAAACCAAACTGTGCTCATCATAATCCCAATGCTCCTTGTAGATCTACTTGACAATCCAAACATATTATTATCAAGTCCCAGGCCATATCTTTGGAAGGTTCAAGTTGTAAACACCATAATCCAAACTCTTTCTGGATGTCAGGAGGAGTCTGACACATGATCCCGTATACACCACAGGATCATACACTTGGCCATACGTTGACCTAGAGTAATTCTTTAGTGTTTCAGATACCTTAACTTCAAAACCCAAACTCATTCCCTCCAAGCCTTCGTTTTCTGCACTAATACTACACAACTTTCATTACGTCTGCAAATTAGCAGAACTCTACTATGCTGTGTGCTCATAATTAACACATAATTATTTTATCACATATAGGAAAACATAGAAGGAAGTTGTTTCTGTGGGCAAATGCAGAGATAAGAGAGTAAAGTCAAAGCATCTCTTGGACGTTTTAACATCACTCCATGCTTATACTTAAAAATAAGAAGAAGACAGTACCTCAGGAAGAGAAGGTGATTCTACATCTTCCTCTTCTCCTAATTCTAATGCTGACATCATATCTAGAGAATACGGTCACAGATAAATTAATGAAAACATGTGTTACTATGAACTTTAAACACATACACAAGTCTATCTCCATTCATGAATATTTCAATAAAATAAAAGCAATAGCAGAAAAGATGTTCAGGGGGTTCGAGATTTTCCGGAAGTAAAAGGGGGTCGTACTTGGGATACTCAGAAAGAAAGATAGCAACAGAAAAATATCTTCACGAAAAAAGGATAATATATTTGGATCTACATACTTTTAGATTTTTCTCATACTAGTATTGAATCATAGGAAAACAACTCACAGAGATTCACTAGCTTACCACTTCTGCAATTTTTATGCACTCCACCAGCAGAAGTCACACTGTCATTAACTGTTTGCTCTGGTGGCACATTTTCAATAATACCAACACCATCTTCCTTTGCTTCCATTGCTGACTTTGCTGTTCCTTCCTAGAAAAACAGCACAAAACAAAAACCCAACTTCAGAAAAACATCACATTAATTCATTTGGTCATGCACTCACCCACTCGGAAAGACAAGCACATACTGTATCTGTCAAGTCACAGCCACAATCCGGGGAGGAGCTGGAAAGAGAAATAAAAGACAGACCTGTTCTATATGCGAGTAGCGGTAGAGATGCATGAAAACAGGTAAGGACAGAAAAATACCATCCTCTAGTTCTACAAGGGAAGTGAATAACATACAGTGAACGCACAAAGGAGGAAACACTTACATTTGGGAAGCTCAGCAAACGCTGGGAAGATAGGGCTGTATCTTAAAAGACAAAGTGCACGGGGAGGGTGTGAAGGGCATTCTAGAATGAGCAAAAGGATCAAGTATGAAATAACATAGTAAGTCACAACACCTATGCAATATGGCAAACCTGGAACAGAGTTATTGGGAATGGGATAGACAGAGAGATATTACCGGAACATCAGGACGAAACCAAAAAAAAAAAAAAAAGAGCAGTGTTATGCTAGAACAAGAATTTTCTCCTTCAGGTAATGGGGATCCATTGAATAAGCAGAGGAGTGACATCGTCACAAGTATGTTTTAGAAAGGTCACTCTGGCAACGTAGGATGTAGGACAATGTAGGCAATGTAGGATGAACGTAAAGACAGCAAAACCAGAAGAGTACTGCAAAATTATAGGTGAGAGAGTGAATTACAGGAATAACATATGAAAAATGGGAAGCAGGTACAAACTATCGAATGTGGTGAGTGACAGCATGCGGTCATTTCAGGGAAGTTCGGAGTCCAGGACTTTTCCTGTTTCGGGAATGCTATTTATTAGACTAGGGAACACAAAAGACAGAGCAGATTACAAAGAGTCGGGAAAGAGGAAAGGGAAAGCGTCAGAAACAATGTCTTTAAACTAGGGCATATTAAATTTAAAGTACCCCGTGGACGTAGGAAGAAAATGTTAGGGCCGCCTGGATGCCTCAGTCAGTTAGCACCTGACTCTTGATTTTGGCTCCGGGCATGATCTCACAGTTCATGGGTTCAAGCCCCCCATCTGGTTCTGCGCTGACAGTGCAGGGTCTGCTTGGGATCTTCTCTCTCTCCCTCTGTCTCTCTGCCCCTCCCCACTTGTGCTCTCTCTGTCTCTCTCTCCAATTAATAAATGAATAAACTTAAAAAAAACAAAAAGACAGAAAATTCAGATCAATACAGTTCAAGTAAGAAAAAAGCCCATCATAAATATCTATAAAACATATTGAACTGATATAATAATGCAAACCTACACAGAACTCTGAAGTTGTGAAAAGGAAAGTAAAGGGAGGCAGGAGGAGTTCAGATGGCAGAGGAGGGGGATCAGAATTTCCCTTGTCCCTCAAACACAGCAGTATTGAGGTCACAACACTTGGAATGCCAGAAACACAGGCTGCAGAAGGACAGAAAAATCTCCACCTGTGCAAACAGACAGCTTGGCGGGACAGAAGTGTGTGTATGTGAATTGGAAGAAATAAAATGGGCAGCACAGGCATAGAGTGGGGGAAGCCCTTTGGTGGAGAAATGAAAGGAAGAGAGAGAGGCTGTGGGAAGTGTATTTGGATAAGAGAAAACCTGTCCGGACCACCGACCAAGGAGAGGTCCAGAGAGCCAGTTTCTACTTTGCAAAACAGCCTTAGAAGCCAAAAAACAGAATGTTCAAGGTTTCCAGACTTTCTCTAGACCAGAGCTGCCACCTCCCATGCCGGGTGGGGAGGGAGCCGCCCTTAGGCTTGGTAGCAATCTCAGGGCTACACTGGGAGAGAACACCTTGAGTATGGTGGAAAGAGGCGGTATTGCCCTGCCCAAGGGAAAAAGACGAGCCAGGCACGAGCCAGAGGCCCTCTGTCCACTGCGCACAGTGGTGCAACTCCACTACCAGGTCCGAGCAAAGCGGGATCCTACAAGGTTTTGAATCCCAGCTCAGTGCTCAGGGAGCACAGGAGACTGTGCAGCAGGGCAAGCCGGCCCCCCAGGCTATTCTGTGAGGATGGCCTAAACAGTGAGTTTTGAGACACCTCGTGTGGGCAGGAGAGATTGGGAGGTCGCCATTTCTCTCCCCATGACCTACATCGTGGGGCTTCAGGGAACGGACAGTGAGCCTCCGTGGAGGCAGCCTATTACACCAAACCCTGCCTCTCTGTGCCTGGTAACTGCTTCTCTATGGGAGTGAGACTGACACTGATGGGACCAGACAGCCCGTCGTCTAGACCAGCACAGCCACCAGTCCCAGGCACCAATAGACAACTCTCCTCCGGTTTTCTATCTTAGTTTGTTTGTTTTCATTTGAGTTATTATTCTTTTGTCTTTCCTTTTCTTTTTTAACATTTATTTCTTTATTTGGAGAGAGAGAGAGTGAGTGATCAAGCAGAAGACAGGCAGAGAGAGGGAGAGAGAGAGAATCCGAGGAGGTTCCATCCTCTCACTGCAGAGCCTGGTGGGGGTATCGAACCCACCAACAGCGAGAACATGACCTGACCCAAATTCAAGAGTCAGACGCTTCACCAACTGAGCCACTCAGGCGCCCATCTTTTCTTTCCCTTTCTTGTCTTTTCCCTTTTTTCTCTTTCTACTCTCCTCTTTCCTCTTCTCCCTCTGGAATCAGGGAGAAGAGGAAGTATGTAAATATATAAATATATATATATATACACATATACATATGTAAATAAATATATATATACACACATATACACGTATATACACATATATACATGTATATTTGTGTGTGTGTGTGTGTGTGTGTGTGTGTGTGTGTGTGTGTGAGAGAGAGAGAGATTCTTTGTTCCTCTGTTCTGGTTCCTTGTTTGTTTGATCGGGCATTTTCTCTATACTTTTCCAGATCTCCTGCATTTTCCTCCCTCTCTTTCTACATTAAGCCCTAGAGCTCCTTTGAGTCACTGCCTGGTCTTTTTTTCCACTCCTGTCACTTCTCTCTTTGTTTGGGCTAAGGATTCTTCACCACCCTCTTCTCCTTTTTCCCAAGATTACATCAACAAACAAATCAAAGCACACCGGGTGGAAGGCCCAAACTACCACTCCAAATAGTGTGAGAAGCAAGCAAAGATGCACCAAAAGAGTGCACACAACACACCCCAAAAACACTCGTTCGACTGCCAGGCTCTGGACAGTGTGTGATCCCTTTTTAATACAGTAGTACTCACAGGTGTGGGACACAGAACAAGCTATTACAACACATAAAGGACAGGAAACTAGCCAAAACGACAAAACGGAAGAATTCTCCTCAAAAACAATTCCAGGACGAAAGGACAGCCAGAGAAGTGCTCAAAAGAGACAGAAACAATATATCTGATCAAGTTTTTGGAATCGTCACGTTGAATGCTGAAAACGAAATGTTGTAAAGGAGATACAACATAAACTAGATGCAGTGACAGCAAGGATGGGTAAAGAAGCAGACAGAATCGGTGAAACAGAAGATATGGACAAAGATGAAGCAGAGAAAGGAAAGAAACGAAATGACTAGACCACGAGGCAGGTACCAGAGATCTAATTGATTCAGCAAGACGAAATAATAGCCACATCATAGGAGTCCCAGAAGAAGAAGAGTGAGAGAAAGGGGCAGAAGGTTTATTTGAACAACTTATAGCTGAGAGCTTCCCTCATCTGGGGGAGGAAACAGGCATCCAAGTCCTGGCAGCACAGAGAATTCCCTTCCAAATCAACAAAACCAGGTCAACACCACAACATGTTCAAAGCGAAACTGGAAAAATACAAAGATCAAGAGAGAATTCTGAAAGCAGCTAGGGACAAACGGGGCTTAATCTGCAAGGGAAGACACATAAGGGTAGCAGGAGACCTGTCCAATGAAACTTGGCAGGGCAGAAGGGAGGGGTAGGAAACAGTCAATGTGATAAATGGGAACATATGCAGCAAAGAATCCTTTCCCCAGCAAGGCTGTCATTTAGAATAGAAAATGACAGAAAGGCTTTCCAAGACAAACACAACCTAATGGAGTTCATGAACACTAAATCAGCCCTGCAGGAGACCCTAAGGGGCGACTCTGTGAGTGGAAAGCAGCAGAGACTACAAAGGACCAGAGGCCTCACCAAAAGCATGAAACCTTCAGATAACACAATGACACTAAATCCATATCTTTAACTAATCACTCTGAGTGTGAATAGACTCAATGCCCCAATCAAAAGACACAGGGAATCCGAATGGATAAAACACAAAACAAAACCAAAGAACAAGATCCATCTATATGCTGTCAACAAGACACTGATTTTAGCCCCCAGGACACCTCCAGAGTCAAAGTGAAGCTATGGGGAACCACCTATCATGCTACTAGAAGTCAAAAGAAAGCTGGAGTCACCACACTTCCACCAGAAAGACTAGATTTTAAACCAAACACTGTAGTAACAGATTCAGAAGGACATTATATCGTAATTAAGGGGTCTATCCATCAAGAGGAGCTAACAATTATAAATGTTTATGTCCCCAAAGTGAAAGGCCCACATGTATGGATCGATGAATCACAAACATGAATAAATGTATACATACAAATACCATGATTGTAGACGACTTTAAGACTCCACTCGGGGCAATAGGCGGATCGTCAAGGCAGAAAATCAGTAAGAAAACACAGATCCTATGTGTCATTCGACCAGATGTATTCAGATATACATACATATATATTGGCCTTAATATATACATTTACATACATGGATATCAACACCGATATATTGAGATCTCTTCGTCCAACAGCAGTAGAATGCACATTCTTCTCAAGTCCACATTGAACATTCTCCAATATAAATGACATCCTGGGTCACAAAACAGCCCTCCACAAATATAAAACGACTGAGATCATACCTTGCCTATTTTCAGATCACAACAACAAGCACTTGGTCATTCTTTCTCTCTCTCCCTCCCTTTCCAAGAGGAATACAAACATTACAAAAACATTTAGCTCACCTCCTTCCAAGAAAGAGAAGAAAAGAATAATAAACCTTGTGGGGCAATGAGTCATGGATGAAAACCACACAGACAGTAGAATTCCATAACCAATATGTTGACAATGGAGTTGACAGAAAGTGATGTACTAAAAGAACAGACACTAAAGAAATGTTTTCTGCAAAGACAAATTAGGGTAGGGGTAAATCATTAAAAAAGAGCATGGTGGGGGGGGGGACACGTTGGTGGCTCAGTCAGTTCAGCCTCCAATTTCAGCTCATGAGTCATGATCTCCCGGTTTGTGGGTTTGAGACCTTCATTGAGCTCTGTGTTGACAGCTCGGAGCCTGGAGCCTGCTTTGGATTCTGTGTCTCCCTCTGCCTCTACCCCTACCCCACTTGCACTCTGTCTGTCTCTCTCTCTCTCTCTCCAATATAAATAAACTTTTAAAACATAAAAATTACATTAAAAACTATGGGGGGAGAAGAGGAAAAAAGGAAACAATATAAGACACGACCAATCAATCAAGCATGAGCTTAAGACAAGGAAGAAAAGGAGAAATGTGAGCAAAATAAGGTAAGTGGAAACAACATATATTTTTCAACAGGTACATAAGTAGAATTGGGAATATACTGTGAACAGTAGTATATATATATATATATATATATATATATATACACACATATATATGTTATATATATCTATAGAGTATATATATATAGTATACATATATAGTGTATATATAGTGAATATATATACTGTATATATATAGTGTATATAAATATAGTATATATATAGTGCATATATATGGCATATATATATACACTATATGTATATAGTGTATATATATATAGTATATATATATAGTACATATATATAGTATATATATAGTATAAAAATATATAGTGTATGCATATATAGTATATATATATATAACGTATACGTAAAACAGAGGCTTTGATTCACAGTGTATCCCTAATAATACTGACTTTTAGCACTCTACAGTTATCTGGTTATAAATACTGTAATATTTAAGTTTTTTCACTATAAAATAAATTGTTCGATTACTGGCATCTATCGCTTCCTAAAAGCTATAAATTCTTACTGGACCAACGAAAAAACAGAAAAAGAAAGGTTTCTAACACATCAACTTTCACTATGGAGAAAGAACTGGGAATGAGAATTCTAGAAAGAAATGTGAACCTTCAAAGGATGTATGTGACGGGACACAGATGGGGTTGAAAAAACAAAGGCTGAGGACTTTTTCTCTGCAATTCTAAGCTCACAATGGGAGGAGACTAAAAATATATGGTAACCTTCTTTCGTATGTAACTCCTGATTTTCTCAATAGAATTCCTTTGCGTTTATACGTATTAAACACTAAACGGAATATAAACTGAAGCCTGACTTTTTAAATTCACATATCTAATTGTGATACATCATGCGTATTTCATTACTTTTCAAATTCCATTCTACGGAATTCCATTTCCCTACTCATTTTTTCACATTCAAAACCTATGACATTGCTTCTTCCAAGCAAGACTTCATTCTAGGAGCTCCAGGAGTCAAACAAGTATGTTTCCTAACCTCCAGTAGCTTATAATGATTTAGGGGCTTTGAAAGGAATATTTAAATAACTATCAGATGTCTGAAACTTTAAATTTTAGAGTCAGACACAAGGACTAGGAGGAGATATTTTTAAAAGCTAGAATATGAAAGATTTCTGAAATTAGAAACTTGACAACTTGGCTAAGAAGAGCCTCTGCTCAAAGGGCTACTCTTCTCAGCAAAATACGTATTCTTCAGGGAGATGCACAATTTTAACTTACTCTTCATGGAGTTATTTCAAAAATACAGGGAAACACCTTTGTAAGGTAAATGTTGAGAAATAATGTAAACATCTAAGTTTCTACATTTTCTATATTATTTTAGTCTAAATATAGAACAAAGGATAGAGACAAAGGAAAATCCTGTATCTCGCTCTCAAAATAAAAATTGCCTGGGGCGGGGGCAACATACAATAGATAATTGGATCCAATAAGATTTCATTAGGCTTCAGTATTATCAGTCATGTTAGTATCACAGTAAGCATCCTTATCCTTAACCAAATGTCATATTTCCTCCATTATGGGAAAGCTTTTCCCAATATAATTCGACGGTCATTATATATTTTCCAGCCCACTCTTTTCTCAGCCCCCACCCCTAGGATTTACCAAAGTAAAACAAAACAAAACAATACAAAACAAAAAATTCAACGTGTCATGTATCTGTCAAGGGGTTTGTTCTTGCTAAATTTCCATTACACACATAAAATGATGATGCACAGGCTACTCTTAAATTTTCAGAGTAAATAAGGGAGAAAACTAAATTCAGAGCAGGAAAGTGAGTTTCACAGGAGGGTACTTTACCTTGGTACCGAAATCTACGTCTTGGCTAGCTGATGTAGGCCATGAATCTCTAGGACCAGGTTTGTCAGAAAGACTTTAGAGCAAAAATATACTACAAAAACATGTTCACTTTTTTAAAAACAAAATTTCAAAAATTAAGTGAAAGGTCAGCTATCTGTTTATTCAACGAAGTTTCTTATTATAATTAAAAGTTGGCCTCTGTTTTTTCCACTAAGTTTTATTTTAATTCCAGTAATATTAACATCCAGTAGGGGCGCCTGGGTGGCGCAGTCGGTTAAGCGTCCGACTTCAGCCAGGTCACGATCTCGCGGTCCGTGAGTTCTAGCCCCGCATCAGGCTCTGGGCTGATGGCTCGGAGCCTGGAGCCTGTTTCCGATTCTGTGTCTCCCTCTCTCTCTGCCCCTCCCCCGTTCATGCTCTGTCTCTCTCTGTCCCAAAAATAAATAAAAAACGTTGAAAAAAAATTTTTTTTAAAATCCAGTGTTATATTAGTTTAAGTTGTACAATACAGTGATTCATCAACTCCATACTCACCCCGTGCTCATCATGACAAGGGCACTCACTCCATCATCCCCATCACCTCCTTCACGCCGCCCACCACACACCTCCTCTCTGGGAACCATCTGTTCTCGGCAGTTAAGAGCCTGTTTCTTGCTTTGTCCCCCCTTTTTTCTCTCCCTTTGCTCATCCGTTGTTTCCTAAGTGCTACACGAGTAAAATCATATGGTGTTTGTCTTTCCCTGACTTTGCTTAACATACTACTCTCAGGCTCCATCCAGGTGATTGCAAATGGCAAGAGTTCATTGTTTTATGGTTGAGTAATATTCCAGTGTGTGTGTGTGTGTGTGTGTGTATGGATATACATATTCCACACACACATACATATAAGACTTCTTCCTCGTTCACTCATTTGTCAAAGGACGCTTGAGATGGCTACTGGAAATAATGCTGCAATAAACACAGGGGTGCGTGTGTCCCATGGAATTCGTGTTTTTGTATTCTCTTGGGTAGTATCCAGTAGTGCAATTACTGGATCATAGGAGAATTCTGTTTTTAAGTTTTTGAGGAACCTCCATACTATTTTCCACAGGGGCTTCACCCACTTGCATTTCCACCAACAGTGCAAGAGGGTTCCCTTGTCTCCACATCCTCGCAGACACTTGCTTCTTGTGTCCTGGAGTTTAGCCATTCTGATAGGTGTGACGTGGCATCTCGTTGTAGTTTTGGGGAGCATCTTTACATGTGTCTGTTGACCATCTGTATGGTGTCTTTGGAAAAATGTCTGGGCATGTCTTCTGCTCATTTTGAAACTGGGGTTTTTTGGAGGGGGGTGTTGACTTGTATCAATTTTTTATACATTGTGGATACTAACCCTTTACTGGATTTGCAAAACATTTGCAAATATGTTCTCCCATCCCAGAGGTTGCCTTTTAGTTTTGACGGTTTCCTTCACGGTGCAAAAGCTTTGTAGCTTGATGTAGTCCCCATAGTTTGTTCTTGCTTTGTTTCCCTTGGCTCAGGAGACAGAACTAGTAAAATGTTGCTACAGCCACAGTCAGAGAAATGACGGCATGTGCTCTCTTCAAGGATTTTTTTTTTTATGGTTTCAAGTCTCACACTTAGGTCTTTAATACATTTCATTTGTGTGTATGGTAAAGAAATTGCTCCAGGTTCATTCTTTGCATGTGGCTTGTCCACTCTTCCCAACACCATTTGGGGAAGAGACGGCCTTTTCCCCACTGCATAGTCTTTCCTGTTTGTGGAAGATGAACTGACCATACAGTGGTGGATTTAGTTCTGGGTTTTCGGTTCTAGTCCATTGAGCTATGTGGCTACTTTTTACGCCAGTACCCACCATACTGTTTGGATTACTACAGCTTTGGGATAAAATTGAAATCTGAGATTGCGATACCTCCAGGTTTCCTCTTTTGCAATATTGCTTTGGCCATTCAAGGTCTTTTGTGGTTCTATACAACGTTTAGGATTGTTTGTCTAGCTCTGTGACAAATGCTGTTGGTACGTTGACAGGGATTGCATTACATCTGTAGATTGCTTTGGGTAGTGTAGGCACTTTCAAAATAAGTATTCTTCCCATCTATGAGCATCGGATGTCTTTCTCTTTCCGTCACCTTCAATTTCTTTCATCAGTGTTTTACGGTTTCAAGAGTACAGGTCTTACAAAATTTGGACCCCGTTTTAAAAAAGCTTTCCGTTCGCTGTTTTGCCTCCACCTCTCCTAACCTGTGAATTCTCCAGGAAAGACCCAGTCTGAGTTTCCATAACCAAGGGTGACAAGCAGGGAATTCTCTGAAATGGTTGAAAATTAAATCTACAAACGTTACCACAATGACTTCTCACCTCACATCTGTCAGAATGGCACAATTTCAACACACAGGAAACAACAAGGGATGCTCAGGGTGTGGAGAAAAAACAACCCTTGCGCACTGGTCGGGATGTAAATTGGTATCGCCACAGTGAAAGCCAGTATGGAGGGGCCTCAACAAATTAAAAATACAAATACCATAGGATCCAGTAATTCCACTACTGGGTATTTCGTTACCCAAGGGAAATGGAATACTAATTTGAAAAGATATATGCACCCCTATCTTTATTATAGCATTATTTACAATAGACAAGATATGGAAGCAACCCAATTGTCCATCAACAGATGAACAGACCATGTATACACACACCCACACACCCACCCACACACACACACACACACACACACACTGGAATATTACACAGCTATAAAACGGAATGAGATCTTGCCGTCTGCAACAACATGGATATACCTAGATGGTATGAGGCTAAGTGAAATTAAGTCAGAGAAAGACAAATCCTATATGATTTCACTTCTATGTAGAATCTAAAAAAGGGAACAAATGAGCAAACAGAGAAAAAGCAGAAACAGACCCAGAAATGCCTTTCTAAACAACTCCCCTAATCCTGGGTCCTTCATTCCTGTCATTCGCCTTTATCTTACTTGGCATAAACCCCCATATTCTGACGTCTCTTCTTGAACTCTTATTCCTATCCAACTCAGTGTTGTTCTTCTTGAAACCTGCTCTCCTCTGCTAATTCGATTCTTACTCTCCTTCATTGTATTCATAAGATACACTCTCCCGCTTTCTATTATTAAAACACTTGCCTGCAAGATGAAGACAAAAAAGAAACAAGTAAAGGAAAGAAAGAAACCAAGAAAAGAACCCGAATTGAAATCTCATTTCTGTCACTTATCATATCCAAATAGGTCACTTCAATCTCTTTTGAGTTTCAAGTTCTCCATGGAAACAACCATTGGGCAAGGAGGTTAAACAGAGGTTGAAGTACCAGAGGGTATTTTGATGAATTAATCTCTGAGGTTCCCTAAATCATGAGATTCTAAGTGCTTTTGATTTGGCCTCTGGAAAAATGGAGAGTACTTCGCTGGCAGAAGTGGAAAAATTAATGGAAAAAAAATACCAAGAAAACCAGAGAAGAAAGTTAAAAGGCAAAAACACAGTACAGAAAAGTCATGGGGAAACACAACTCCAAACAAAGAGAAAGCTTCCTAGAACTAGTCAAGGGTACTAGCCCAAAGGGAAACCAGACTGGGAACTTAGGCAACAGAGAATCATAGAGCAAAATCCTCGAAAGAGAGGCTGAATTTAATTAATGTAACATGGTCTACAACTAGATATCCTTCCCTTACAGAAAAATCATTTGGCTCAAAAGAGGAGATATCACCACATCTAAGGTGCTGCCTGACAAGATCTTGCTTATTATGTAAAAACTGTGACACCATGGCCATAGTTGACATCCACCCTTAAATCTCTGATGGTAAAAGCAAGGGACTAGTTACCACTGCACTAATGACTTTTGTCAGCACTAGTGGTCAGATATATAAGGGCAAATGCTTGGACTAACCTGGATTCTTAAGAAAACCCTCAATTAGAGTTCTGACATCATTACCTTTGACATTCTGAGTTGATCTGCACTAGGATCTCTATCTTCATCTCAGAGCTGCTGAGGAACCAGAGAATGGATGTGGAAGCTTCACGGGCTGATGGGCAAAGCCCTCGGCTACTCATTAACTATGCAATCATGGGGCGAGTAATCCACCTCCCTGAACCACATTTGCCAAAGAAATAAAAGGTAGGCTACAATAACACAGCTACTTTGCAAAGCTATGCAGTGACTATATAACTGAACAGACGTTACCCATAAGACATAGTGTCTAGTCCAGGGTAGAACACACAACAACTGCTTTTGTTCTCTGCGTTCCCTTAGGAAACACATAATTTTCACTTCATTCATTTCCTTTCCTTTCCTTTCCTTTCAATTTCCATTTCATTTCATTTCATTTCATTCCTTTATACTTTGAGAGTGAGTGCACACAGAAAGAGGGGAAGAGATCCCATGGAGCCTGTCAGCGCAAAACCCGACGTGGGGCTTGAACTCACAAACCTGAGTGGAAATCAAGAGTCACACCCTTAACCGACTGAGCCCCCCAGGTACCCCAACAAATGTGATTTTTACAAATCCATAAAAATCCTACCTGGTTATAGAGTCTTCCTCAGCATTCTTATCTCCTCCTAGAGAAGAAAGCAAAATACATGTTAAATCAACAATCGAAAAATAGAGGAAATTACAAGTGTACGGCTTATGATTTGTTAAAAAGTATGCCTTTGGGACCACACCTGGAAACCGCACTACACTGAATGGTAATTATACGATTGGTAGGGTTCAAGCACTAAGAAATCTTACTTTCTCCTCCTTATTGACCAAAAGCAAGAATAGGTTTTATCAGAATTTGACACCTACAGGTGAACCGATGTTTCCAATGACCATCACTGACTGACTCTATGACACTGGAGAAAAATGGTATCGTTAGGAGAATGATGGTCGTAAGCTGACAATGTCAAACTGAAACTAGCATGATTTTTCTGGACTTCCACTACTAGAGGAGTTAAAAGACAGTATCTTTATTTTGCTCTAACACGGCAGAACTGCCCCAGCCTTCAGTAGAGACTGTTCACTTTTAGGATGAAACACTGCCTCACAAAGTGTGCTCTATAGCTATTGTCCTTTGCAGCATGGCCACACCATAGCAAACACACTCTCCCTGACCTTATTTCCAATGGCAAGGTAAGTAAGAAGGATTTGGCATTCCGCTTTGATAAAGCTCTAACCTCTTGGGACTGTCTTCTTCCATTGCTAGAGAGTCTGTCTACACCCACCGCACATCACAGAGGAGGATGATCCCAATGTGAGTGCTATGTAGTGGTTCATGATGTCATTTTTCTCAACCCTCCCCATTAGGTGACACACAGCTAGAGAAATCATGCTTTTTTTCATGGAAGGCATAGGTCATCAGATCCTCTACTGAAGAGCAACAAAACAAAACAAAGGGCAAAGAATGTCTTGAATGCCGACCTTCAATTACCAGGGAATTTTAACTTTCTAAACATTCAAAGATATCCACCGTATGATTCTAACTATATGACACTCTGGAAAGAGCACGGCTATGGAGGTAAGGGTTGGGGTGAATGAAGGGATAAAGGGGTACAGCACAGAGGACTTTTAAGGCAGTGAAACTCTTTCACACGATACCACAAAGGTGGATTCACATCATTACACATTTGTGAAAACTCATAGAATCTAGAACACCAAGGATGAACACTAATGCAAATTAGAGACTGGGCCTCAAAATGAAGAGTTAGTGTCCATACAAAATGCACCACTGCTCTCAGGGTGCCTGGGTGGCTCAGTTGGTTCAGCATCCAAGTCTGGATCTGAGCTCATGTCATGATCTCACAGTTCATGGGATCAAGTCCTACATCAGGCTCTGTCCTGACAGCACAGGATTCTTTCCCCCCTCTCCCCTGCCCCTTTGCTGCTCACACACATGCATGCTCTCTTGCTCAAAACTAAACCAAGGAACTGAAACAAATATACTACTAAAAATGGACCACTGTCGTGCAACATGTTGACAACAGGGGAGGCTAGGTGTGTACAGGGGTATGGTATATGGAGACTCTGTACTTTCGATTATATTTTGCTGTGAACTTAAAACTTCTGTAAAAATAAGGCTTCTTAAATGCATAAAACAACACCAACAACAACACATGGTATCCACTGAAGCTACTCTTAGCATATATTAACGCATGATACAGTCACCTTGAAAATTAAGACAGAGATCAAAGTAACACAATAGGGGGACTGTCTCCTATATGGAAGTATATGAAAATACATACAGCAAAATACAAAAATACAAAAGTTATTTGTATACTTAGGCAAGAAAACACTTGGTGAATATGATCAAATATCTTGTAAGTATAAACAGGGATTCAGGGGCGCCTGGGTGGCGCAGACGGTTAAGCATCTGACTTCAGCCAGGTCACGATCTCGTGGTCCGTGAGTTCGAGCCCCGCGTCAGGCTCTGGGCTGATGGCTCGGAGCCTGGAGCCTGTTTCCGATTCTGTGTCTCCCTCTCTCTCTGCCCCTCCCCCGTTCATGCTCTGTCTCTCTCTGTCCCAAAAATAAATAAAAAAAACGTTGAAAAAAAAATTTAAACAGGGATTCAGCACTATGAATCAAACCTGGGTTTTCCATACAATTAAGAGATTTTATTCTAATTTTAAGTCGAAAATCATTACATTTACCATATGTAAGAGTCATAATGAAAGCTTAGCCACATAAAAAAAGATTATAATGA
This sequence comes from Prionailurus viverrinus, assembly GCF_022837055.1. Lineage (NCBI taxonomy): Eukaryota > Metazoa > Chordata > Mammalia > Carnivora > Felidae > Prionailurus > Prionailurus viverrinus. Next base: position 263,183 of record NW_025927635.1, on the reverse strand, counting down.
CCTAATATTGCCCTAGTAATTTTTGTGCAAATACCTACTTCATATGGATGATGAAACTGAAACCAGTACCATGGTAACCATCATATTACTTGCTAGTGCAATAAACTCTTAAGATAGCACCAAAAATTAAGTCAGGGCTATAATTCCTATGCAGAACAGGTTTCATCCAGCGGGCCAAAGAGGGCTACCCTCAGAACATCCTGCTTGAATGACTGGCCCTTGGTGGTTCCCTGGGATCTTGGATTTCAGGAGGGTTCCCACCATTCCCTAGCTGGTTAAGAGTCGCTCACTCTGCCTAAGTGCTGGTACAATCAATGTGCTTCAGGCCGCACACTTGATTTCCTTCTGGACACCTGGAATTTGGGGACATGCTAAGGAGAAGATGGCTATGTGATTAGCATTTGATGAAACCTCGGGCACTTAGTATCCATAAGCCTCGTACTGGCCCACAACATTTCACTTGTGCTGTCCTAATTTCATGCTGGAGGAATTTAGCACATCCTACTAACTCCATACAGAAAGGATTCCTGGAAGCCTGCGCTTGGTCTCCTCTGGACTTCACCCCATGCACGATATTGCTCGGTGCAGATTGGCCTTTCTAGCCTGTCCCCATACCAAATCACAGGCATGACTACAACTATATGCCGAAGTCTGTGAGCTCTTCTAGTCAATAATCAAATCTGGGTGTCGTTAGGGTGCCTCCAACACAACTGAGTTATACGAAATTTCTATTATTTGGGTTGATGTCTTACACGTGGTTACAGTCAGAAGGTTATGTCACAGAATACCTTTCCTGGAAACTCTTTTTCTTGGTATTTGCCTTGAAAAGTCCTACATTCCTATATATCCATTTGAAGAATGGTTTAAAAGGAATAGATGAAATCTTGATGTCAGAAAGCGTGCAACAAGCAACAATCCTATTTTACTCAGAAAAAAAAAAAAAAGAGAATCCTGGTGGTTGCCACTATGTTCTACCATATACAAGTTCCTCTCAAATATGAAAAATCAGTTAACTTTCTCCCACACACTAGGACTTAGTTCATTTTTTCTGGCAGATAGGAATCAAGAGAAGTAACAGGGATTGTTCTAGAAAAAACAGAACTATCAGACCCAGTATAAAAACATACTACTGATTATAGTTTTTTGTTTGTTTGTTTCCTTTCCTTCATTTCTTAAAAAATTAAAAAATAGTTCACCTATTAAAGGCAGTTATTGCCAAGATAATCAAAAGTCATAATTACTGTGTCCTCATTCCTGCTGCTCTCCTCTGTTCATCTGATAAAGTCCTACTCATTCTTCACGTCCAATTGAAATGCCTGCACACAACCTGGAAACCTCGGAATCTTCTGAGAGTTCTCTCTCACCCTCTAACTTTTTAGAGTCAGGAATCACAAATTCGTATTAACTATACTGTTTCGGTCTCTGCTTTATCTTTCCCTTGCCAGCGCCCTAGTCAAACATGAGTTCTTAACTGATGATTTTCGCAGGGAAAAAAAAAAGGCACCAAATATTATTCTTATTTCTTAAGTGATTAAAACAAAGTTAACCAAAACAAATGAGAAAGACACAAGGCCCAGAAAGAAAAATTAATGGAATAATTTGAACCCCCTGACGTTTTCAATCTACACAGCTGAAAGTTTCATAATGGCCTAATACTAGGCTAAGGAAACAGGAGCTTCCTTTGCCTCCCAGTCTCTTTATGTGGTTTCCTATAACCTATCCTCCATATGAGGCTTCAGCAAACTACGGCCACAGGCCAAATCCTACCTGCCATCTGGTTCTGTAAGCAGTGTTCTTGGGGCATAGTCCCATGTCTTCACTTGCATACTGCTATGGCTGCTTTCACACTACAAGGGCAGAGCTCAGAGACCACATCACCTAAAACATTCACTGGCTCTTTAGGAAAAAGGCTTGGTGATCTGTATTTTATGCATCAACCGGAGTGTCCTAACTCAAATCTAATCTTATTAGTCTTCTGCCTCAAATCCTCCAAAATCCCTGCATCAAATACTGCTGGCTCCCTCCCTAAGAGCCATTGCACAGTCTTCATTCTTGCTAGAGAATCACAACTTTATTTGGATATTTATTGTCTCCATACACAGAGAAGGTGGCCTCACCCCAGCTTCAAAAAGAGAAAGGATTATTCTAAGCCAATCACAGAACCTGATTTACCAGGGACCCGTTGCGAATGAGTGTGTGACCTAACCTAGTCTTTAAGATGTTAGAGGAAGTCTGCTGCAAGCCTCTTCCTAGTGAAAAGAAACACCCAAAGGAAAGCAGTCCTTCCCACCCACTGGAAGTTGCCGTGCGAGAATGTGACACCTGGAGCCGTGGCTAATTAGCCACCCCGGAAAGGAGAAAGAAAAATACCACCAGCTCCAAACCTGAACAAGAGACGACTGGCATCCTGATGACATCACTGAACCATCAAAACATTTCTGGTTCCTGCTGTTTTAGTCACTGTTAGACGTCACCCATTATTTGCCGCTAAAAGCATTCTACCGAAGAAATTGCCCGAGGCCTATCGGGGAAGATCTACTCCTTCCTACAGCACTAAGAAACTTCCATAAGCTTGTCTTACCTAGGTATTCACCCCATTCCCAACCATTGTCCTAGCACACGTTTTCTACCAGCAAAACCCAGCTGCTCATAAATCCCGCTAAGGTCACTCGCACACCTTCGCCTCTGCACTGCTGTGTACCCCGCCAAGCACGTAATCGTGACAGTTTGCAAACACTGTCAAACACACAAATGTCGGCCCTTCTGCCTCTCTACCTGGCAAACTGAACGACTCACTCTGCACGCTTACCGTCGATTCTACCCAGTCCTTGAAAACTCGGATTCCTCACGGGAACTTACGGTACCTGGAACAAATGCCAATACAAAATAACAATGATCACTACAAGCTCTACGAGACTCTGGCACCTAGTAAGCACTAAATAGAGTAAATAACACAAAGGACAGTGCTGAAAACAAACTCCTGGGGTGCAGAGCCTGGTTTTGGAACGTTTGTATTCTACAACAACAGGATAACACTTAGTAGCTAACAGGCACTGAAGAGTTACTTGTGAAGTGAACAAATGGACATGAATAAATTAAACTCCTTTGAAAATTCTTCTTACAAACCACAGAAACTTTTCTGTTTCAAAAACCGCAGGGACAGCTCTCTTCTGTTATGAGCACCTTAATGATCCCAACGCTGTCTGCTCGATCTTTGGATCCATCTTTGGAAGCCCCCTCCCCCAGGATCGCGCCCCGAGCCCCCGCCCCCGCCTGCGGCACCCACCTCCTTCTTGACGGTGCGCAGCAGCCTCTGTCGAGGGTCCGCCTCTGTGGGACGAGACGAGGGGGCACACGGTCAGCCCCGCGCTGGGGACGGGGCCGGGGCCGGGGCTGCCGTCCCGCCGCCCGCTCGCCCTGCGCCCGCTTAGCTGCGGCGCCGGAGGCCATGGCCGCGCGCGCTGCGTTCCAAGCCCAGGCGGCGGCGGGGCCTGCTCTCTGGCCGCGCAGCGTCAGCCGCGTTCGGCGGGGCCGAGCGCCCGGTTACGTCAGGCCGCGCCGCGCCTCCGCCCGCGCCGCGCCTCCGGTGGGGCGCCGCCGCCGCCGCCGCCACGCCTCCGGTGAGGCGCCGCCGCCGCCGCCACCGCCGCGCTTCCGGTGAGGCGCCGCCGCCGCCGCCGCCGCGCTTCCGGTGAGCCGCCGCCGCCGCCACGCTTCCGATGAGGACCCGCCGCCGCCGCCGCCGCCGCGCTTCCGGTGAGGAGCCGCCGCCGCCGCACATCTGGTGAGGAGCCGCCGCGGCCCCGCTTCCGGTGACGACCGGGCGCCGCAGACGCCGCGCTTCCGGTGAGGAGCCGCCGCCGCCGCCGCGCTTCCGGTGAGGAGCCGCCGCCGCTGCCGCCGCCGCCGCCGCCGCGCTTCCGATGAGGAGCCGCCGCCGTCGCCGCGCTTCCGGTGAGGAGCCGCCGCCGCCGCACATCTGGTGAGGAGCCGCCGCGGCCCCGCTTCCGGTGACGACCCGGCGCCGCAGACGCCGCGCTTCCGGTGAGGAGCCGCCGCCGCCGCCGCGCTTCCGGTGAGGCGCCGCCGCCGCCGCGCTTCCGGTGAGGCGCCGCCGCCGCCGCCGCCGCCGCGCTTCCGGTGAGGCGCCGCCGCCGCCGCCGCCGCCGCGCTTCCGGTGAGGCGCCGCCGCCGCCGCCGCCGCCGCGCTTCCGGTGAGGAGCCGCCGCGCTTCCGGTGAGGAGCCGCCGCCGCACATCCGGTGAGGAGCCACCGCCGCCGCCGCGCTTCCGGTGAGGAGCCGCCGCAGCCGCCGCGGCCCGCTTCCGGTGAGGAGCCGCCCCCGCGGCCGCCGCGCTTCCGGTGAGGAGCCGCCGCCGCCCGCCGCGCAGCCTGGCCCCTGGTGGGAAGGTCCTCGGGGCGTCGCACGCTCTGGGCCCCTACCACCAGCAGCCCCGCCTCCGCGGGAAGCCCCGCCTCCCACGCCCGGCGGCCCAGCGCCCACTCCCCCTCCTTTGGGCAGGGCGGAAATGCAGCGTTCAGGCCCAGAGCAGCTCCTGGCCGGGCTGCAGGGAAGTGGCCTGAGGCGGTGGAGCCTGTTACTGACACGCTCCAAGCCCCATGGTTCCCGTCTTTAAATGGATGTAATAGAGGCGCCTGGGTGGCTCAGTCGGTTGAGTGTCCGACTTCGGCTCAGGTCATGATCTCACGGTTCGCGGGTTCGAGCCCCGCGTCGGGCTCTGTGCTGACTGCTGAGAGCCTGGAACCTGTTTCCCATTCTGTCTCCCTCTGTCTGTGCCCCGACTCCGCTTGTGCTTTGTCTGTCTCTAAAATAAACAAACATTAAAATATATGTGTATGTATCCAATGGATGTACTAGGACCACCTCTTCGGAACGATACCAGACGCAAACGAGATAGTGAATATAAAGCACTTAACAGAGACCTAGGAAAAAACACCCGCAACCATAAAAGCTGCCGTCATCATCATCATCATCATCAGTATTATTATTACTGAGTCCTCCAAGACACAGTGGCTCTCCACCCAGATTGGCCGGGCCTTGCGTGGCTCCCTCCCCCGCACGCAGGTCACTGGGAGAGTGGCAGAGAGGGATCCTTCCAGGACCCCAATAGGGCACTTGTCTGCCAGGACTGAGTCAGCCAAGACCCTTTGCGACCAACGCTCCTTCCACCAGGTTCCTGACCGCGTCCACCCAGACGGCACCTCGGGTTTACAAACGTTTATTGACACCTACCACAGGCCAGGTTACTGTACTGAGGATACGGGAGTGAGCAAGTTGGGCAAAAGCCTGCCCTCACAGGGTGTAGGAGGTAGACAGAAAAACAAATAAGCAGATGATGTGGGATGTTGGAAGTTTCTGGAGAAAACTGAAGTAGGCAAAGGAGACAGGTGTATTTTTGAAGTAGGGTGCTTGAGGGAGGCCCCATGAGGAGATGCCATTGAGCAAAGAGGAGAAGCGTAGATTGGGGGATTTCTGGAGGAAGAGCATTCCAGGCAAAGGGAACAGCAAGTGCAAAGGCCCTGAGGTAGCAGGGTGCCACTGGGTGGGACAACTAGCTAGGAGGCCAGTGGGGCTGGAGTGGCATGAACAAGAAGGATTGGCAGTCTTCCAAGGTCCTGTTAAGGCTTTGAAGTCCGCTTAAAGGACTTGCATCCTGCCCTCGAGAGCCCCCCCGGGTTTCAGCCCTCCGGTCACTAGGACTGGGGACAGCTCAGAGCAGCCCTCTTGCTGAGGAGATTCAGAGCCCCTTGTCTCCATGTGTCAGTGTCCTAAGCCAGAGAAGAGGATTTTGACTAGCCGAGGGAAAAGAAAAGAAGCTGGAAGGATAATGGGCATTCCCCGAGTCCAAGGGGGGCCTGGAGGACTGGGCTGAAAGCAAGGTAGCCCCAGAAAGAGAGACCCTTGGGAATAGTCGCCTGGCAAGGACAGAGTGGTTAGGGTGCCACCACTCAGGGGGAAGGAGCTCCAGCTGTTGGAGGTTCCCGTTCCAAGGACGGAGCATCCTACTGGCCTGGCCTGAGACCTACGCCTGCTTCTTGCTGGGCAAGGGGAGCCTCAGCCACAATCCCACCACCCCACTATCTCCACCGAGAGTCCCCGGGGGGCCCAGAGAATGCGAAATGGTTGCTTGGTAACCAACACCCCCCCCCCATATACTAGAACCCTATATGGAGGACCTACTGTGTGCCAGCCACTGCATCAAGGGCTTTAGGGTTTGGGTTGCCTGCTTTCACCACAACACGGACATGAGCCCAAGCTTCACTTTTGGCCTCTTAATATTATCTCCTTCAATATATTACATTGTGAAAGGTGACATGAAATAGTCACTTATGTCAACAGGTTTTCCAATGGAGCCAGAGGCCAGGAAGGAGATGGGCCTTATGCACATCCTCACCGGTAGGAGAAGCACAAATGTTGGAACCGGGCCAAACACCTGCAGCTTGCTACAGTGAGAGACCCCGCTTAGTGATAGCCTTAGAAACCAGGTACGGTCACCAAGTTTACTTTCCTGCCACCAACACCAGTCTTGGTCATCAGAATTCGTAGTAAATGACTTATACAAGCATTCCCTCTTGTCTTCAAAAACCTCTTACTTTTATTCCCTGGATGGGGGTGGGGAGGGTAGAGGCACTCTTTTGGTTGCTGCCCACAGGTGTCTTTCCCAAACTGCAATTCTGAGACCCCAAATAAATAACCTTGCTTTTATTTCAGCTCTGCCTCTTCTCTCAGTTGACAGCTTACATCCTGCATTTGCTAAGTAGGAATGCACAAATGCTTTCTTCACAGCTTCTAGGCCTCTGAATTTTGATACAATTTGAAACCTGTGGGGGTGGTGGGCGGAGGAATTCAAGCACAGCACAAAGCATCTTGATATATTGATCAACTGAATTCATCAGTTGTTAACTGCGATTCATCAACTGTTAACATTTGCTGCCTTAACTTGATGTTCTCTGCCTCCCTCTTTTTACAACAAATTGCACACATTGATTGTATACATCTTGATGAATTTTCTCCTATGCACTCCCCTGTGATACCATCACTATAACGAAGGTACTAAACATATTCATCACCTCCAGAAATGGGTGTGTGTTCTTTCGTGGCTATTTGTTTCTTTGGGTAGGAACGTGTAGCATGTGATCTCTCTCCTAGAAGCAGAGGCGTGGGAACAAGGTGTGGGAGGGAAACATGAAGGAAGCAGAGAGGGAGCACTTGATGTGATTTTATGGAAGGTGGTGTAGACGGCCATCCCTTTTACCCAGGTTTCTCCATCACTTTGCAGAGGCCTGCTAATTATTCCTCTTCTCATCCTTTCCCTCTCTGTGATCCTTTCTTCATTATCTTTGCACAGATTCTCGGCGCTTTCTTTTTGTCTTAATTAGGCTTCTTGGTGGTTTGGCCGCTTAGCTGCTATCTTGATTTCTTAAAGAACCACCTTAGTTTTTTCACCCTCCATTTTGCCAGCCTCTTCCATTAGGTTTATTTTGGTGTGTGATTGTGTTTTCTCATTTCAGGTGTAAATAAATCCATACATACATAAGTTCATGCAAGAATGTGTGTAGATCCAGTATATGTACAGACTGTATATCCAAATTGCATTTAGTCGTCTACCGCTTTTTGACTGTTTATCCCCAGTTTTCCAACTTAAATACCACCTTCTCTCCCACTGCCCTCCACTCCTTTTTTCTTTATTATTTTTTTATTTGGCCCAGAAAGAACACTGGCAGATTCCTGCATGTCATCAGGAAGGTAATGATAATCAGATCAACTCTGTGGCAGTTGGGGTTGTTTATAAGAGTTATAAGTCAGGGGCGCCTGGGTGGCTCAGTCAGTTGAGCGTCCGGCCACCAGCTCTTAGATGAACACTGGCAAGCCCATCCTCTGCCCAGTTGAATTGCCCATAATAACTGGGAGCCCGTTGCTTTGCCTGAGCCCACCTATGCAGTAAATGTTCAAGAGTTATGGGGGCGCCTGGGTGGCTCAGTCGGTTGAGCGTCCAACTTCAGCCAGGTCACGATCTCGCGGTCCGGGAGTTCGAGCCCCGCGTCGGGCTCCGGGCTGATGGCTCGGAGCCTGGAGCCTGTTTCCGATTCTGTGTCTCCCTCTCTCTCTGCCCCTCCCCCGTTCATGCTCTGTCTCTCTCTGTCCCAAAAATAAATAAACGTTGAAACAAAAAAAGAAAGAATAAAGCAAAGGAAACTTGCCTGAATTGTGGCACGACATCAAGAAGGGGAAATATTAAGATTATCTAAGAATTATTTCTAATTTCCTACCTCAGAAGTCAAGTGCTTCTCAATTCTCGTGCTTCTTGTACATTTTCACACATTTCCAAACTTGAGCTGAACAAAGGAAAGCAAACATGAAACTCATACAATGCCAATATTGAGAAGCGGTGGTTGTTTTTGACTTTGAGAGACATTGTTCTAAATGGACTATAAATGCTCTGAGTTCACACCTTTGTCAGCCACCAACAGATTTAAACCTCATACACTTTACTAGGATTACCAAGGGGTGGAAATGCTGTGAGATGGCTAATCAATAATAGTTTTGATGTGAATGTTGGTTTAGATAGAAGATGCAGGATAGGATTTATTGTAACATTATGGTCTCATTTCTGTTACATTCGGTAGCAGGAGTTTCAAAACAGAAACGTTGTTGTCCAATTTCCTGTGATTTTGCACACACTCCAGTTTGCTTCACAAATCCTTGAAAATACATATTTGCAATCACAGAGAGAAATATCTGGGGAGAAATGATGGTGTCCACGGAGTGAGCTTTTAGAGTACACTTCTCGAAACAATGATTGCTACATTTCATTCAAACATTTTCGATTTTAACAGGGCCCCTGGGTAGCTCAGTCAGTTAAGCATCCGACTTTGGCTCAGGTCATGATTTGTTGTTTTACCGTTCAAGCCCCACATCAGCTCTGTGCTGACAGCTCAGAGCCTGGAGCCTGCTTAGGATTCTGTGTTCTCCCTCTCTCTCCGCCCCTCCCCCACTCACACTCTGTCTGTCTGTCTGTCTGCCTCTCAAAAACAAGTAAACATTAAAAAAAATTTATGTTTGGGGCGCCTGGGTGGCTCAGTCAGTTGAGCATCCGACTTCGGCCCAGCTCACGATCCCGCGCCTCGTGAGTTTGAGCCGTGTGTTGGGCTCTGTGCTGACTGGCTCAGAGCCTGGAGCCTGCTTTGGATTTTGTGTCTCCCTCTCTCTCTCTGCCCCTCCCCTACTCTGTCTCTCTGTCTCCCAAAAATAAATAAACCTTAAAATTTTTTTTTTAATTTTCCTTTTAAGTAATCTCTGCACCCATTTGGGGCTCAACTTCACGACTCCCAGATCAAGAGTCACACACTCCATGGATCGAGCCAGCCAGGCGAGCCCTCATTACTTTTTACAAAATCTAACTCTGAGAATATATTTATTGCATTCACACCAGTGGGGGCTGTGCCTAATTCCTTATAGACAGATAGATAGCGACCCTTTAACATTGGGTTCAAAGAGATTGGGAGGAATCCTCCTTTTTCTTAGAGAGACTTAATAGACATGGCTTAAGACAGGGTTTCTTAAACTGGGCTCTGTTGACATTTTGCGCAAGGTAAGTCTTGTGAGGAGCTGCAGGATGCCTTACAAAGTGTTTAGCTGCATCCCTGGCCTCAGCCTGCCAAATGCCAGCCGTGCCTTCCCCACTGTTGACACCTTAAATGTATCCAGAATTTGCCAGAGGTCCCCTGGGGGCCCAATTTCTCCCTGATCGGGGACCACCAGAAGCCAATATCATGTGTCCCAGAGAACTGGGAAGGTACTCTCTCCAGGTACAATAATCTAGTATGTACCTGAATTAAGTAACAGTAATATTGGACTAATGGGGCATTGAGAGGGTGTGAATACAGTGAGTGAGAGAGGGAAACTCCAATGTAAGTCTGGAGGCCAGGATTCAAGGGGAGGTGAGGGGAGCGCTGAATTCTTTTAGTTAGTTTAAACGATTCCTATACGGTCATTAAATTAATTGGTTTCTCACATTTTAAAGGAGGTGGCCAAGGAGATAGCAAGATGGAGAATTTAGATGATTAAACCATTACTGAGTGCCTACCATCCAATCCATGCTTGGCAACACGGATGTGGTTTTGTCACACACTGACTCTGGGTCTGGAGATTCCAGGCAGAGATGTGATTCTCAGGACTCAGTCTGACAAAGTGGATTATTTCATTATGTTCCTAAAGTAGAGCCTAGGAGATCCTGAACGTACCGTCCACTCTATTGCTGTGCTGTGAATGATCTCTATCTCCACTCTCCTCTATGGTAGCAACCAGCTCTGAGCGGCTCTCGAGCCCTTGAAATGTGGTCGTGTTTCATGTGTCACAGTGGAAATCTTAACATTTTGGATGTATCGGATCAAAAATATGTTACTCACATTAGCTTCACGGTTTTTGATTTTCCTTTTTCCAGTGTGTTTACTGGCAAAGCCAAAACTATGTATGTGCTTTGCATAATTTTTATCAGAGAACAGTGACCTAGAAGGTGGAGAATTGTGCCCTGTTGGAATCCTGAAAGTCACCCTTGTCCTGGGTTCATGTCTAGGCCAGGTAGTACATGCAGACAGAACGGGGGATCCTGCTAAGTCTGGGTCCTCCTTGCATCTCAGCTCAAAGCCCTGGACATTTTTTTTCTTTTTTTGCAATGTAAATACATATCTTTATTACTTAATTTTATACATTTATAACATTTATATTAATTTAATACCTTCCCTATTGTTTTTCTGAGTAAAACATACATACAATGGCAGAGTAGAAAATCTTAAGATTTAGGACATATAAAATTAATAGAAGTCTGATTCTACCATTCAAAAAGAACACGATAACATTTCTGTTCACCTTTCCCATATTGACACAAGAAAATTTTACCTTAGTTTTAGTTGAAATTTTTCTTTTTATTTTCTTAATGTAAATATTATTTTAATTACTATTTTTCATTTTATGACTTTTTCTATATGTACCATCCCGGATTCTGAACTTCTAGACTAATTTGGTAGAGAAAAAACATGTGATTAATGTAGCTGATAGTTTTTTTATCAAAAACACAGGCATGTGTGTTTCAGGGAAGAGCTAAAGGTAAACTCCTTGTCCCACACCTTTGCTAAGAAAATAAATATGCCTTCTATGTAATTACTCTACATCAAATTGTGTTTATAGTTAATGGGTCTATAACCTGACTAAATTACTTTAAGATATAATGATTACTTCTAGTATTTCATCTGGGACAAATTTTGAACTTCATTCTAGAGGTGTCCTTGGACTGAGGTTGGTAGAAATGGGTATGGATTGTGTTTTAAATAAAAAATGGGACCTCTCTCTATTCTCAAAATATTCTCTTTTTCCCTCTTCACCCTGAAATTTTGACTAGTGATTATAATTGGTGTTGGAGGGGTCAGGTCATTTCCCTTCATGTAATTTATTTTCAAAACAGAGAATGACAACGTGTGAGACCAGGATTCAGCTTTTGAAACACAAGCACTTAATCTCCAATGGTGCCCCTGTCTCTGTAGAGATGCACCTGTCCACACAGCAGAAGTTGGACGGTGTGCACCTGCATTCCCCATGAAAGCTCTGTTGCCATGGCGATGAAATGATGTAAGATGCCCGTTTTTTCCAACTGCCAGTCTCTGAGCTGAGCAGTTCAACTCTGATAACGAGTGAGTTCTCAGATCTGTACCTAGTGTCTTCGAAGATGGGCAATCTGATTTGTTGCTGCGGTGGTATGTTCATAAAGATCTTCTTAACACTGTCTGCTACTAACTGGACAGTTAGCTGTTGCTCAAAATATTTTTTCATGGTTTAAAATCTCCTCTCTCTATCTGGTCGTACGGAGTTATGGATATGTTTTGTAGTTTTGTTTTATCTCTTGATTTTCGGTTATTCCATCAAGATAGCTCCCTTGATATTTTTTCTCCATTGAGAAAAATGGACTATATCCTGCACCCCTTTCTTGTCACCACTAGGTATTCCTAGGAGAAAACATACGGCAATGTCTATTGTAATGTAGGATCTTTTAAAACTCCAAAAGTATGTATTCAAATTACTCATTACAGAAATGTAGAGTGGATCCAGAATGGTTGATATGGAAGGTATCCATCATTGTTTTTAACATGCTTTCCCTATACTCTTTATACCAAAAAGGGGTATTGGGTTCAGTATTTGGGGAGATGTGTTCCTTCATTCACATAAAGAGTTGTCCAAAGAGACCCGAACAATATGAGAGTTTCAACCATTTGTGGCCCCCAAACACACATTTACTTTTATCCTTTGGGTGTTATCCAGATTTACACTGTGTACATTGGATCACTCTGGAGAACAATCATGAATATTTCTGGTCAAGGGCCACAGAGAGTGGGATCCAGGGGTCACCAACAGCTTTTTTTTCTTTTTTCTTTTCTTTTGTGTTCCTTTTTCTTTTATGCCTCTGATTCTGTCAAAACTAAATTATGTTGAGGTAAAATGATAGTTTTTAGGCAAAGCAAAGCAGCTGTGTGTCATAGAACAATGGTCTGGGAACTCAGAGTCCCAGGTTTGAATCCACCTCTGGAACTTGCAAAATTGTAAGGTCTCGTTTAATATCTATACCCTCTAATGAATCTTTCTGACCACTTGTCATACACCGCACACTTTCCATGCAATAATTCATTCAATGCCATCACAAACCTATGTGATGGTTTGTTACTCTTCCTACTTCTCAGGAGGAGAAACTGAGGCACAGAGATTCTTGTGTCCAGGGGCATGAACTCCTAAGAGTCAGGATGTGAACCCAGGCCTGTAGTCCCAATGCTCATGCTTTAACTACTGAGCTGCACTTCTACTTAGCCATGGGATCACTGGCTGTGCAAAGCAATTCCAGCATGTGTGTGTATGTCAGGAATCACCTGGACCAAGGAAAATCCCACATGCTATCTACTATTATGAGGTAGTCTCTGTGGTCCCATAGCCCAGGGAAACTCTCAAGCCAGATTATTATAGAACTTGCCGTAGTCACTAATATGAAAAGGATCTAGAAATCTTACATGGTTCTGGTCAGTTCAAAGATTCTGAAAGTTTGGAGGCACAAGTTAGGAAAACCTGGTCAAATTCTGCCAGTGCTGAGCTACTCCTCAGCACTTGGCCTGAGTCCAGTAAGGACTGAGGAGATCCTTTAGAGGTGTTGGATGGCATTGTCAATACGAGTGAGCCCTAGTAATGCTGAAGTTCTGTGAGCCTACCCATGAGACAATGAAAATGAAGCCTCGAAGTACCAATTCACAATGAACCTTGTGCCATCACCCTCATCGCTGCTCCCTTGTACAGCTGAGTTAGAGAGCTGGTCAGCGCCTGCTCAGTCAGTTTCATGGTGTGGTCATTCTTCAGGACACGGCACAAATCTGATTAAGAATCGGGAACATGACGGGCTGGTGCCTTATTCAGCTGCTGGAGCATGCATCTCTTGCTCCCTGGGTGACGAGTTCAGGCCCCGTTGCATGTGGTGTGTGAAGACTCATTCAGGAAAAAAGATCCAGGGACATAATGTAGTATATTCGGTAACATTATCAGCATGAGCCCTAAAAACAGCTTGATTCCCAAGAACTACACGCTTTAGGGGCCGTGACCAATAAGAACTCAAACATTTGATTACTAGCCCGGTGTCCATCCTCCTTGTCTTGACACTCTCACCCATGCTCCAGTGGGGCCTTTGCTCCTTAATGAACTATCCCATTGCTTGCTAGTAAATGAAAGCCAATAGCTGACATGCTTAATGAATACATATCTGGGTAGCATCGCAAGGCAAGACTAGAAGAAAAATAGCACATAATTAATAATACTGTTTGGTTTTCAGTGGTGGGCTTTCCTTATGTACAATTTGTTAATCATTCATGAGCTTCATAACAAAGGATTTATGATTAAACAACACAGACTGCTGTGCCTAGATTTGAATCTAGTCTCTCAGTAAAGGGTTGGTTATAATCACCTGGGAGAGTCCTTAGGGAGAGTCATGGCGGTGGAGAGGGAGGAGCCTTCTCCAGGCCGTGGGTATGGAGGGGTCCATCTAAAAGGAGATGGGACATGGGCCCCTGCCACTGCAGGGTCTCAAGAAGGATGAGGAGTCCGTACAGATCAGATTTTGGGGAAGGAGGAGGAACTGGGAAGGGGCCCACTCAGAGCCAGTACAGCCCCTGCCCTCCACCAGCCAGGCCTTAGTCCTGGCTGCTCAGATGGTTCCACAGACCAATAGTCAGTGCCACGTTAAGTGTCCCAGCCTACACTCAATAAACCATCAAAGCACCAGCCCGATGGGCCAATTTGGCAGTTAATTCACAGTAGCTGCTCAGCCAGGCTTAGTCAACTGAAGGGAAGCTAATTCTGGGCAGAGCCGTCACGTGACAGTTGGTTTGGAATGTCGTGGCTTCAGAGTCAGCTTGGGAGCTGAGCAGACCCCTGGCCACTGAAAGTGGCCAAGTGGCCGTTGGGGAAGGCTCCTTGTGAGAGCCCTGGAAGTGTGGAGGCCGAGTGAGGATGGCCACTGTTGGGCTTCCCCTGCTCCTTCAGAAGGGCTTCACTTGGTGGTAACTGCATTGTGCAGTTGAACTCTAGGGGTTGAAACCTAGAGTTGGGAGGCTGAGTTAGGATTTGCACTTTTCTCCTAGCTTAGGCACCTCCTCCAGGGCATCAACTGTCTTCCACAGAGACCTTGGGGAGGAAGATTTGATAAAGAGACTGGGGGAGCACCTGGCTCAGGGGTTCAAGGCATGATCTCAGGTGCCCTGGGAAGGTCCCAGATTTTCAGGGATCTCTGTCCCCGGGCAACATCTACATTCCTATCCTGGACCTCCCACTCTTCGGAATAGTGAATCTTGGTGAGTCACTTAATCTCTCACAGAAAATATGGGTCACAGGCCCTGCCCTCTCTGCCCCACGGGGTTGATATGGGGATCCCAGGAGGTGGTAACAGGACTTCCCCATGAGCTGTAAAGCGTCCTAGCCATGGACAGGATGAAAAGGAAGCTTCCATCCTCCTTTGTCCTGTAGCCATCCAAGTCCCCACTCTAGATTCAACCACTACCAAGTGTTTAGGTTAATGTTCCAGACATTTAGTGACTGAACACTTAAACACACTGCTTCTGAACCATCGGTCATTTTTTTTCCGAAGACTTTTCCTGCATTTAGTCACTTTCAACTTCATACCATAGCACTAGTAAGCAGCCCCTAAGAAAGTTTTCATTGTGCAGTACAGGGAACTTAGGCACAGCCCAACAGGCACCAACCCCATGCTCTCAATGACTGGATTGTTCTGATTTCTATACTGTCTCACCCAGATAAAGGTATTTGCCCAAACAGTGTCTGTTGGAGCTTTTCTTCTTTTTCTTTCGTGGTAAGGGGACTCAACCTACAAACTCACTCTTACTGATTTTCAAGCAGTTCATCACAGGCCCTATGTGGCAAGGTAGGTTTCCAGAACTGACTTCTTTTGTATAAATGAAACTTGGTGCCCCGAACACCAACATTTCCTCCCTTTCCCCTCCCTCCAGCCCCTATTCTATTCTCTGTTCCTATGCATTTGACTATTTTAGGTTCCACATGTAAGTGTCATCCTGCAGTATTTGTCTTTCTGTGTCTGGCTTATTTCGCTTAACACCAAGTCCCCCAGGGCCATCCATGTTGTGACAACTGACAGGATTTCCTTCCTTTTGAAGGCTGAATAGTCACCCATTGTATGGACACACCACATTGTCTTTGTGCATTTGTTCATCAATGGACCTTCAGTTGTTTCGCTATATTAGCTTTTGTGAATGCAGAACACGGGAGTGTAGGTATCATTCAGAAGACCAGATTTCAATACTTTTGGATGTGTTAGCCCAAAGTGGGATTGCTAGATCAAATGGTACTTCTTTTTTAAATGTCTTGAAGCACTTCCATATTGTTTTTTCATATTGACTGCGTCAGTTTACATACTCTGTTGGGCAACTTTTAAAAGGTCATTGATTGATTGATTGATTGATTGAATGAATGATTGAGGGAGCGGGGTGGAATCCCAGGCAGGGATTTGATCCCAGACACCTTGAGATCATGACCTGGGTCGAAATCAAGAGAGGGACACTTAACCAACTGATGAAATAATCAATATGGTCAGGAAGATCGGGCATTCCTGCTGGAATCAGTGTTGAAGCTACCCTTAACCCAGGTTCCCTGCAGGACAGAGGCTTGATGGTGTGGAGAAAAGACAGATTTCTGAGGGGGAAACCTGTGTCTATGTTTACAGTGAGAGAAGACAATGTATTCACGGTGCTGTTGTGTGTGTGTGTGTGTGTGTGTGTGTGTGTGTGTGTGTGTGTGTGTGTTTGAGACAGGCAAAAACTGAGGGACAGGGAAGCACACAAAGAGAATGAGACACACTCATAAGAGAGAGACAGGTGAGAGAGAGAGGAGAGATGTGTGTTGACCCAGGAGACACGTACCACTGACACTACACATTACCAATGTCTACACTCTCAAAAAACTACTCATACTGCACACTTCAAGAAATACACTTGAGTGTGGCTCCTCAGTACCATTCAGTCCATGCAGGTAACCAAAGCCTCTGTATGCTCTGGCCAATGTTCACATGAGGAAAAGTCCCTGAGTTATTCTTAAGCACCACCAACAATATACTGAGGTATATTCTGTGTCCTTCTAGGTGTCCGAAACGAGGAAACACTGCGCGCCAATCATGCAAGGAGGTATGAGGTTGCTGCTGAGGTGAGCTTGCCAGTCTTTCCCTGAGAAACACAAGTGCTATGTTAGAGTCTTTCCAATCAGCTTCTGTGGTAAATATGACAATGTATATTTTCGATGATACTGTTACTATCCCTGATGGGGAGAGTGGAGAGTGGTTGCCTCTAGCCAACGGTCACCTTGGTCAGGGAGACATTGACCACTGGCAGTGTCAAACCTGGTAACAAACAGTGTCCTAGGATCTTTTTCGGCAGCCGCACTTTTTCCTTCTGGGTGAACCATTTTGTAGTCTGCATCCTCAGTGTTCTTTAGAGACACATCCCCAGGAGAAACAACTTCTGACAGGCATCCTATTCATTGGCTTTTGTGGCCTTTGACTCAACCGCTGAGTCCCATCTTGTATCGTAAAGACGCAAAGGGAACTGAAGAGTGGTGCCAATAGTGTATGTCATGATCTCACCCTGATGGTGTTTTCTTTCCTAACATTCAGGTGGCCGAAGGAGCACAGGACACGGGTATGTATCCCGGAAACTGTCTCTTGCTGAGAAAAATGTTTAGCTGGTAATGCAGGTGGGGCATTGTTGTTGACTTCAGTCTGGAGAGCTACCCTAATTCCAGAGGCCAGGGAGGACTGGTGCTTGTGAGTGGGGGGGAAGGACCTACGTCCCAGGTGACAAAACTATGGGATGCTTCTACACTAGGAGAAAGATAATGAATTCCTCGAGTGGGGTGTGTTTTTGTGGGCATGAGTCCCGGGGTGGTTCTGTGTGTGTGTGTGTGTGTGTGTGTGTGTGTGTGTGTGTCTGTGTCTGTGTGTCACGTGATTGTGACTGTGAATGTGTGTTGAGTGTGTTTTCTTGGGAGACACACAGACTAAGCCACACAAAATGAGACAGACACACTGCAAGAGAGACAGAGACAGAAAGATACATGTGGGTTTGCCCAGAGAACAGGTGTCACTGACACTGCACAATGATTAATGTCTACATTCTCACACACTCCTCCTACTGCACACCTCAAGGAATACTGCTGTGCACGGCTCAGCAGTAACATTTAGTCCATGCAGGTCACCGAAGCCTCCATATGCTCTGGCCCATGTTCATCTCAAGGAACAGTCCCTGAGGTATACTTGAGCAGCACCAACATGGTACTGACAGGTGTTGTGGTCTTTCTAGGTGTCCCCGAGGAGGAAAGACGGCGGCCCCGTCCTGTGCCCAGTCACCAGGCTGTTGCTGAGGTGAGCTTCCTGTCTTTCCTTGAGGAACACAAGTGCTTCCGTAGAGTCTTTGCAATCAACATCTGTTGTAAATGTGACAATGTACCGTTGAGGTGATAATGTTCTTTTCCCTGTGGGGAGAAACATGTTGTCAATTTCCATGGTTGTTTCTTGCCAACTGTCCCCTTGGTCAGGGGGACATTTTCCACTGGCAGTGCCAAACCTGCTAGTAAACAGCGTCCTAGGATCTTTTTCGGCAGCCGCACTTTTTCCTTCTGGGGGAACCATTTTGTAGTCTGCATCCTCGGTGTTCTTTAGAGACACATCTCCAGGCAAAACGACTTCTGACAGGCATATTATCTTTGCTTTTGTGGCCTTTGACTCAAACACTGTGTCCCATCCTGAATCCCAAAGTCACCAAGCGAACCGAAGGATGGTACACATACTGTACATCATGATCTCACCCTGATGGTGTTTTCTTTTCTAACATTCAGGTGGCCGTAGGAGCACGAGAAGAAGGTATGTGTCCTGGAAACTGTTTCTTGCTGAGGAAAATGTTTCGGGTGAGGTGTAGGTGGGGCATTCTTGCTGTCTTCAGTCTGGAGAGTACCCGGATATCAGGGTCCTGGGGGGACAGGTGCTTGAGTGTGGGGGGGGAAAGACCGACATCCCCGGTGAAATCTATGTCCATGTTTCTGTAGTATGAGAAAGACAAGGGATTCCATCTGTGCGGTGTGATTGTGTGTGCATGAGTCTTGGGGTTGTTCTGTATCTCTGTATGTCGCATGATGGTGAGTGTGTATGCGTGCGTGCGTGCGTGCGTGCGTGCGCTTTCTTGAGAGGCTCAGAGACAGAGAGACAGAGCCACACACAGGAAGAGACAGACACAGTGAAAGAGAGGGAGAGAGAGAGGAGAGAGAGAGATGTGGGTTTGCCCAGAGATATGGGCCACTGACATTCGACAATGACCGATATCTACAATGCAGAGTCCTGGGAGGACTGGTGCCCGAGGGTGGGGGCGAAAGACCGACGTCCCAGGTGACAAACTAGGTGATGTTTCTACAGTATAAGAAAGATGCTGTATATCTTTTGTGCGGAGTAATTTTGTGTGTTGAGTCTGGGGGTTGTTCTGTATGTGGGTGTATGTCGCGGGATCGTGACAGTGTATGTCTGCGTGTGTGTGTGTTTTCTTGAGAGACACAGAGAAAAAGCCACACAGAGAAAGAGACAGACACATTTCAAGAGAGGGAGAGCGAGAGCGAGCGACAGAGAGAGAGACAGACGTGGGCTTGCCCACGAGATATGTGCCACTGACACTGAAAACTGACCAAAGTCTACATTCTCAAAAATCTCTGCGTACTGCACACTTCCAGGAATACTGCTGAGCGTGGCTCAGCAGTAACATTCCGTCCATGCAGTTGGCAAAAGCCTCCGTACGCTCTCGCCCATGTTCCTATAAGGAACAGTCCCGGAGGTATTCTTGAGCAGCACCAAGAAGATAGTGACATGTATTCTGTGTCCTCCTAGGTGTCGCTAAGGTGAAAAAGCGGCGGCCCCTTCCTGAAAGGAGGCAGCAGGCTGGTGCTGAGGTGAGCTTTCCTGTCTTTCCCTGAAGGAGCACAATTGCTTTCTTAGAGGCTTTCCAATCCACCTCTGTTGTACCTATGACAGTCTACATTTTCGAGGATACTGTTGCTTTCCCGGATGGGGACAGTGGTGAGTGGTTGCCTCTTGCCAACGGTCACCTTGGCCAGGGGGACATTGACCACTGGCAGTGCCAAACCTGGTAACAAACAGTGTCCTAGGATCTTTTCCGTCAGCAGCCATCTGTCCTGCTTGGGTGAAGAATTTTGTAGTAGGCATCCTCAGTGGTCCTGAGAGACACATCCCCAGGAGAAACAACTTCTGACAGGCATCCTATTCATTGGCTTTTGTGGCCTTCGACTCAACCGCTGAGTCCCATCTTGTATCGTAAAGACGCAAAGGGAACTGAAGAGTGGTGCCAATAGTGCATGTCATGATCTCACCCTGATGGTGTTTTCTTTCCTAACATTCAGGTGGCCGAAGGAGCACAGGACACGGGTATGTATCCCGGAAACTGTCTCTTGCTGAGAAAAATGTTTAGCTGGTGATGCAGGTGGGGCATTGTTGTTGACTTCAGTCTGGAGAGCTACCCTAATTCCAGAGGCCAGGGAGGACTGGTGCTTGTGAGTGGGGGGGAAGGACCTACGTCCCAGGTGACAAAACTATGGGATGCTTCTACACTAGGAGAAAGATAATGAATTCCTCGAGTGGGGTGTGTTTTTGTGGGCATGAGTCCCGGGGTGGTTCTCTGTGTGTGTGTGTGTGTGTGTCTGTGTGTGTGTGTGTGTGTGTGTGTGTCTGTGTGTCACGTGATTGTGACTGTGAATGTGTGTTGAGTGTGTTTTCTTGGGAGACACACAGACTAAGCCACACAAAATGAGACAGACACACTGCAAGAGAGACAGAGACAGAAAGATACATGTGGGTTTGCCCAGAGAACAGGTGTCACTGACACTGCACAATGATTAATGTCTACATTCTCACACACTCCTCCTACTGCACACCTCAAGGAATACTGCTGTGCACGGCTCAGCAGTAACATTTAGTCCATGCAGGTCACCGAAGCCTCCATATGCTCTGGCCCATGTTCATATCAAGGAACAGTCCCTGAGGTATACTTGAGCAGCACCAACATGGTACTGACAGGTGTTGTGGTCTTTCTAGGTGTCCCCGAGGAGGAAAGACGGCGGCCCCGTCCTGTGCCCAGTCACCAGGCTGTTGCTGAGGTGAGCTTCCTGTCTTTCCTTGAGGAACACAAGTGCTTCCGTAGAGTCTTTGCAATCAACATCTGTTGTAAATGTGACAATGTACCGTTGAGGTGATAATGTTCTTTTCCCTGTGGGGAGAAACATGTTGTCAATTTCCATGGTTGTTTCTTGCCAACTGTCCCCTTGGTCAGGGGGACATTTTCCACTGGCAGTGCCAAACCTGCTAGTAAACAGCGTCCTAGGATCTTTTTCGGCAGCCGCACTTTTTCCTTCTGGGGGAACCATTTTGTAGTCTGCATCCTCGGTGTTCTTTAGAGACACATCTCCAGGCAAAACGACTTCTGACAGGCATATTATCTTTGCTTTTGTGGCCTTTGACTCAAACACTGTGTCCCATCCTGAATCCCAAAGTCACCAAGCGAACCGAAGGATGGTACACATACTGTACATCATGATCTCACCCTGATGGTGTTTTCTTTTCTAACATTCAGGTGGCCGTAGGAGCACGAGAAGAAGGTATGTGTCCTGGAAACTGTTTCTTGCTGAGGAAAATGTTTCGGGTGAGGTGTAGGTGGGGCATTCTTGCTGTCTTCAGTCTGGAGAGTACCCGGATATCAGGGTCCTGGGGGGACAGGTGCTTGAGTGTGGGGGGGGAAAGACCGACATCCCCGGTGAAATCTATGTCCATGTTTCTGTAGTATGAGAAAGACAAGGGATTCCATCTGTGCGGTGTGATTGTGTGTGCATGAGTCTTGGGGTTGTTCTGTATCTCTGTATGTCGCATGATGGTGAGTGTGTATGCGTGCGTGCGTGCGTGCGTGCGTGCGCTTTCTTGAGAGGCTCAGAGACAGAGAGACAGAGCCACACACAGGAAGAGACAGACACAGTGAAAGAGAGGGAGAGAGAGAGGAGAGAGAGAGATGTGGGTTTGCCCAGAGATATGGGCCACTGACATTCGACAATGACCGATATCTACAATGCAGAGTCCTGGGAGGACTGGTGCCCGAGGGTGGGGGCGAAAGACCGACGTCCCAGGTGACAAACTAGGTGATGTTTCTACAGTATAAGAAAGATGCTGTATATCTTTTGTGCGGAGTAATTTTGTGTGTTGAGTCTGGGGGTTGTTCTGTATGTGGGTGTATGTCGCGGGATCGTGACAGTGTATGTCTGCGTGTGTGTGTGTTTTCTTGAGAGACACAGAGAAAAAGCCACACAGAGAAAGAGACAGACACATTTCAAGAGAGGGAGAGCGAGAGCGAGCGACAGAGAGAGAGACAGACGTGGGCTTGCCCACGAGATATGTGCCACTGACACTGAAAACTGACCAAAGTCTACATTCTCAAAAATCTCTGCGTACTGCACACTTCCAGGAATACTGCTGAGCGTGGCTCAGCAGTAACATTCCGTCCATGCAGTTGGCAAAAGCCTCCGTACGCTCTCGCCCATGTTCCTATAAGGAACAGTCCCGGAGGTATTCTTGAGCAGCACCAAGAAGATAGTGACATGTATTCTGTGTCCTCCTAGGTGTCGCTAAGGTGAAAAAGCGGCGGCCCCTTCCTGAAAGGAGGCAGCAGGCTGGTGCTGAGGTGAGCTTTCCTGTCTTTCCCTGAAGGAGCACAATTGCTTTCTTAGAGGCTTTCCAATCCACCTCTGTTGTACCTATGACAGTCTACATTTTCGAGGATACTGTTGCTTTCCCGGATGGGGACAGTGGTGAGTGGTTGCCTCTTGCCAACGGTCACCTTGGCCAGGGGGACATTGACCACTGGCAGTGCCAAACCTGGTAACAAACAGTGTCCTAGGATCTTTTCCGTCAGCAGCCATCTGTCCTGCTTGGGTGAAGAATTTTGTAGTAGGCATCCTCAGTGGTCCTGAGAGACACATCCCCAGGAGAAACAACTTCTGACAGGCATCCTATTCATTGGCTTTTGTGGCCTTCGACTCAACCGCTGAGTCCCATCTTGTATCGTAAAGACGCAAAGGGAACTGAAGAGTGGTGCCAATAGTGCATGTCATGATCTCACCCTGATGGTGTTTTCTTTCCTAACATTCAGGTGGCCGAAGGAGCACAGGACACGGGTATGTATCCCGGAAACTGTCTCTTGCTGAGAAAAATGTTTAGCTGGTGATGCAGGTGGGGCATTGTTGTTGACTTCAGTCTGGAGAGCTACCCTAATTCCAGAGGCCAGGGAGGACTGGTGCTTGTGAGTGGGGGGGAAGGACCTACGTCCCAGGTGACAAAACTATGGGATGCTTCTACACTAGGAGAAAGATAATGAATTCCTCGAGTGGGGTGTGTTTTTGTGGGCATGAGTCCCGGGGTGGTTCTCTGTGTGTGTGTGTGTGTGTGTGTGTGTGTGTGTGTCTGTGTGTCACGTGATTGTGACTGTGAATGTGTGTTGAGTGTGTTTTCTTGGGAGACACACAGACTAAGCCACACAAAATGAGACAGACACACTGCAAGAGAGACAGAGACAGAAAGATACATGTGGGTTTGCCCAGAGAACAGGTGTCACTGACACTGCACAATGATTAATGTCTACATTCTCACACACTCCTCCTACTGCACACCTCAAGGAATACTGCTGTGCACGGCTCAGCAGTAACATTTAGTCCATGCAGGTCACCGAAGCCTCCATATGCTCTGGCCCATGTTCATCTCAAGGAACAGTCCCTGAGGTATACTTGAGCAGCACCAACATGGTACTGACAGGTGTTGTGGTCTTTCTAGGTGTCCCCGAGGAGGAAAGACGGCGGCCCCGTCCTGTGCCCAGTCACCAGGCTGTTGCTGAGGTGAGCTTCCTGTCTTTCCTTGAGGAACACAAGTGCTTCCGTAGAGTCTTTGCAATCAACATCTGTTGTAAATGTGACAATGTACCGTTGAGGTGATAATGTTATTTTCCCTGTGGGGAGAAACATGTTGTCAATTTCCATGGTTGTTTCTTGCCAACTGTCCCCTTGGTCAGGGGGACATTTTCCACTGGCAGTGCCAAACCTGCTAGTAAACAGCGTCCTAGGATCTTTTTCGGCAGCCGCACTTTTTCCTTCTGGGGGAACCATTTTGTAGTCTGCATCCTCGGTGTTCTTTAGAGACACATCTCCAGGCAAAACGACTTCTGACAGGCATATTATCTTTGCTTTTGTGGCCTTTGACTCAAACACTGTGTCCCATCCTGAATCCCAAAGTCACCAAGCGAACCGAAGGATGGTACACATACTGTACATCATGATCTCACCCTGATGGTGTTTTCTTTTCTAACATTCAGGTGGCCGTAGGAGCACGAGAAGAAGGTATGTGTCCTGGAAACTGTTTCTTGCTGAGGAAAATGTTTCGGGTGAGGTGTAGGTGGGGCATTCTTGCTGTCTTCAGTCTGGAGAGTACCCGCATATCAGGGTCCTGGGGGGACAGGTGCTTGAGTGTGGGGGGGGAAAGACCGACATCCCCGGTGAAATCTATGTCCATGTTTCTGTAGTATGAGAAAGACAAGGGATTCCATCTGTGCGGTGTGATTGTGTGTGCATGAGTCTTGGGGTTGTTCTGTATCTCTGTATGTCGCATGATGGTGAGTGTGTATGCGTGCGTGCGTGCGTGCGTGCGTGCGCTTTCTTGAGAGGCTCAGAGACAGAGAGACAGAGCCACACACAGGAAGAGACAGACACAGTGAAAGAGAGGGAGAGGGAGAGTAGAGAGAGAGATGTGGGTTTGCCCAGAGATATGGGCCACTGACATTCGACAATGACCGATATCTACAATGCAGAGTCCTGGGAGGACTGGTGCTCGAGGGTGGGGGCGAAAGACCGACGTCCCAGGTGACAAACTAGGTGATGTTTCTACAGTATAAGAAAGATGCTGTATATCTTTTGTGCGGAGTAATTTTGTGTGTTGAGTCTGGGGGTTGTTCTGTATGTGGGTGTATGTCGCGGGATCGTGACAGTGTATGTCTGCGTGTGTGTGTGTTTTCTTGAGAGACACAGAGAAAAAGCCACACAGAGAAAGAGACAGACACATTTCAAGAGAGGGAGAGCGAGAGCGAGCGACAGAGAGAGAGACAGACGTGGGCTTGCCCACGAGATATGTGCCACTGACACTGAAAACTGACCAAAGTCTACATTCTCAAAAATCTCTGCGTACTGCACACTTCCAGGAATACTGCTGAGCGTGGCTCAGCAGTAACATTCCGTCCATGCAGTTGGCAAAAGCCTCCGTACGCTCTCGCCCATGTTCCTATAAGGAACAGTCCCGGAGGTATTCTTGAGCAGCACCAAGAAGATAGTGACATGTATTCTGTGTCCTCCTAGGTGTCGCTAAGGTGAAAAAGCGGCGGCCCCTTCCTGAAAGGAGGCAGCAGGCTGGTGCTGAGGTGAGCTTTCCTGTCTTTCCCTGAAGGAGCACAATTGCTTTCTTAGAGGCTTTCCAATCCACCTCTGTTGTACCTATGACAGTCTACATTTTCGAGGATACTGTTGCTTTCCCGGATGGGGACAGTGGTGAGTGGTTGCCTCTTGCCAACGGTCACCTTGGCCAGGGGGACATTGACCACTGGCAGTGCCAAACCTGGTAACAAACAGTGTCCTAGGATCTTTTCCGTCAGCAGCCATCTGTCCTGCTTGGGTGAAGAATTTTGTAGTAGGCATCCTCAGTGGTCCTGAGAGACACATCCCCAGGAGAAACAACTTCTGACAGGCATCCTATTCATTGGCTTTTGTGGCCTTCGACTCAACCGCTGAGTCCCATCTTGTATCGTAAAGACGCAAAGGGAACTGAAGAGTGGTGCCAATAGTGCATGTCATGATCTCACCCTGATGGTGTTTTCTTTCCTAACATTCAGGTGGCCGAAGGAGCACAGGACACGGGTATGTATCCCGGAAACTGTCTCTTGCTGAGAAAAATGTTTAGCTGGTGATGCAGGTGGGGCATTGTTGTTGACTTCAGTCTGGAGAGCTACCCTAATTCCAGAGGCCAGGGAGGACTGGTGCTTGTGAGTGGGGGGGAAGGACCTACGTCCCAGGTGACAAAACTATGGGATGCTTCTACACTAGGAGAAAGATAATGAATTCCTCGAGTGGGGTGTGTTTTTGTGGGCATGAGTCCCGGGGTGGTTCTGTGTGTGTGTGTGTGTGTGTCTGTGTGTGTGTGTGTGTGTGTGTGTGTCTGTGTGTCACGTGATTGTGACTGTGAATGTGTGTTGAGTGTGTTTTCTTGGGAGACACACAGACTAAGCCACACAAAATGAGACAGACACACTGCAAGAGAGACAGAGACAGAAAGATACATGTGGGTTTGCCCAGAGAACAGGTGTCACTGACACTGCACAATGATTAATGTCTACATTCTCACACACTCCTCCTACTGCACACCTCAAGGAATACTGCTGTGCATGGCTCAGCAGTAACATTTAGTCCATGCAGGTCACCGAAGCCTCAATATGCTCTGGCCCATGTTCATCTCAAGGAACAGTCCCTGAGGTATACTTGAGCAGCACCAACATGGTACTGACAGGTGTTGTGGTCTTTCTAGGTGTCCCCGAGGAGGAAAGACGGCGGCCCCGTCCTGTGCCCAGTCACCAGGCTGTTGCTGAGGTGAGCTTCCTGTCTTTCCTTGAGGAACACAAGTGCTTCCGTAGAGTCTTTGCAATCAACATCTGTTGTAAATGTGACAATGTACCGTTGAGGTGATAATGTTCTTTTCCCTGTGGGGAGAAACATGTTGTCAATTTCCATGGTTGTTTCTTGCCAACTGTCCCCTTGGTCAGGGGGACATTTTCCACTGGCAGTGCCAAACCTGCTAGTAAACAGCGTCCTAGGATCTTTTTCGGCAGCCGCACTTTTTCCTTCTGGGGGAACCATTTTGTAGTCTGCATCCTCGGTGTTCTTTAGAGACACATCTCCAGGCAAAACGACTTCTGACAGGCATATTATCTTTGCTTTTGTGGCCTTTGACTCAAACACTGTGTCCCATCCTGAATCCCAAAGTCACCAAGCGAACCGAAGGATGGTACACATACTGTACATCATGATCTCACCCTGATGGTGTTTTCTTTTCTAACATTCAGGTGGCCATAGGAGCACGAGAAGAAGGTATGTGTCCTGGAAACTGTTTCTTGCTGAGGAAAATGTTTCGGGTGAGGTGTAGGTGGGGCATTCTTGCTGTCTTCAGTCTGGAGAGTACCCGGATATCAGGGTCCTGGGGGGACAGGTGCTTGAGTGTGGGGGGGGAAAGACCGACATCCCCGGTGAAATCTATGTCCATGTTTCTGTAGTATGAGAAAGACAAGGGATTCCATCTGTGCGGTGTGATTGTGTGTGCATGAGTCTTGGGGTTGTTCTGTATCTCTGTATGTCGCATGATGGTGAGTGTGTATGCGTGCGTGCGTGCGTGCGTGCGTGCGCTTTCTTGAGAGGCTCAGAGACAGAGAGACAGAGCCACACACAGGAAGAGACAGACACAGTGAAAGAGAGGGAGAGAGAGAGGAGAGAGAGAGATGTGGGTTTGCCCAGAGATATGGGCCACTGACATTCGACAATGACCGATATCTACAATGCAGAGTCCTGGGAGGACTGGTGCCCGAGGGTGGGGGCGAAAGACCGACGTCCCAGGTGACAAACTAGGTGATGTTTCTACAGTATAAGAAAGATGCTGTATATCTTTTGTGCGGAGTAATTTTGTGTGTTGAGTCTGGGGGTTGTTCTGTATGTGGGTGTATGTCGCGGGATCGTGACAGTGTATGTCTGCGTGTGTGTGTGTTTTCTTGAGAGACACAGAGAAAAAGCCACACAGAGAAAGAGACAGACACATTTCAAGAGAGGGAGAGCGAGAGCGAGCGACAGAGAGAGAGACAGACGTGGGCTTGCCCACGAGATATGTGCCACTGACACTGAAAACTGACCAAAGTCTACATTCTCAAAAATCTCTGCGTACTGCACACTTCCAGGAATACTGCTGAGCGTGGCTCAGCAGTAACATTCCGTCCATGCAGTTGGCAAAAGCCTCCGTACGCTCTCGCCCATGTTCCTATAAGGAACAGTCCCGGAGGTATTCTTGAGCAGCACCAAGAAGATAGTGACATGTATTCTGTGTCCTCCTAGGTGTCGCTAAGGTGAAAAAGCGGCGGCCCCTTCCTGAAAGGAGGCAGCAGGCTGGTGCTGAGGTGAGCTTTCCTGTCTTTCCCTGAAGGAGCACAATTGCTTTCTTAGAGGCTTTCCAATCCACCTCTGTTGTACCTATGACAGTCTACATTTTCGAGGATACTGTTGCTTTCCCGGATGGGGACAGTGGTGAGTGGTTGCCTCTTGCCAACGGTCACCTTGGCCAGGGGGACATTGACCACTGGCAGTGCCAAACCTGGTAACAAACAGTGTCCTAGGATCTTTTCCGTCAGCAGCCATCTGTCCTGCTTGGGTGAAGAATTTTGTAGTAGGCATCCTCAGTGGTCCTGAGAGACACATCCCCAGGAGAAACAACTTCTGACAGGCATCCTATTCATTGGCTTTTGTGGCCTTCGACTCAACCGCTGAGTCCCATCTTGTATCGTAAAGACGCAAAGGGAACTGAAGAGTGGTGCCAATAGTGTATGTCATGATCTCACCCTGATGGTGTTTTCTTTCCTAACATTCAGGTGGCCGAAGGAGCACAGGACACGGGTATGTATCCCGGAAACTGTCTCTTGCTGAGAAAAATGTTTAGCTGGTGATGCAGGTGGGGCATTGTTGTTGACTTCAGTCTGGAGAGCTACCCTAATTCCAGAGGCCAGGGAGGACTGGTGCTTGTGAGTGGGGGGGAAGGACCTACGTCCCAGGTGACAAAACTATGGGATGCTTCTACACTAGGAGAAAGATAATGAATTCCTCGAGTGGGGTGTGTTTTTGTGGGCATGAGTCCCGGGGTGGTTCTGTGTGTGTGTGTGTGTGTGTCTGTGTGTGTGTGTGTGTGTGTGTGTGTCTGTGTGTCACGTGATTGTGACTGTGAATGTGTGTTGAGTGTGTTTTCTTGGGAGACACACAGACTAAGCCACACAAAATGAGACAGACACACTGCAAGAGAGACAGAGACAGAAAGATACATGTGGGTTTGCCCAGAGAACAGGTGTCACTGACACTGCACAATGATTAATGTCTACATTCTCACACACTCCTCCTACTGCACACCTCAAGGAATACTGCTGTGCACGGCTCAGCAGTAACATTTAGTCCATGCAGGTCACCGAAGCCTCAATATGCTCTGGCCCATGTTCATATCAAGGAACAGTCCCTGAGGTATACTTGAGCAGCACCAACATGGTACTGACAGGTGTTGTGGTCTTTCTAGGTGTCCCCGAGGAGGAAAGACGGCGGCCCCGTCCTGTGCCCAGTCACCAGGCTGTTGCTGAGGTGAGCTTCCTGTCTTTCCTTGAGGAACACAAGTGCTTCCGTAGAGTCTTTGCAATCAACATCTGTTGTAAATGTGACAATGTACCGTTGAGGTGATAATGTTATTTTCCCTGTGGGGAGAAACATGTTGTCAATTTCCATGGTTGTTTCTTGCCAACTGTCCCCTTGGTCAGGGGGACATTTTCCACTGGCAGTGCCAAACCTGCTAGTAAACAGCGTCCTAGGATCTTTTTCGGCAGCCGCACTTTTTCCTTCTGGGGGAACCATTTTGTAGTCTGCATCCTCGGTGTTCTTTAGAGACACATCTCCAGGCAAAACGACTTCTGACAGGCATATTATCTTTGCTTTTGTGGCCTTTGACTCAAACACTGTGTCCCATCCTGAATCCCAAAGTCACCAAGCGAACCGAAGGATGGTACACATACTGTACATCATGATCTCACCCTGATGGTGTTTTCTTTTCTAACATTCAGGTGGCCGTAGGAGCACGAGAAGAAGGTATGTGTCCTGGAAACTGTTTCTTGCTGAGGAAAATGTTTCGGGTGAGGTGTAGGTGGGGCATTCTTGCTGTCTTCAGTCTGGAGAGTAGCCGGATATCAGGGTCCTGGGGGGACAGGTGCTTGAGTGTGGGGGGGGAAAGACCGACATCCCCGGTGAAATCTATGTCCATGTTTCTGTAGTATGAGAAAGACAAGGGATTCCATCTGTGCGGTGTGATTGTGTGTGCATGAGTCTTGGGGTTGTTCTGTATCTCTGTATGTCGCATGATGGTGAGTGTGTATGCGTGCGTGCGTGCGTGCGCTTTCTTGAGAGGCTCAGAGACAGAGAGACAGAGCCACACACAGGAAGAGACAGACACAGTGAAAGAGAGGGAGAGAGAGAGGAGAGAGAGAGATGTGGGTTTGCCCAGAGATATGGGCCACTGACATTCGACAATGACCGATATCTACAATGCAGAGTCCTGGGAGGACTGGTGCCCGAGGGTGGGGGCGAAAGACCGACGTCCCAGGTGACAAACTAGGTGATGTTTCTACAGTATAAGAAAGATGCTGTATATCTTTTGTGCGGAGTAATTTTGTGTGTTGAGTCTGGGGGTTGTTCTGTATGTGGGTGTATGTCGCGGGATCGTGACAGTGTATGTCTGCGTGTGTGTGTGTTTTCTTGAGAGACACAGAGAAAAAGCCACACAGAGAAAGAGACAGACACATTTCAAGAGAGGGAGAGCGAGAGCGAGCGACAGAGAGAGAGACAGACGTGGGCTTGCCCACGAGATATGTGCCACTGACACTGAAAACTGACCAAAGTCTACATTCTCAAAAATCTCTGCGTACTGCACACTTCCAGGAATACTGCTGAGCGTGGCTCAGCAGTAACATTCCGTCCATGCAGTTGGCAAAAGCCTCCGTACGCTCTCGCCCATGTTCCTATAAGGAACAGTCCCGGAGGTATTCTTGAGCAGCACCAAGAAGATAGTGACATGTATTCTGTGTCCTCCTAGGTGTCGCTAAGGTGAAAAAGCGGCGGCCCCTTCCTGAAAGGAGGCAGCAGGCTGGTGCTGAGGTGAGCTTTCCTGTCTTTCCCTGAAGGAGCACAATTGCTTTCTTAGAGGCTTTCCAATCCACCTCTGTTGTACCTATGACAGTCTACATTTTCGAGGATACTGTTGCTTTCCCGGATGGGGACAGTGGTGAGTGGTTGCCTCTTGCCAACGGTCACCTTGGCCAGGGGGACATTGACCACTGGCAGTGCCAAACCTGGTAACAAACAGTGTCCTAGGATCTTTTCCGTCAGCAGCCATCTGTCCTGCTTGGGTGAAGAATTTTGTAGTAGGCATCCTCAGTGGTCCTGAGAGACACATCCCCAGGAGAAACAACTTCTGACAGGCATCCTATTCATTGGCTTTTGTGGCCTTCGACTCAACCGCTGAGTCCCATCTTGTATCGTAAAGACGCAAAGGGAACTGAAGAGTGGTGCCAATAGTGCATGTCATGATCTCACCCTGATGGTGTTTTCTTTCCTAACATTCAGGTGGCCGAAGGAGCACAGGACACGGGTATGTATCCCGGAAACTGTCTCTTGCTGAGAAAAATGTTTAGCTGGTGATGCAGGTGGGGCATTGTTGTTGACTTCAGTCTGGAGAGCTACCCTAATTCCAGAGGCCAGGGAGGACTGGTGCTTGTGAGTGGGGGGGAAGGACCTACGTCCCAGGTGACAAAACTATGGGATGCTTCTACACTAGGAGAAAGATAATGAATTCCTCGAGTGGGGTGTGTTTTTGTGGGCATGAGTCCCGGGGTGGTTCTGTGTGTGTGTGTGTGTGTGTCTGTGTGTGTGTGTGTGTGTGTGTGTCTGTGTGTCACGTGATTGTGACTGTGAATGTGTGTTGAGTGTGTTTTCTTGGGAGACACACAGACTAAGCCACACAAAATGAGACAGACACACTGCAAGAGAGACAGAGACAGAAAGATACATGTGGGTTTGCCCAGAGAACAGGTGTCACTGACACTGCACAATGATTAATGTCTACATTCTCACACACTCCTCCTACTGCACACCTCAAGGAATACTGCTGTGCACGGCTCAGCAGTAACATTTAGTCCATGCAGGTCACCGAAGCCTCAATATGCTCTGGCCCATGTTCATATCAAGGAACAGTCCCTGAGGTATACTTGAGCAGCACCAACATGGTACTGACAGGTGTTGTGGTCTTTCTAGGTGTCCCCGAGGAGGAAAGACGGCGGCCCCGTCCTGTGCCCAGTCACCAGGCTGTTGCTGAGGTGAGCTTCCTGTCTTTCCTTGAGGAACACAAGTGCTTCCGTAGAGTCTTTGCAATCAACATCTGTTGTAAATGTGACAATGTACCGTTGAGGTGATAATGTTCTTTTCCCTGTGGGGAGAAACATGTTGTCAATTTCCATGGTTGTTTCTTGCCAACTGTCCCCTTGGTCAGGGGGACATTTTCCACTGGCAGTGCCAAACCTGCTAGTAAACAGCGTCCTAGGATCTTTTTCGGCAGCCGCACTTTTTCCTTCTGGGGGAACCATTTTGTAGTCTGCATCCTCGGTGTTCTTTAGAGACACATCTCCAGGCAAAACGACTTCTGACAGGCATATTATCTTTGCTTTTGTGGCCTTTGACTCAAACACTGTGTCCCATCCTGAATCCCAAAGTCACCAAGCGAACCGAAGGATGGTACACATACTGTACATCATGATCTCACCCTGATGGTGTTTTCTTTTCTAACATTCAGGTGGCCGTAGGAGCACGAGAAGAAGGTATGTGTCCTGGAAACTGTTTCTTGCTGAGGAAAATGTTTCGGGTGAGGTGTAGGTGGGGCATTCTTGCTGTCTTCAGTCTGGAGAGTACCCGGATATCAGGGTCCTGGGGGGACAGGTGCTTGAGTGTGGGGGGGGAAAGACCGACATCCCCGGTGAAATCTATGTCCATGTTTCTGTAGTATGAGAAAGACAAGGGATTCCATCTGTGCGGTGTGATTGTGTGTGCATGAGTCTTGGGGTTGTTCTGTATCTCTGTATGTCGCATGATGGTGAGTGTGTATGCGTGCGTGCGTGCGTGCGCTTTCTTGAGAGGCTCAGAGACAGAGAGACAGAGCCACACACAGGAAGAGACAGACACAGTGAAAGAGAGGGAGAGAGAGAGGAGAGAGAGAGATGTGGGTTTGCCCAGAGATATGGGCCACTGACATTCGACAATGACCGATATCTACAATGCAGAGTCCTGGGAGGACTGGTGCCCGAGGGTGGGGGCGAAAGACCGACGTCCCAGGTGACAAACTAGGTGATGTTTCTACAGTATAAGAAAGATGCTGTATATCTTTTGTGCGGAGTAATTTTGTGTGTTGAGTCTGGGGGTTGTTCTGTATGTGGGTGTATGTCGCGGGATCGTGACAGTGTATGTCTGCGTGTGTGTGTGTTTTCTTGAGAGACACAGAGAAAAAGCCACACAGAGAAAGAGACAGACACATTTCAAGAGAGGGAGAGCGAGAGCGAGCGACAGAGAGAGAGACAGACGTGGGCTTGCCCACGAGATATGTGCCACTGACACTGAAAACTGACCAAAGTCTACATTCTCAAAAATCTCTGCGTACTGCACACTTCCAGGAATACTGCTGAGCGTGGCTCAGCAGTAACATTCCGTCCATGCAGTTGGCAAAAGCCTCCGTACGCTCTCGCCCATGTTCCTATAAGGAACAGTCCCGGAGGTATTCTTGAGCAGCACCAAGAAGATAGTGACATGTATTCTGTGTCCTCCTAGGTGTCGCTAAGGTGAAAAAGCGGCGGCCCCTTCCTGAAAGGAGGCAGCAGGCTGGTGCTGAGGTGAGCTTTCCTGTCTTTCCCTGAAGGAGCACAATTGCTTTCTTAGAGGCTTTCCAATCCACCTCTGTTGTACCTATGACAGTCTACATTTTCGAGGATACTGTTGCTTTCCCGGATGGGGACAGTGGTGAGTGGTTGCCTCTTGCCAACGGTCACCTTGGCCAGGGGGACATTGACCACTGGCAGTGCCAAACCTGGTAACAAACAGTGTCCTAGGATCTTTTCCGTCAGCAGCCATCTGTCCTGCTTGGGTGAAGAATTTTGTAGTAGGCATCCTCAGTGGTCCTGAGAGACACATCCCCAGGAGAAACAACTTCTGACAGGCATCCTATTCATTGGCTTTTGTGGCCTTCGACTCAACCGCTGAGTCCCATCTTGTATCGTAAAGACGCAAAGGGAACTGAAGAGTGGTGCCAATAGTGCATGTCATGATCTCACCCTGATGGTGTTTTCTTTCCTAACATTCAGGTGGCCGAAGGAGCACAGGACACGGGTATGTATCCCGGAAACTGTCTCTTGCTGAGAAAAATGTTTAGCTGGTGATGCAGGTGGGGCATTGTTGTTGACTTCAGTCTGGAGAGCTACCCTAATTCCAGAGGCCAGGGAGGACTGGTGCTTGTGAGTGGGGGGGAAGGACCTACGTCCCAGGTGACAAAACTATGGGATGCTTCTACACTAGGAGAAAGATAATGAATTCCTCGAGTGGGGTGTGTTTTTGTGGGCATGAGTCCCGGGGTGGTTCTCTGTGTGTGTGTGTGTGTGTGTGTCTGTGTGTGTGTGTGTGTGTGTGTCTGTGTGTCACGTGATTGTGACTGTGAATGTGTGTTGAGTGTGTTTTCTTGGGAGACACACAGACTAAGCCACACAAAATGAGACAGACACACTGCAAGAGAGACAGAGACAGAAAGATACATGTGGGTTTGCCCAGAGAACAGGTGTCACTGACACTGCACAATGATTAATGTCTACATTCTCACACACTCCTCCTACTGCACACCTCAAGGAATACTGCTGTGCACGGCTCAGCAGTAACATTTAGTCCATGCAGGTCACCGAAGCCTCCATATGCTCTGGCCCATGTTCATATCAAGGAACAGTCCCTGAGGTATACTTGAGCAGCACCAACATGGTACTGACAGGTGTTGTGGTCTTTCTAGGTGTCCCCGAGGAGGAAAGACGGCGGCCCCGTCCTGTGCCCAGTCACCAGGCTGTTGCTGAGGTGAGCTTCCTGTCTTTCCTTGAGGAACACAAGTGCTTCCGTAGAGTCTTTGCAATCAACATCTGTTGTAAATGTGACAATGTACCGTTGAGGTGATAATGTTCTTTTCCCTGTGGGGAGAAACATGTTGTCAATTTCCATGGTTGTTTCTTGCCAACTGTCCCCTTGGTCAGGGGGACATTTTCCACTGGCAGTGCCAAACCTGCTAGTAAACAGCGTCCTAGGATCTTTTTCGGCAGCCGCACTTTTTCCTTCTGGGGGAACCATTTTGTAGTCTGCATCCTCGGTGTTCTTTAGAGACACATCTCCAGGCAAAACGACTTCTGACAGGCATATTATCTTTGCTTTTGTGGCCTTTGACTCAAACACTGTGTCCCATCCTGAATCCCAAAGTCACCAAGCGAACCGAAGGATGGTACACATACTGTACATCATGATCTCACCCTGATGGTGTTTTCTTTTCTAACATTCAGGTGGCCGTAGGAGCACGAGAAGAAGGTATGTGTCCTGGAAACTGTTTCTTGCTGAGGAAAATGTTTCGGGTGAGGTGTAGGTGGGGCATTCTTGCTGTCTTCAGTCTGGAGAGTACCCGGATATCAGGGTCCTGGGGGGACAGGTGCTTGAGTGTGGGGGGGGAAAGACCGACATCCCCGGTGAAATCTATGTCCATGTTTCTGTAGTATGAGAAAGACAAGGGATTCCATCTGTGCGGTGTGATTGTGTGTGCATGAGTCTTGGGGTTGTTCTGTATCTCTGTATGTCGCATGATGGTGAGTGTGTATGCGTGCGTGCGTGCGTGCGTGCGTGCGCTTTCTTGAGAGGCTCAGAGACAGAGAGACAGAGCCACACACAGGAAGAGACAGACACAGTGAAAGAGAGGGAGAGGGAGAGGAGAGAGAGAGATGTGGGTTTGCCCAGAGATATGGGCCACTGACATTCGACAATGACCGATATCTACAATGCAGAGTCCTGGGAGGACTGGTGCTCGAGGGTGGGGGCGAAAGACCGACGTCCCAGGTGACAAACTAGGTGATGTTTCTACAGTATAAGAAAGATGCTGTATATCTTTTGTGCGGAGTAATTTTGTGTGTTGAGTCTGGGGGTTGTTCTGTATGTGGGTGTATGTCGCGGGATCGTGACAGTGTATGTCTGCGTGTGTGTGTGTTTTCTTGAGAGACACAGAGAAAAAGCCACACAGAGAAAGAGACAGACACATTTCAAGAGAGGGAGAGCGAGAGCGAGCGACAGAGAGAGAGACAGACGTGGGCTTGCCCACGAGATATGTGCCACTGACACTGAAAACTGACCAAAGTCTACATTCTCAAAAATCTCTGCGTACTGCACACTTCCAGGAATACTGCTGAGCGTGGCTCAGCAGTAACATTCCGTCCATGCAGTTGGCAAAAGCCTCCGTACGCTCTCGCCCATGTTCCTATAAGGAACAGTCCCGGAGGTATTCTTGAGCAGCACCAAGAAGATAGTGACATGTATTCTGTGTCCTCCTAGGTGTCGCTAAGGTGAAAAAGCGGCGGCCCCTTCCTGAAAGGAGGCAGCAGGCTGGTGCTGAGGTGAGCTTTCCTGTCTTTCCCTGAAGGAGCACAATTGCTTTCTTAGAGGCTTTCCAATCCACCTCTGTTGTACCTATGACAGTCTACATTTTCGAGGATACTGTTGCTTTCCCGGATGGGGACAGTGGTGAGTGGTTGCCTCTTGCCAACGGTCACCTTGGCCAGGGGGACATTGACCACTGGCAGTGCCAAACCTGGTAACAAACAGTGTCCTAGGATCTTTTCCGTCAGCAGCCATCTGTCCTGCTTGGGTGAAGAATTTTGTAGTAGGCATCCTCAGTGGTCCTGAGAGACACATCCCCAGGAGAAACAACTTCTGACAGGCATCCTATTCATTGGCTTTTGTGGCCTTCGACTCAACCGCTGAGTCCCATCTTGTATCGTAAAGACGCAAAGGGAACTGAAGAGTGGTGCCAATAGTGCATGTCATGATCTCACCCTGATGGTGTTTTCTTTCCTAACATTCAGGTGGCCGAAGGAGCACAGGACACGGGTATGTATCCCGGAAACTGTCTCTTGCTGAGAAAAATGTTTAGCTGGTGATGCAGGTGGGGCATTGTTGTTGACTTCAGTCTGGAGAGCTACCCTAATTCCAGAGGCCAGGGAGGACTGGTGCTTGTGAGTGGGGGGGAAGGACCTACGTCCCAGGTGACAAAACTATGGGATGCTTCTACACTAGGAGAAAGATAATGAATTCCTCGAGTGGGGTGTGTTTTTGTGGGCATGAGTCCCGGGGTGGTTCTGTGTGTGTGTGTGTGTGTGTCTGTGTGTGTGTGTGTGTGTGTGTGTGTCTGTGTGTCACGTGATTGTGACTGTGAATGTGTGTTGAGTGTGTTTTCTTGGGAGACACACAGACTAAGCCACACAAAATGAGACAGACACACTGCAAGAGAGACAGAGACAGAAAGATACATGTGGGTTTGCCCAGAGAACAGGTGTCACTGACACTGCACAAT
Source organism: Prionailurus viverrinus (assembly GCF_022837055.1). Lineage (NCBI taxonomy): Eukaryota > Metazoa > Chordata > Mammalia > Carnivora > Felidae > Prionailurus > Prionailurus viverrinus. The sequence goes on along the minus strand of NW_025927635.1, from coordinate 225,978 downwards.
GATTAATGTCTACATTCTCACACACTCCTCCTACTGCACACCTCAAGGAATACTGCTGTGCACGGCTCAGCAGTAACATTTAGTCCATGCAGGTCACCGAAGCCTCAATATGCTCTGGCCCATGTTCATATCAAGGAACAGTCCCTGAGGTATACTTGAGCAGCACCAACATGGTACTGACAGGTGTTGTGGTCTTTCTAGGTGTCCCCGAGGAGGAAAGACGGCGGCCCCGTCCTGTGCCCAGTCACCAGGCTGTTGCTGAGGTGAGCTTCCTGTCTTTCCTTGAGGAACACAAGTGCTTCCGTAGAGTCTTTGCAATCAACATCTGTTGTAAATGTGACAATGTACCGTTGAGGTGATAATGTTCTTTTCCCTGTGGGGAGAAACATGTTGTCAATTTCCATGGTTGTTTCTTGCCAACTGTCCCCTTGGTCAGGGGGACATTTTCCACTGGCAGTGCCAAACCTGCTAGTAAACAGCGTCCTAGGATCTTTTTCGGCAGCCGCACTTTTTCCTTCTGGGGGAACCATTTTGTAGTCTGCATCCTCGGTGTTCTTTAGAGACACATCTCCAGGCAAAACGACTTCTGACAGGCATATTATCTTTGCTTTTGTGGCCTTTGACTCAAACACTGTGTCCCATCCTGAATCCCAAAGTCACCAAGCGAACCGAAGGATGGTACACATACTGTACATCATGATCTCACCCTGATGGTGTTTTCTTTTCTAACATTCAGGTGGCCGTAGGAGCACGAGAAGAAGGTATGTGTCCTGGAAACTGTTTCTTGCTGAGGAAAATGTTTCGGGTGAGGTGTAGGTGGGGCATTCTTGCTGTCTTCAGTCTGGAGAGTACCCGGATATCAGGGTCCTGGGGGGACAGGTGCTTGAGTGTGGGGGGGGAAAGACCGACATCCCCGGTGAAATCTATGTCCATGTTTCTGTAGTATGAGAAAGACAAGGGATTCCATCTGTGCGGTGTGATTGTGTGTGCATGAGTCTTGGGGTTGTTCTGTATCTCTGTATGTCGCATGATGGTGAGTGTGTATGCGTGCGTGCGTGCGTGCGTGCGTGCGCTTTCTTGAGAGGCTCAGAGACAGAGAGACAGAGCCACACACAGGAAGAGACAGACACAGTGAAAGAGAGGGAGAGAGAGAGGAGAGAGAGAGATGTGGGTTTGCCCAGAGATATGGGCCACTGACATTCGACAATGACCGATATCTACAATGCAGAGTCCTGGGAGGACTGGTGCCCGAGGGTGGGGGCGAAAGACCGACGTCCCAGGTGACAAACTAGGTGATGTTTCTACAGTATAAGAAAGATGCTGTATATCTTTTGTGCGGAGTAATTTTGTGTGTTGAGTCTGGGGGTTGTTCTGTATGTGGGTGTATGTCGCGGGATCGTGACAGTGTATGTCTGCGTGTGTGTGTGTTTTCTTGAGAGACACAGAGAAAAAGCCACACAGAGAAAGAGACAGACACATTTCAAGAGAGGGAGAGCGAGAGCGAGCGACAGAGAGAGAGACAGACGTGGGCTTGCCCACGAGATATGTGCCACTGACACTGAAAACTGACCAAAGTCTACATTCTCAAAAATCTCTGCGTACTGCACACTTCCAGGAATACTGCTGAGCGTGGCTCAGCAGTAACATTCCGTCCATGCAGTTGGCAAAAGCCTCCGTACGCTCTCGCCCATGTTCCTATAAGGAACAGTCCCGGAGGTATTCTTGAGCAGCACCAAGAAGATAGTGACATGTATTCTGTGTCCTCCTAGGTGTCGCTAAGGTGAAAAAGCGGCGGCCCCTTCCTGAAAGGAGGCAGCAGGCTGGTGCTGAGGTGAGCTTTCCTGTCTTTCCCTGAAGGAGCACAATTGCTTTCTTAGAGGCTTTCCAATCCACCTCTGTTGTACCTATGACAGTCTACATTTTCGAGGATACTGTTGCTTTCCCGGATGGGGACAGTGGTGAGTGGTTGCCTCTTGCCAACGGTCACCTTGGCCAGGGGGACATTGACCACTGGCAGTGCCAAACCTGGTAACAAACAGTGTCCTAGGATCTTTTCCGTCAGCAGCCATCTGTCCTGCTTGGGTGAAGAATTTTGTAGTAGGCATCCTCAGTGGTCCTGAGAGACACATCCCCAGGAGAAACAACTTCTGACAGGCATCCTATTCATTGGCTTTTGTGGCCTTCGACTCAACCGCTGAGTCCCATCTTGTATCGTAAAGACGCAAAGGGAACTGAAGAGTGGTGCCAATAGTGCATGTCATGATCTCACCCTGATGGTGTTTTCTTTCCTAACATTCAGGTGGCCGAAGGAGCACAGGACACGGGTATGTATCCCGGAAACTGTCTCTTGCTGAGAAAAATGTTTAGCTGGTGATGCAGGTGGGGCATTGTTGTTGACTTCAGTCTGGAGAGCTACCCTAATTCCAGAGGCCAGGGAGGACTGGTGCTTGTGAGTGGGGGGGAAGGACCTACGTCCCAGGTGACAAAACTATGGGATGCTTCTACACTAGGAGAAAGATAATGAATTCCTCGAGTGGGGTGTGTTTTTGTGGGCATGAGTCCCGGGGTGGTTCTCTGTGTGTGTGTGTGTGTGTGTGTCTGTGTGTGTGTGTGTGTGTGTGTCTGTGTGTCACGTGATTGTGACTGTGAATGTGTGTTGAGTGTGTTTTCTTGGGAGACACACAGACTAAGCCACACAAAATGAGACAGACACACTGCAAGAGAGACAGAGACAGAAAGATACATGTGGGTTTGCCCAGAGAACAGGTGTCACTGACACTGCACAATGATTAATGTCTACATTCTCACACACTCCTCCTACTGCACACCTCAAGGAATACTGCTGTGCACGGCTCAGCAGTAACATTTAGTCCATGCAGGTCACCGAAGCCTCCATATGCTCTGGCCCATGTTCATATCAAGGAACAGTCCCTGAGGTATACTTGAGCAGCACCAACATGGTACTGACAGGTGTTGTGGTCTTTCTAGGTGTCCCCGAGGAGGAAAGACGGCGGCCCCGTCCTGTGCCCAGTCACCAGGCTGTTGCTGAGGTGAGCTTCCTGTCTTTCCTTGAGGAACACAAGTGCTTCCGTAGAGTCTTTGCAATCAACATCTGTTGTAAATGTGACAATGTACCGTTGAGGTGATAATGTTCTTTTCCCTGTGGGGAGAAACATGTTGTCAATTTCCATGGTTGTTTCTTGCCAACTGTCCCCTTGGTCAGGGGGACATTTTCCACTGGCAGTGCCAAACCTGCTAGTAAACAGCGTCCTAGGATCTTTTTCGGCAGCCGCACTTTTTCCTTCTGGGGGAACCATTTTGTAGTCTGCATCCTCGGTGTTCTTTAGAGACACATCTCCAGGCAAAACGACTTCTGACAGGCATATTATCTTTGCTTTTGTGGCCTTTGACTCAAACACTGTGTCCCATCCTGAATCCCAAAGTCACCAAGCGAACCGAAGGATGGTACACATACTGTACATCATGATCTCACCCTGATGGTGTTTTCTTTTCTAACATTCAGGTGGCCGTAGGAGCACGAGAAGAAGGTATGTGTCCTGGAAACTGTTTCTTGCTGAGGAAAATGTTTCGGGTGAGGTGTAGGTGGGGCATTCTTGCTGTCTTCAGTCTGGAGAGTACCCGGATATCAGGGTCCTGGGGGGACAGGTGCTTGAGTGTGGGGGGGGAAAGACCGACATCCCCGGTGAAATCTATGTCCATGTTTCTGTAGTATGAGAAAGACAAGGGATTCCATCTGTGCGGTGTGATTGTGTGTGCATGAGTCTTGGGGTTGTTCTGTATCTCTGTATGTCGCATGATGGTGAGTGTGTATGCGTGCGTGCGTGCGTGCGTGCGTGCGCTTTCTTGAGAGGCTCAGAGACAGAGAGACAGAGCCACACACAGGAAGAGACAGACACAGTGAAAGAGAGGGAGAGGGAGAGGAGAGAGAGAGATGTGGGTTTGCCCAGAGATATGGGCCACTGACATTCGACAATGACCGATATCTACAATGCAGAGTCCTGGGAGGACTGGTGCCCGAGGGTGGGGGCGAAAGACCGACGTCCCAGGTGACAAACTAGGTGATGTTTCTACAGTATAAGAAAGATGCTGTATATCTTTTGTGCGGAGTAATTTTGTGTGTTGAGTCTGGGGGTTGTTCTGTATGTGGGTGTATGTCGCGGGATCGTGACAGTGTATGTCTGCGTGTGTGTGTGTTTTCTTGAGAGACACAGAGAAAAAGCCACACAGAGAAAGAGACAGACACATTTCAAGAGAGGGAGAGCGAGAGCGAGCGACAGAGAGAGAGACAGACGTGGGCTTGCCCACGAGATATGTGCCACTGACACTGAAAACTGACCAAAGTCTACATTCTCAAAAATCTCTGCGTACTGCACACTTCCAGGAATACTGCTGAGCGTGGCTCAGCAGTAACATTCCGTCCATGCAGTTGGCAAAAGCCTCCGTACGCTCTCGCCCATGTTCCTATAAGGAACAGTCCCGGAGGTATTCTTGAGCAGCACCAAGAAGATAGTGACATGTATTCTGTGTCCTCCTAGGTGTCGCTAAGGTGAAAAAGCGGCGGCCCCTTCCTGAAAGGAGGCAGCAGGCTGGTGCTGAGGTGAGCTTTCCTGTCTTTCCCTGAAGGAGCACAATTGCTTTCTTAGAGGCTTTCCAATCCACCTCTGTTGTACCTATGACAGTCTACATTTTCGAGGATACTGTTGCTTTCCCGGATGGGGACAGTGGTGAGTGGTTGCCTCTTGCCAACGGTCACCTTGGCCAGGGGGACATTGACCACTGGCAGTGCCAAACCTGGTAACAAACAGTGTCCTAGGATCTTTTCCGTCAGCAGCCATCTGTCCTGCTTGGGTGAAGAATTTTGTAGTAGGCATCCTCAGTGGTCCTGAGAGACACATCCCCAGGAGAAACAACTTCTGACAGGCATCCTATTCATTGGCTTTTGTGGCCTTCGACTCAACCGCTGAGTCCCATCTTGTATCGTAAAGACGCAAAGGGAACTGAAGAGTGGTGCCAATAGTGCATGTCATGATCTCACCCTGATGGTGTTTTCTTTCCTAACATTCAGGTGGCCGAAGGAGCACAGGACACGGGTATGTATCCCGGAAACTGTCTCTTGCTGAGAAAAATGTTTAGCTGGTGATGCAGGTGGGGCATTGTTGTTGACTTCAGTCTGGAGAGCTACCCTAATTCCAGAGGCCAGGGAGGACTGGTGCTTGTGAGTGGGGGGGAAGGACCTACGTCCCAGGTGACAAAACTATGGGATGCTTCTACACTAGGAGAAAGATAATGAATTCCTCGAGTGGGGTGTGTTTTTGTGGGCATGAGTCCCGGGGTGGTTCTCTGTGTGTGTGTGTGTGTGTGTGTCTGTGTGTGTGTGTGTGTGTGTGTCTGTGTGTCACGTGATTGTGACTGTGAATGTGTGTTGAGTGTGTTTTCTTGGGAGACACACAGACTAAGCCACACAAAATGAGACAGACACACTGCAAGAGAGACAGAGACAGAAAGATACATGTGGGTTTGCCCAGAGAACAGGTGTCACTGACACTGCACAATGATTAATGTCTACATTCTCACACACTCCTCCTACTGCACACCTCAAGGAATACTGCTGTGCACGGCTCAGCAGTAACATTTAGTCCATGCAGGTCACCGAAGCCTCCATATGCTCTGGCCCATGTTCATATCAAGGAACAGTCCCTGAGGTATACTTGAGCAGCACCAACATGGTACTGACAGGTGTTGTGGTCTTTCTAGGTGTCCCCGAGGAGGAAAGACGGCGGCCCCGTCCTGTGCCCAGTCACCAGGCTGTTGCTGAGGTGAGCTTCCTGTCTTTCCTTGAGGAACACAAGTGCTTCCGTAGAGTCTTTGCAATCAACATCTGTTGTAAATGTGACAATGTACCGTTGAGGTGATAATGTTATTTTCCCTGTGGGGAGAAACATGTTGTCAATTTCCATGGTTGTTTCTTGCCAACTGTCCCCTTGGTCAGGGGGACATTTTCCACTGGCAGTGCCAAACCTGCTAGTAAACAGCGTCCTAGGATCTTTTTCGGCAGCCGCACTTTTTCCTTCTGGGGGAACCATTTTGTAGTCTGCATCCTCGGTGTTCTTTAGAGACACATCTCCAGGCAAAACGACTTCTGACAGGCATATTATCTTTGCTTTTGTGGCCTTTGACTCAAACACTGTGTCCCATCCTGAATCCCAAAGTCACCAAGCGAACCGAAGGATGGTACACATACTGTACATCATGATCTCACCCTGATGGTGTTTTCTTTTCTAACATTCAGGTGGCCGTAGGAGCACGAGAAGAAGGTATGTGTCCTGGAAACTGTTTCTTGCTGAGGAAAATGTTTCGGGTGAGGTGTAGGTGGGGCATTCTTGCTGTCTTCAGTCTGGAGAGTAGCCGGATATCAGGGTCCTGGGGGGACAGGTGCTTGAGTGTGGGGGGGGAAAGACCGACATCCCCGGTGAAATCTATGTCCATGTTTCTGTAGTATGAGAAAGACAAGGGATTCCATCTGTGCGGTGTGATTGTGTGTGCATGAGTCTTGGGGTTGTTCTGTATCTCTGTATGTCGCATGATGGTGAGTGTGTATGCGTGCGTGCGTGCGTGCGTGCGTGCGCTTTCTTGAGAGGCTCAGAGACAGAGAGACAGAGCCACACACAGGAAGAGACAGACACAGTGAAAGAGAGGGAGAGAGAGAGGAGAGAGAGAGATGTGGGTTTGCCCAGAGATATGGGCCACTGACATTCGACAATGACCGATATCTACAATGCAGAGTCCTGGGAGGACTGGTGCCCGAGGGTGGGGGCGAAAGACCGACGTCCCAGGTGACAAACTAGGTGATGTTTCTACAGTATAAGAAAGATGCTGTATATCTTTTGTGCGGAGTAATTTTGTGTGTTGAGTCTGGGGGTTGTTCTGTATGTGGGTGTATGTCGCGGGATCGTGACAGTGTATGTCTGCGTGTGTGTGTGTTTTCTTGAGAGACACAGAGAAAAAGCCACACAGAGAAAGAGACAGACACATTTCAAGAGAGGGAGAGCGAGAGCGAGCGACAGAGAGAGAGACAGACGTGGGCTTGCCCACGAGATATGTGCCACTGACACTGAAAACTGACCAAAGTCTACATTCTCAAAAATCTCTGCGTACTGCACACTTCCAGGAATACTGCTGAGCGTGGCTCAGCAGTAACATTCCGTCCATGCAGTTGGCAAAAGCCTCCGTACGCTCTCGCCCATGTTCCTATAAGGAACAGTCCCGGAGGTATTCTTGAGCAGCACCAAGAAGATAGTGACATGTATTCTGTGTCCTCCTAGGTGTCGCTAAGGTGAAAAAGCGGCGGCCCCTTCCTGAAAGGAGGCAGCAGGCTGGTGCTGAGGTGAGCTTTCCTGTCTTTCCCTGAAGGAGCACAATTGCTTTCTTAGAGGCTTTCCAATCCACCTCTGTTGTACCTATGACAGTCTACATTTTCGAGGATACTGTTGCTTTCCCGGATGGGGACAGTGGTGAGTGGTTGCCTCTTGCCAACGGTCACCTTGGCCAGGGGGACATTGACCACTGGCAGTGCCAAACCTGGTAACAAACAGTGTCCTAGGATCTTTTCCGTCAGCAGCCATCTGTCCTGCTTGGGTGAAGAATTTTGTAGTAGGCATCCTCAGTGGTCCTGAGAGACACATCCCCAGGAGAAACAACTTCTGACAGGCATCCTATTCATTGGCTTTTGTGGCCTTCGACTCAACCGCTGAGTCCCATCTTGTATCGTAAAGACGCAAAGGGAACTGAAGAGTGGTGCCAATAGTGCATGTCATGATCTCACCCTGATGGTGTTTTCTTTCCTAACATTCAGGTGGCCGAAGGAGCACAGGACACGGGTATGTATCCCGGAAACTGTCTCTTGCTGAGAAAAATGTTTAGCTGGTGATGCAGGTGGGGCATTGTTGTTGACTTCAGTCTGGAGAGCTACCCTAATTCCAGAGGCCAGGGAGGACTGGTGCTTGTGAGTGGGGGGGAAGGACCTACGTCCCAGGTGACAAAACTATGGGATGCTTCTACACTAGGAGAAAGATAATGAATTCCTCGAGTGGGGTGTGTTTTTGTGGGCATGAGTCCCGGGGTGGTTCTCTGTGTGTGTGTGTGTGTGTGTGTCTGTGTGTGTGTGTGTGTGTGTGTCTGTGTGTCACGTGATTGTGACTGTGAATGTGTGTTGAGTGTGTTTTCTTGGGAGACACACAGACTAAGCCACACAAAATGAGACAGACACACTGCAAGAGAGACAGAGACAGAAAGATACATGTGGGTTTGCCCAGAGAACAGGTGTCACTGACACTGCACAATGATTAATGTCTACATTCTCACACACTCCTCCTACTGCACACCTCAAGGAATACTGCTGTGCACGGCTCAGCAGTAACATTTAGTCCATGCAGGTCACCGAAGCCTCCATATGCTCTGGCCCATGTTCATATCAAGGAACAGTCCCTGAGGTATACTTGAGCAGCACCAACATGGTACTGACAGGTGTTGTGGTCTTTCTAGGTGTCCCCGAGGAGGAAAGACGGCGGCCCCGTCCTGTGCCCAGTCACCAGGCTGTTGCTGAGGTGAGCTTCCTGTCTTTCCTTGAGGAACACAAGTGCTTCCGTAGAGTCTTTGCAATCAACATCTGTTGTAAATGTGACAATGTACCGTTGAGGTGATAATGTTCTTTTCCCTGTGGGGAGAAACATGTTGTCAATTTCCATGGTTGTTTCTTGCCAACTGTCCCCTTGGTCAGGGGGACATTTTCCACTGGCAGTGCCAAACCTGCTAGTAAACAGCGTCCTAGGATCTTTTTCGGCAGCCGCACTTTTTCCTTCTGGGGGAACCATTTTGTAGTCTGCATCCTCGGTGTTCTTTAGAGACACATCTCCAGGCAAAACGACTTCTGACAGGCATATTATCTTTGCTTTTGTGGCCTTTGACTCAAACACTGTGTCCCATCCTGAATCCCAAAGTCACCAAGCGAACCGAAGGATGGTACACATACTGTACATCATGATCTCACCCTGATGGTGTTTTCTTTTCTAACATTCAGGTGGCCGTAGGAGCACGAGAAGAAGGTATGTGTCCTGGAAACTGTTTCTTGCTGAGGAAAATGTTTCGGGTGAGGTGTAGGTGGGGCATTCTTGCTGTCTTCAGTCTGGAGAGTACCCGGATATCAGGGTCCTGGGGGGACAGGTGCTTGAGTGTGGGGGGGGAAAGACCGACATCCCCGGTGAAATCTATGTCCATGTTTCTGTAGTATGAGAAAGACAAGGGATTCCATCTGTGCGGTGTGATTGTGTGTGCATGAGTCTTGGGGTTGTTCTGTATCTCTGTATGTCGCATGATGGTGAGTGTGTATGCGTGCGTGCGTGCGTGCGTGCGTGCGCTTTCTTGAGAGGCTCAGAGACAGAGAGACAGAGCCACACACAGGAAGAGACAGACACAGTGAAAGAGAGGGAGAGGGAGAGGAGAGAGAGAGATGTGGGTTTGCCCAGAGATATGGGCCACTGACATTCGACAATGACCGATATCTACAATGCAGAGTCCTGGGAGGACTGGTGCTCGAGGGTGGGGGCGAAAGACCGACGTCCCAGGTGACAAACTAGGTGATGTTTCTACAGTATAAGAAAGATGCTGTATATCTTTTGTGCGGAGTAATTTTGTGTGTTGAGTCTGGGGGTTGTTCTGTATGTGGGTGTATGTCGCGGGATCGTGACAGTGTATGTCTGCGTGTGTGTGTGTTTTCTTGAGAGACACAGAGAAAAAGCCACACAGAGAAAGAGACAGACACATTTCAAGAGAGGGAGAGCGAGAGCGAGCGACAGAGAGAGAGACAGACGTGGGCTTGCCCACGAGATATGTGCCACTGACACTGAAAACTGACCAAAGTCTACATTCTCAAAAATCTCTGCGTACTGCACACTTCCAGGAATACTGCTGAGCGTGGCTCAGCAGTAACATTCCGTCCATGCAGTTGGCAAAAGCCTCCGTACGCTCTCGCCCATGTTCCTATAAGGAACAGTCCCGGAGGTATTCTTGAGCAGCACCAAGAAGATAGTGACATGTATTCTGTGTCCTCCTAGGTGTCGCTAAGGTGAAAAAGCGGCGGCCCCTTCCTGAAAGGAGGCAGCAGGCTGGTGCTGAGGTGAGCTTTCCTGTCTTTCCCTGAAGGAGCACAATTGCTTTCTTAGAGGCTTTCCAATCCACCTCTGTTGTACCTATGACAGTCTACATTTTCGAGGATACTGTTGCTTTCCCGGATGGGGACAGTGGTGAGTGGTTGCCTCTTGCCAACGGTCACCTTGGCCAGGGGGACATTGACCACTGGCAGTGCCAAACCTGGTAACAAACAGTGTCCTAGGATCTTTTCCGTCAGCAGCCATCTGTCCTGCTTGGGTGAAGAATTTTGTAGTAGGCATCCTCAGTGGTCCTGAGAGACACATCCCCAGGAGAAACAACTTCTGACAGGCATCCTATTCATTGGCTTTTGTGGCCTTCGACTCAACCGCTGAGTCCCATCTTGTATCGTAAAGACGCAAAGGGAACTGAAGAGTGGTGCCAATAGTGCATGTCATGATCTCACCCTGATGGTGTTTTCTTTCCTAACATTCAGGTGGCCGAAGGAGCACAGGACACGGGTATGTATCCCGGAAACTGTCTCTTGCTGAGAAAAATGTTTAGCTGGTGATGCAGGTGGGGCATTGTTGTTGACTTCAGTCTGGAGAGCTACCCTAATTCCAGAGGCCAGGGAGGACTGGTGCTTGTGAGTGGGGGGGAAGGACCTACGTCCCAGGTGACAAAACTATGGGATGCTTCTACACTAGGAGAAAGATAATGAATTCCTCGAGTGGGGTGTGTTTTTGTGGGCATGAGTCCCGGGGTGGTTCTCTGTGTGTGTGTGTGTGTGTGTGTGTGTGTGTGTGTCTGTGTGTCACGTGATTGTGACTGTGAATGTGTGTTGAGTGTGTTTTCTTGGGAGACACACAGACTAAGCCACACAAAATGAGACAGACACACTGCAAGAGAGACAGAGACAGAAAGATACATGTGGGTTTGCCCAGAGAACAGGTGTCACTGACACTGCACAATGATTAATGTCTACATTCTCACACACTCCTCCTACTGCACACCTCAAGGAATACTGCTGTGCACGGCTCAGCAGTAACATTTAGTCCATGCAGGTCACCGAAGCCTCCATATGCTCTGGCCCATGTTCATATCAAGGAACAGTCCCTGAGGTATACTTGAGCAGCACCAACATGGTACTGACAGGTGTTGTGGTCTTTCTAGGTGTCCCCGAGGAGGAAAGACGGCGGCCCCGTCCTGTGCCCAGTCACCAGGCTGTTGCTGAGGTGAGCTTCCTGTCTTTCCTTGAGGAACACAAGTGCTTCCGTAGAGTCTTTGCAATCAACATCTGTTGTAAATGTGACAATGTACCGTTGAGGTGATAATGTTCTTTTCCCTGTGGGGAGAAACATGTTGTCAATTTCCATGGTTGTTTCTTGCCAACTGTCCCCTTGGTCAGGGGGACATTTTCCACTGGCAGTGCCAAACCTGCTAGTAAACAGCGTCCTAGGATCTTTTTCGGCAGCCGCACTTTTTCCTTCTGGGGGAACCATTTTGTAGTCTGCATCCTCGGTGTTCTTTAGAGACACATCTCCAGGCAAAACGACTTCTGACAGGCATATTATCTTTGCTTTTGTGGCCTTTGACTCAAACACTGTGTCCCATCCTGAATCCCAAAGTCACCAAGCGAACCGAAGGATGGTACACATACTGTACATCATGATCTCACCCTGAAGGTGTTTTCTTTTCTAACATTCAGGTGGCCGTAGGAGCACGAGAAGAAGGTATGTGTCCTGGAAACTGTTTCTTGCTGAGGAAAATGTTTCGGGTGAGGTGTAGGTGGGGCATTCTTGCTGTCTTCAGTCTGGAGAGTACCCGGATATCAGGGTCCTGGGGGGACAGGTGCTTGAGTGTGGGGGGGGAAAGACCGACATCCCCGGTGAAATCTATGTCCATGTTTCTGTAGTATGAGAAAGACAAGGGATTCCATCTGTGCGGTGTGATTGTGTGTGCATGAGTCTTGGGGTTGTTCTGTATCTCTGTATGTCGCATGATGGTGAGTGTGTATGCGTGCGTGCGTGCGTGCGTGCGTGCGCTTTCTTGAGAGGCTCAGAGACAGAGAGACAGAGCCACACACAGGAAGAGACAGACACAGTGAAAGAGAGGGAGAGGGAGAGGAGAGAGAGAGATGTGGGTTTGCCCAGAGATATGGGCCACTGACATTCGACAATGACCGATATCTACAATGCAGAGTCCTGGGAGGACTGGTGCTCGAGGGTGGGGGCGAAAGACCGACGTCCCAGGTGACAAACTAGGTGATGTTTCTACAGTATAAGAAAGATGCTGTATATCTTTTGTGCGGAGTAATTTTGTGTGTTGAGTCTGGGGGTTGTTCTGTATGTGGGTGTATGTCGCGGGATCGTGACAGTGTATGTCTGCGTGTGTGTGTGTTTTCTTGAGAGACACAGAGAAAAAGCCACACAGAGAAAGAGACAGACACATTTCAAGAGAGGGAGAGCGAGAGCGAGCGACAGAGAGAGAGACAGACGTGGGCTTGCCCACGAGATATGTGCCACTGACACTGAAAACTGACCAAAGTCTACATTCTCAAAAATCTCTGCGTACTGCACACTTCCAGGAATACTGCTGAGCGTGGCTCAGCAGTAACATTCCGTCCATGCAGTTGGCAAAAGCCTCCGTACGCTCTCGCCCATGTTCCTATAAGGAACAGTCCCGGAGGTATTCTTGAGCAGCACCAAGAAGATAGTGACATGTATTCTGTGTCCTCCTAGGTGTCGCTAAGGTGAAAAAGCGGCGGCCCCTTCCTGAAAGGAGGCAGCAGGCTGGTGCTGAGGTGAGCTTTCCTGTCTTTCCCTGAAGGAGCACAATTGCTTTCTTAGAGGCTTTCCAATCCACCTCTGTTGTACCTATGACAGTCTACATTTTCGAGGATACTGTTGCTTTCCCGGATGGGGACAGTGGTGAGTGGTTGCCTCTTGCCAACGGTCACCTTGGCCAGGGGGACATTGACCACTGGCAGTGCCAAACCTGGTAACAAACAGTGTCCTAGGATCTTTTCCGTCAGCAGCCATCTGTCCTGCTTGGGTGAAGAATTTTGTAGTAGGCATCCTCAGTGGTCCTGAGAGACACATCCCCAGGAGAAACAACTTCTGACAGGCATCCTATTCATTGGCTTTTGTGGCCTTCGACTCAACCGCTGAGTCCCATCTTGTATCGTAAAGACGCAAAGGGAACTGAAGAGTGGTGCCAATAGTGCATGTCATGATCTCACCCTGATGGTGTTTTCTTTCCTAACATTCAGGTGGCCGAAGGAGCACAGGACACGGGTATGTATCCCGGAAACTGTCTCTTGCTGAGAAAAATGTTTAGCTGGTGATGCAGGTGGGGCATTGTTGTTGACTTCAGTCTGGAGAGCTACCCTAATTCCAGAGGCCAGGGAGGACTGGTGCTTGTGAGTGGGGGGGAAGGACCTACGTCCCAGGTGACAAAACTATGGGATGCTTCTACACTAGGAGAAAGATAATGAATTCCTCGAGTGGGGTGTGTTTTTGTGGGCATGAGTCCCGGGGTGGTTCTCTGTGTGTGTGTGTGTGTGTGTGTGTGTGTGTGTCTGTGTGTCACGTGATTGTGACTGTGAATGTGTGTTGAGTGTGTTTTCTTGGGAGACACACAGACTAAGCCACACAAAATGAGACAGACACTGCAAGAGAGACAGAGACAGAAAGATACATGTGGGTTTGCCCAGAGAACAGGTGTCACTGACACTGCACAATGATTAATGTCTACATTCTCACACACTCCTCCTACTGCACACCTCAAGGAATACTGCTGTGCACGGCTCAGCAGTAACATTTAGTCCATGCAGGTCACCGAAGCCTCAATATGCTCTGGCCCATGTTCATATCAAGGAACAGTCCCTGAGGTATACTTGAGCAGCACCAACATGGTACTGACAGGTGTTGTGGTCTTTCTAGGTGTCCCCGAGGAGGAAAGACGGCGGCCCCGTCCTGTGCCCAGTCACCAGGCTGTTGCTGAGGTGAGCTTCCTGTCTTTCCTTGAGGAACACAAGTGCTTCCGTAGAGTCTTTGCAATCAACATCTGTTGTAAATGTGACAATGTACCGTTGAGGTGATAATGTTATTTTCCCTGTGGGGAGAAACATGTTGTCAATTTCCATGGTTGTTTCTTGCCAACTGTCCCCTTGGTCAGGGGGACATTTTCCACTGGCAGTGCCAAACCTGCTAGTAAACAGCGTCCTAGGATCTTTTTCGGCAGCCGCACTTTTTCCTTCTGGGGGAACCATTTTGTAGTCTGCATCCTCGGTGTTCTTTAGAGACACATCTCCAGGCAAAACGACTTCTGACAGGCATATTATCTTTGCTTTTGTGGCCTTTGACTCAAACACTGTGTCCCATCCTGAATCCCAAAGTCACCAAGCGAACCGAAGGATGGTACACATACTGTACATCATGATCTCACCCTGATGGTGTTTTCTTTTCTAACATTCAGGTGGCCGTAGGAGCACGAGAAGAAGGTATGTGTCCTGGAAACTGTTTCTTGCTGAGGAAAATGTTTCGGGTGAGGTGTAGGTGGGGCATTCTTGCTGTCTTCAGTCTGGAGAGTACCCGGATATCAGGGTCCTGGGGGGACAGGTGCTTGAGTGTGGGGGGGGAAAGACCGACATCCCCGGTGAAATCTATGTCCATGTTTCTGTAGTATGAGAAAGACAAGGGATTCCATCTGTGCGGTGTGATTGTGTGTGCATGAGTCTTGGGGTTGTTCTGTATCTCTGTATGTCGCATGATGGTGAGTGTGTATGCATGCGTGCGTGCGTGCGTGCGTGCGCTTTCTTGAGAGGCTCAGAGACAGAGAGACAGAGCCACACACAGGAAGAGACAGACACAGTGAAAGAGAGGGAGAGAGAGAGGAGAGAGAGAGATGTGGGTTTGCCCAGAGATATGGGCCACTGACATTCGACAATGACTGATATCTACAATGCAGAGTCCTGGGAGGACTGGTGCCCGAGGGTGGGGGCGAAAGACCGACGTCCCAGGTGACAAACTAGGTGATGTTTCTACAGTATAAGAAAGATGCTGTATATCTTTTGTGCGGAGTAATTTTGTGTGTTGAGTCTGGGGGTTGTTCTGTATGTGGGTGTATGTCGCGGGATCGTGACAGTGTATGTCTGCGTGTGTGTGTGTTTTCTTGAGAGACACAGAGAAAAAGCCACACAGAGAAAGAGACAGACACATTTCAAGAGAGGGAGAGCGAGAGCGAGCGACAGAGAGAGAGACAGACGTGGGCTTGCCCACGAGATATGTGCCACTGACACTGAAAACTGACCAAAGTCTACATTCTCAAAAATCTCTGCGTACTGCACACTTCCAGGAATACTGCTGAGCGTGGCTCAGCAGTAACATTCCGTCCATGCAGTTGGCAAAAGCCTCCGTACGCTCTCGCCCATGTTCCTATAAGGAACAGTCCCGGAGGTATTCTTGAGCAGCACCAAGAAGATAGTGACATGTATTCTGTGTCCTCCTAGGTGTCGCTAAGGTGAAAAAGCGGCGGCCCCTTCCTGAAAGGAGGCAGCAGGCTGGTGCTGAGGTGAGCTTTCCTGTCTTTCCCTGAAGGAGCACAATTGCTTTCTTAGAGGCTTTCCAATCCACCTCTGTTGTACCTATGACAGTCTACATTTTCGAGGATACTGTTGCTTTCCCGGATGGGGACAGTGGTGAGTGGTTGCCTCTTGCCAACGGTCACCTTGGCCAGGGGGACATTGACCACTGGCAGTGCCAAACCTGGTAACAAACAGTGTCCTAGGATCTTTTCCGTCAGCAGCCATCTGTCCTGCTTGGGTGAAGAATTTTGTAGTAGGCATCCTCAGTGGTCCTGAGAGACACATCCCCAGGAGAAACAACTTCTGACAGGCATCCTATTCATTGGCTTTTGTGGCCTTCGACTCAACCGCTGAGTCCCATCTTGTATCGTAAAGACGCAAAGGGAACTGAAGAGTGGTGCCAATAGTGCATGTCATGATCTCACCCTGATGGTGTTTTCTTTCCTAACATTCAGGTGGCCGAAGGAGCACAGGACACGGGTATGTATCCCGGAAACTGTCCCTTGCTGAGAAAAATGTTTAGCTGGTGATGCAGGTGGGGCATTGTTGTTGACTTCAGTCTGGAGAGCTACCCTAATTCCAGAGGCCAGGGAGGACTGGTGCTTGTGAGTGGGGGGGAAGGACCTACGTCCCAGGTGACAAAACTATGGGATGCTTCTACACTAGGAGAAAGATAATGAATTCCTCGAGTGGGGTGTGTTTTTGTGGGCATGAGTCCCGGGGTGGTTCTGTGTGTGTGTGTGTGTGTGTGTGTGTGTGTGTGTCTGTGTGTCACGTGATTGTGACTGTGAATGTGTGTTGAGTGTGTTTTCTTGGGAGACACACAGACTAAGCCACACAAAATGAGACAGACACACTGCAAGAGAGACAGAGACAGAAAGATACATGTGGGTTTGCCCAGAGAACAGGTGTCACTGACACTGCACAATGATTAATGTCTACATTCTCACACACTCCTCCTACTGCACACCTCAAGGAATACTGCTGTGCACGGCTCAGCAGTAACATTTAGTCCATGCAGGTCACCGAAGCCTCCATATGCTCTGGCCCATGTTCATATCAAGGAACAGTCCCTGAGGTATACTTGAGCAGCACCAACATGGTACTGACAGGTGTTGTGGTCTTTCTAGGTGTCCCCGAGGAGGAAAGACGGCGGCCCCGTCCTGTGCCCAGTCACCAGGCTGTTGCTGAGGTGAGCTTCCTGTCTTTCCTTGAGGAACACAAGTGCTTCCGTAGAGTCTTTGCAATCAACATCTGTTGTAAATGTGACAATGTACCGTTGAGGTGATAATGTTATTTTCCCTGTGGGGAGAAACATGTTGTCAATTTCCATGGTTGTTTCTTGCCAACTGTCCCCTTGGTCAGGGGGACATTTTCCACTGGCAGTGCCAAACCTGCTAGTAAACAGCGTCCTAGGATCTTTTTCGGCAGCCGCACTTTTTCCTTCTGGGGGAACCATTTTGTAGTCTGCATCCTCGGTGTTCTTTAGAGACACATCTCCAGGCAAAACGACTTCTGACAGGCATATTATCTTTGCTTTTGTGGCCTTTGACTCAAACACTGTGTCCCATCCTGAATCCCAAAGTCACCAAGCGAACCGAAGGATGGTACACATACTGTACATCATGATCTCACCCTGATGGTGTTTTCTTTTCTAACATTCAGGTGGCCGTAGGAGCACGAGAAGAAGGTATGTGTCCTGGAAACTGTTTCTTGCTGAGGAAAATGTTTCGGGTGAGGTGTAGGTGGGGCATTCTTGCTGTCTTCAGTCTGGAGAGTACCCGGATATCAGGGTCCTGGGGGGACAGGTGCTTGAGTGTGGGGGGGGAAAGACCGACATCCCCGGTGAAATCTATGTCCATGTTTCTGTAGTATGAGAAAGACAAGGGATTCCATCTGTGCGGTGTGATTGTGTGTGCATGAGTCTTGGGGTTGTTCTGTATCTCTGTATGTCGCATGATGGTGAGTGTGTATGCGTGCGTGCGTGCGTGCGTGCGTGCGCTTTCTTGAGAGGCTCAGAGACAGAGAGACAGAGCCACACACAGGAAGAGACAGACACAGTGAAAGAGAGGGAGAGGGAGAGGAGAGAGAGAGATGTGGGTTTGCCCAGAGATATGGGCCACTGACATTCGACAATGACCGATATCTACAATGCAGAGTCCTGGGAGGACTGGTGCTCGAGGGTGGGGGCGAAAGACCGACGTCCCAGGTGACAAACTAGGTGATGTTTCTACAGTATAAGAAAGATGCTGTATATCTTTTGTGCGGAGTAATTTTGTGTGTTGAGTCTGGGGGTTGTTCTGTATGTGGGTGTATGTCGCGGGATCGTGACAGTGTATGTCTGCGTGTGTGTGTGTTTTCTTGAGAGACACAGAGAAAAAGCCACACAGAGAAAGAGACAGACACATTTCAAGAGAGGGAGAGCGAGAGCGAGCGACAGAGAGAGAGACAGACGTGGGCTTGCCCACGAGATATGTGCCACTGACACTGAAAACTGACCAAAGTCTACATTCTCAAAAATCTCTGCGTACTGCACACTTCCAGGAATACTGCTGAGCGTGGCTCAGCAGTAACATTCCGTCCATGCAGTTGGCAAAAGCCTCCGTACGCTCTCGCCCATGTTCCTATAAGGAACAGTCCCGGAGGTATTCTTGAGCAGCACCAAGAAGATAGTGACATGTATTCTGTGTCCTCCTAGGTGTCGCTAAGGTGAAAAAGCGGCGGCCCCTTCCTGAAAGGAGGCAGCAGGCTGGTGCTGAGGTGAGCTTTCCTGTCTTTCCCTGAAGGAGCACAATTGCTTTCTTAGAGGCTTTCCAATCCACCTCTGTTGTACCTATGACAGTCTACATTTTCGAGGATACTGTTGCTTTCCCGGATGGGGACAGTGGTGAGTGGTTGCCTCTTGCCAACGGTCACCTTGGCCAGGGGGACATTGACCACTGGCAGTGCCAAACCTGGTAACAAACAGTGTCCTAGGATCTTTTCCGTCAGCAGCCATCTGTCCTGCTTGGGTGAAGAATTTTGTAGTAGGCATCCTCAGTGGTCCTGAGAGACACATCCCCAGGAGAAACAACTTCTGACAGGCATCCTATTCATTGGCTTTTGTGGCCTTCGACTCAACCGCTGAGTCCCATCTTGTATCGTAAAGACGCAAAGGGAACTGAAGAGTGGTGCCAATAGTGCATGTCATGATCTCACCCTGATGGTGTTTTCTTTCCTAACATTCAGGTGGCCGAAGGAGCACAGGACACGGGTATGTATCCCGGAAACTGTCTCTTGCTGAGAAAAATGTTTAGCTGGTGATGCAGGTGGGGCATTGTTGTTGACTTCAGTCTGGAGAGCTACCCTAATTCCAGAGGCCAGGGAGGACTGGTGCTTGTGAGTGGGGGGGAAGGACCTACGTCCCAGGTGACAAAACTATGGGATGCTTCTACACTAGGAGAAAGATAATGAATTCCTCGAGTGGGGTGTGTTTTTGTGGGCATGAGTCCCGGGGTGGTTCTCTGTGTGTGTGTGTGTGTGTGTGTCTGTGTGTGTGTGTGTGTGTGTGTCTGTGTGTCACGTGATTGTGACTGTGAATGTGTGTTGAGTGTGTTTTCTTGGGAGACACACAGACTAAGCCACACAAAATGAGACAGACACACTGCAAGAGAGACAGAGACAGAAAGATACATGTGGGTTTGCCCAGAGAACAGGTGTCACTGACACTGCACAATGATTAATGTCTACATTCTCACACACTCCTCCTACTGCACACCTCAAGGAATACTGCTGTGCACGGCTCAGCAGTAACATTTAGTCCATGCAGGTCACCGAAGCCTCCATATGCTCTGGCCCATGTTCATATCAAGGAACAGTCCCTGAGGTATACTTGAGCAGCACCAACATGGTACTGACAGGTGTTGTGGTCTTTCTAGGTGTCCCCGAGGAGGAAAGACGGCGGCCCCGTCCTGTGCCCAGTCACCAGGCTGTTGCTGAGGTGAGCTTCCTGTCTTTCCTTGAGGAACACAAGTGCTTCCGTAGAGTCTTTGCAATCAACATCTGTTGTAAATGTGACAATGTACCGTTGAGGTGATAATGTTATTTTCCCTGTGGGGAGAAACATGTTGTCAATTTCCATGGTTGTTTCTTGCCAACTGTCCCCTTGGTCAGGGGGACATTTTCCACTGGCAGTGCCAAACCTGCTAGTAAACAGCGTCCTAGGATCTTTTTCGGCAGCCGCACTTTTTCCTTCTGGGGGAACCATTTTGTAGTCTGCATCCTCGGTGTTCTTTAGAGACACATCTCCAGGCAAAACGACTTCTGACAGGCATATTATCTTTGCTTTTGTGGCCTTTGACTCAAACACTGTGTCCCATCCTGAATCCCAAAGTCACCAAGCGAACCGAAGGATGGTACACATACTGTACATCATGATCTCACCCTGATGGTGTTTTCTTTTCTAACATTCAGGTGGCCGTAGGAGCACGAGAAGAAGGTATGTGTCCTGGAAACTGTTTCTTGCTGAGGAAAATGTTTCGGGTGAGGTGTAGGTGGGGCATTCTTGCTGTCTTCAGTCTGGAGAGTACCCGGATATCAGGGTCCTGGGGGGACAGGTGCTTGAGTGTGGGGGGGGAAAGACCGACATCCCCGGTGAAATCTATGTCCATGTTTCTGTAGTATGAGAAAGACAAGGGATTCCATCTGTGCGGTGTGATTGTGTGTGCATGAGTCTTGGGGTTGTTCTGTATCTCTGTATGTCGCATGATGGTGAGTGTGTATGCGTGCGTGCGTGCGTGCGTGCGTGCGCTTTCTTGAGAGGCTCAGAGACAGAGAGACAGAGCCACACACAGGAAGAGACAGACACAGTGAAAGAGAGGGAGAGGGAGAGGAGAGAGAGAGATGTGGGTTTGCCCAGAGATATGGGCCACTGACATTCGACAATGACCGATATCTACAATGCAGAGTCCTGGGAGGACTGGTGCTCGAGGGTGGGGGCGAAAGACCGACGTCCCAGGTGACAAACTAGGTGATGTTTCTACAGTATAAGAAAGATGCTGTATATCTTTTGTGCGGAGTAATTTTGTGTGTTGAGTCTGGGGGTTGTTCTGTATGTGGGTGTATGTCGCGGGATCGTGACAGTGTATGTCTGCGTGTGTGTGTGTTTTCTTGAGAGACACAGAGAAAAAGCCACACAGAGAAAGAGACAGACACATTTCAAGAGAGGGAGAGCGAGAGCGAGCGACAGAGAGAGAGACAGACGTGGGCTTGCCCACGAGATATGTGCCACTGACACTGAAAACTGACCAAAGTCTACATTCTCAAAAATCTCTGCGTACTGCACACTTCCAGGAATACTGCTGAGCGTGGCTCAGCAGTAACATTCCGTCCATGCAGTTGGCAAAAGCCTCCGTACGCTCTCGCCCATGTTCCTATAAGGAACAGTCCCGGAGGTATTCTTGAGCAGCACCAAGAAGATAGTGACATGTATTCTGTGTCCTCCTAGGTGTCGCTAAGGTGAAAAAGCGGCGGCCCCTTCCTGAAAGGAGGCAGCAGGCTGGTGCTGAGGTGAGCTTTCCTGTCTTTCCCTGAAGGAGCACAATTGCTTTCTTAGAGGCTTTCCAATCCACCTCTGTTGTACCTATGACAGTCTACATTTTCGAGGATACTGTTGCTTTCCCGGATGGGGACAGTGGTGAGTGGTTGCCTCTTGCCAACGGTCACCTTGGCCAGGGGGACATTGACCACTGGCAGTGCCAAACCTGGTAACAAACAGTGTCCTAGGATCTTTTCCGTCAGCAGCCATCTGTCCTGCTTGGGTGAAGAATTTTGTAGTAGGCATCCTCAGTGGTCCTGAGAGACACATCCCCAGGAGAAACAACTTCTGACAGGCATCCTATTCATTGGCTTTTGTGGCCTTCGACTCAACCGCTGAGTCCCATCTTGTATCGTAAAGACGCAAAGGGAACTGAAGAGTGGTGCCAATAGTGCATGTCATGATCTCACCCTGATGGTGTTTTCTTTCCTAACATTCAGGTGGCCGAAGGAGCACAGGACACGGGTATGTATCCCGGAAACTGTCTCTTGCTGAGAAAAATGTTTAGCTGGTGATGCAGGTGGGGCATTGTTGTTGACTTCAGTCTGGAGAGCTACCCTAATTCCAGAGGCCAGGGAGGACTGGTGCTTGTGAGTGGGGGGGAAGGACCTACGTCCCAGGTGACAAAACTATGGGATGCTTCTACACTAGGAGAAAGATAATGAATTCCTCGAGTGGGGTGTGTTTTTGTGGGCATGAGTCCCGGGGTGGTTCTCTGTGTGTGTGTGTGTGTGTGTGTGTGTGTGTGTCTGTGTGTCACGTGATTGTGACTGTGAATGTGTGTTGAGTGTGTTTTCTTGGGAGACACACAGACTAAGCCACACAAAATGAGACAGACACACTGCAAGAGAGACAGAGACAGAAAGATACATGTGGGTTTGCCCAGAGAACAGGTGTCACTGACACTGCACAATGATTAATGTCTACATTCTCACACACTCCTCCTACTGCACACCTCAAGGAATACTGCTGTGCACGGCTCAGCAGTAACATTTAGTCCATGCAGGTCACCGAAGCCTCCATATGCTCTGGCCCATGTTCATATCAAGGAACAGTCCCTGAGGTATACTTGAGCAGCACCAACATGGTACTGACAGGTGTTGTGGTCTTTCTAGGTGTCCCCGAGGAGGAAAGACGGCGGCCCCGTCCTGTGCCCAGTCACCAGGCTGTTGCTGAGGTGAGCTTCCTGTCTTTCCTTGAGGAACACAAGTGCTTCCGTAGAGTCTTTGCAATCAACATCTGTTGTAAATGTGACAATGTACCGTTGAGGTGATAATGTTATTTTCCCTGTGGGGAGAAACATGTTGTCAATTTCCATGGTTGTTTCTTGCCAACTGTCCCCTTGGTCAGGGGGACATTTTCCACTGGCAGTGCCAAACCTGCTAGTAAACAGCGTCCTAGGATCTTTTTCGGCAGCCGCACTTTTTCCTTCTGGGGGAACCATTTTGTAGTCTGCATCCTCGGTGTTCTTTAGAGACACATCTCCAGGCAAAACGACTTCTGACAGGCATATTATCTTTGCTTTTGTGGCCTTTGACTCAAACACTGTGTCCCATCCTGAATCCCAAAGTCACCAAGCGAACCGAAGGATGGTACACATACTGTACATCATGATCTCACCCTGATGGTGTTTTCTTTTCTAACATTCAGGTGGCCGTAGGAGCACGAGAAGAAGGTATGTGTCCTGGAAACTGTTTCTTGCTGAGGAAAATGTTTCGGGTGAGGTGTAGGTGGGGCATTCTTGCTGTCTTCAGTCTGGAGAGTACCCGGATATCAGGGTCCTGGGGGGACAGGTGCTTGAGTGTGGGGGGGGAAAGACCGACATCCCCGGTGAAATCTATGTCCATGTTTCTGTAGTATGAGAAAGACAAGGGATTCCATCTGTGCGGTGTGATTGTGTGTGCATGAGTCTTGGGGTTGTTCTGTATCTCTGTATGTCGCATGATGGTGAGTGTGTATGCGTGCGTGCGTGCGTGCGTGCGTGCGCTTTCTTGAGAGGCTCAGAGACAGAGAGACAGAGCCACACACAGGAAGAGACAGACACAGTGAAAGAGAGGGAGAGGGAGAGGAGAGAGAGAGATGTGGGTTTGCCCAGAGATATGGGCCACTGACATTCGACAATGACCGATATCTACAATGCAGAGTCCTGGGAGGACTGGTGCTCGAGGGTGGGGGCGAAAGACCGACGTCCCAGGTGACAAACTAGGTGATGTTTCTACAGTATAAGAAAGATGCTGTATATCTTTTGTGCGGAGTAATTTTGTGTGTTGAGTCTGGGGGTTGTTCTGTATGTGGGTGTATGTCGCGGGATCGTGACAGTGTATGTCTGCGTGTGTGTGTGTTTTCTTGAGAGACACAGAGAAAAAGCCACACAGAGAAAGAGACAGACACATTTCAAGAGAGGGAGAGCGAGAGCGAGCGACAGAGAGAGAGACAGACGTGGGCTTGCCCACGAGATATGTGCCACTGACACTGAAAACTGACCAAAGTCTACATTCTCAAAAATCTCTGCGTACTGCACACTTCCAGGAATACTGCTGAGCGTGGCTCAGCAGTAACATTCCGTCCATGCAGTTGGCAAAAGCCTCCGTACGCTCTCGCCCATGTTCCTATAAGGAACAGTCCCGGAGGTATTCTTGAGCAGCACCAAGAAGATAGTGACATGTATTCTGTGTCCTCCTAGGTGTCGCTAAGGTGAAAAAGCGGCGGCCCCTTCCTGAAAGGAGGCAGCAGGCTGGTGCTGAGGTGAGCTTTCCTGTCTTTCCCTGAAGGAGCACAATTGCTTTCTTAGAGGCTTTCCAATCCACCTCTGTTGTACCTATGACAGTCTACATTTTCGAGGATACTGTTGCTTTCCCGGATGGGGACAGTGGTGAGTGGTTGCCTCTTGCCAACGGTCACCTTGGCCAGGGGGACATTGACCACTGGCAGTGCCAAACCTGGTAACAAACAGTGTCCTAGGATCTTTTCCGTCAGCAGCCATCTGTCCTGCTTGGGTGAAGAATTTTGTAGTAGGCATCCTCAGTGGTCCTGAGAGACACATCCCCAGGAGAAACAACTTCTGACAGGCATCCTATTCATTGGCTTTTGTGGCCTTCGACTCAACCGCTGAGTCCCATCTTGTATCGTAAAGACGCAAAGGGAACTGAAGAGTGGTGCCAATAGTGCATGTCATGATCTCACCCTGATGGTGTTTTCTTTCCTAACATTCAGGTGGCCGAAGGAGCACAGGACACGGGTATGTATCCCGGAAACTGTCCCTTGCTGAGAAAAATGTTTAGCTGGTGATGCAGGTGGGGCATTGTTGTTGACTTCAGTCTGGAGAGCTACCCTAATTCCAGAGGCCAGGGAGGACTGGTGCTTGTGAGTGGGGGGGAAGGACCTACGTCCCAGGTGACAAAACTATGGGATGCTTCTACACTAGGAGAAAGATAATGAATTCCTCGAGTGGGGTGTGTTTTTGTGGGCATGAGTCCCGGGGTGGTTCTGTGTGTGTGTGTGTGTGTGTGTCTGTGTGTGTGTGTGTGTGTGTGTGTGTCTGTGTGTCACGTGATTGTGACTGTGAATGTGTGTTGAGTGTGTTTTCTTGGGAGACACACAGACTAAGCCACACAAAATGAGACAGACACACTGCAAGAGAGACAGAGACAGAAAGATACATGTGGGTTTGCCCAGAGAACAGGTGTCACTGACACTGCACAATGATTAATGTCTACATTCTCACACACTCCTCCTACTGCACACCTCAAGGAATACTGCTGTGCACGGCTCAGCAGTAACATTTAGTCCATGCAGGTCACCGAAGCCTCAATATGCTCTGGCCCATGTTCATATCAAGGAACAGTCCCTGAGGTATACTTGAGCAGCACCAACATGGTACTGACAGGTGTTGTGGTCTTTCTAGGTGTCCCCGAGGAGGAAAGACGGCGGCCCCGTCCTGTGCCCAGTCACCAGGCTGTTGCTGAGGTGAGCTTCCTGTCTTTCCTTGAGGAACACAAGTGCTTCCGTAGAGTCTTTGCAATCAACATCTGTTGTAAATGTGACAATGTACCGTTGAGGTGATAATGTTATTTTCCCTGTGGGGAGAAACATGTTGTCAATTTCCATGGTTGTTTCTTGCCAACTGTCCCCTTGGTCAGGGGGACATTTTCCACTGGCAGTGCCAAACCTGCTAGTAAACAGCGTCCTAGGATCTTTTTCGGCAGCCGCACTTTTTCCTTCTGGGGGAACCAGTTTGTAGTCTGCATCCTCGGTGTTCTTTAGAGACACATCTCCAGGCAAAACGACTTCTGACAGGCATATTATCTTTGCTTTTGTGGCCTTTGACTCAAACACTGTGTCCCATCCTGAATCCCAAAGTCACCAAGCGAACCGAAGGATGGTACACATACTGTACATCATGATCTCACCCTGATGGTGTTTTCTTTTCTAACATTCAGGTGGCCGTAGGAGCACGAGAAGAAGGTATGTGTCCTGGAAACTGTTTCTTGCTGAGGAAAATGTTTCGGGTGAGGTGTAGGTGGGGCATTCTTGCTGTCTTCAGTCTGGAGAGTACCCGGATATCAGGGTCCTGGGGGGACAGGTGCTTGAGTGTGGGGGGGGAAAGACCGACATCCCCGGTGAAATCTATGTCCATGTTTCTGTAGTATGAGAAAGACAAGGGATTCCATCTGTGCGGTGTGATTGTGTGTGCATGAGTCTTGGGGTTGTTCTGTATCTCTGTATGTCGCATGATGGTGAGTGTGTATGCGTGCGTGCGTGCGTGCGTGCGTGCGCTTTCTTGAGAGGCTCAGAGACAGAGAGACAGAGCCACACACAGGAAGAGACAGACACAGTGAAAGAGAGGGAGAGGGAGAGGAGAGAGAGAGATGTGGGTTTGCCCAGAGATATGGGCCACTGACACTCGACAATGACCGATATCTACAATGCAGAGTCCTGGGAGGACTGGTGCTCGAGGGTGGGGGCGAAAGACCGACGTCCCAGGTGACAAACTAGGTGATGTTTCTACAGTATAAGAAAGATGCTGTATATCTTTTGTGCGGAGTAATTTTGTGTGTTGAGTCTGGGGGTTGTTCTGTATGTGGGTGTATGTCGCGGGATCGTGACAGTGTATGTCTGCGTGTGTGTGTGTTTTCTTGAGAGACACAGAGAAAAAGCCACACAGAGAAAGAGACAGACACATTTCAAGAGAGGGAGAGCGAGAGCGAGCGACAGAGAGAGAGACAGACGTGGGCTTGCCCACGAGATATGTGCCACTGACACTGAAAACTGACCAAAGTCTACATTCTCAAAAATCTCTGCGTACTGCACACTTCCAGGAATACTGCTGAGCGTGGCTCAGCAGTAACATTCCGTCCATGCAGTTGGCAAAAGCCTCCGTACGCTCTCGCCCATGTTCCTATAAGGAACAGTCCCGGAGGTATTCTTGAGCAGCACCAAGAAGATAGTGACATGTATTCTGTGTCCTCCTAGGTGTCGCTAAGGTGAAAAAGCGGCGGCCCCTTCCTGAAAGGAGGCAGCAGGCTGGTGCTGAGGTGAGCTTTCCTGTCTTTCCCTGAAGGAGCACAATTGCTTTCTTAGAGGCTTTCCAATCCACCTCTGTTGTACCTATGACAGTCTACATTTTCGAGGATACTGTTGCTTTCCCGGATGGGGACAGTGGTGAGTGGTTGCCTCTTGCCAACGGTCACCTTGGCCAGGGGGACATTGACCACTGGCAGTGCCAAACCTGGTAACAAACAGTGTCCTAGGATCTTTTCCGTCAGCAGCCATCTGTCCTGCTTGGGTGAAGAATTTTGTAGTAGGCATCCTCAGTGGTCCTGAGAGACACATCCCCAGGAGAAACAACTTCTGACAGGCATCCTATTCATTGGCTTTTGTGGCCTTCGACTCAACCGCTGAGTCCCATCTTGTATCGTAAAGACGCAAAGGGAACTGAAGAGTGGTGCCAATAGTGCATGTCATGATCTCACCCTGATGGTGTTTTCTTTCCTAACATTCAGGTGGCCGAAGGAGCACAGGACACGGGTATGTATCCCGGAAACTGTCCCTTGCTGAGAAAAATGTTTAGCTGGTGATGCAGGTGGGGCATTGTTGTTGACTTCAGTCTGGAGAGCTACCCTAATTCCAGAGGCCAGGGAGGACTGGTGCTTGTGAGTGGGGGGGAAGGACCTACGTCCCAGGTGACAAAACTATGGGATGCTTCTACACTAGGAGAAAGATAATGAATTCCTCGAGTGGGGTGTGTTTTTGTGGGCATGAGTCCCGGGGTGGTTCTGTGTGTGTGTGTGTGTGTGTGTGTGCGTGTGTGTGTGTGTGTCTGTGTGTCACGTGATTGTGACTGTGAATGTGTGTTGAGTGTGTTTTCTTGGGAGACACACAGACTAAGCCACACAAAATGAGACAGACACACTGCAAGAGAGACAGAGACAGAAAGATACATGTGGGTTTGCCCAGAGAACAGGTGTCACTGACACTGCACAATGATTAATGTCTACATTCTCACACACTCCTCCTACTGCACACCTCAAGGAATACTGCTGTGCACGGCTCAGCAGTAACATTTAGTCCATGCAGGTCACCGAAGCCTCCATATGCTCTGGCCCATGTTCATATCAAGGAACAGTCCCTGAGGTATACTTGAGCAGCACCAACATGGTACTGACAGGTGTTGTGGTCTTTCTAGGTGTCCCCGAGGAGGAAAGACGGCGGCCCCGTCCTGTGCCCAGTCACCAGGCTGTTGCTGAGGTGAGCTTCCTGTCTTTCCTTGAGGAACACAAGTGCTTCCGTAGAGTCTTTGCAATCAACATCTGTTGTAAATGTGACAATGTACCGTTGAGGTGATAATGTTATTTTCCCTGTGGGGAGAAACATGTTGTCAATTTCCATGGTTGTTTCTTGCCAACTGTCCCCTTGGTCAGGGGGACATTTTCCACTGGCAGTGCCAAACCTGCTAGTAAACAGCGTCCTAGGATCTTTTTCGGCAGCCGCACTTTTTCCTTCTGGGGGAACCATTTTGTAGTCTGCATCCTCGGTGTTCTTTAGAGACACATCTCCAGGCAAAACGACTTCTGACAGGCATATTATCTTTGCTTTTGTGGCCTTTGACTCAAACACTGTGTCCCATCCTGAATCCCAAAGTCACCAAGCGAACCGAAGGATGGTACACATACTGTACATCATGATCTCACCCTGATGGTGTTTTCTTTTCTAACATTCAGGTGGCCGTAGGAGCACGAGAAGAAGGTATGTGTCCTGGAAACTGTTTCTTGCTGAGGAAAATGTTTCGGGTGAGGTGTAGGTGGGGCATTCTTGCTGTCTTCAGTCTGGAGAGTACCCGGATATCAGGGTCCTGGGGGGACAGGTGCTTGAGTGTGGGGGGGGAAAGACCGACATCCCCGGTGAAATCTATGTCCATGTTTCTGTAGTATGAGAAAGACAAGGGATTCCATCTGTGCGGTGTGATTGTGTGTGCATGAGTCTTGGGGTTGTTCTGTATCTCTGTATGTCGCATGATGGTGAGTGTGTATGCGTGCGTGCGTGCGTGCGTGCGTGCGCTTTCTTGAGAGGCTCAGAGACAGAGAGACAGAGCCACACACAGGAAGAGACAGACACAGTGAAAGAGAGGGAGAGGGAGAGGAGAGAGAGAGATGTGGGTTTGCCCAGAGATATGGGCCACTGACATTCGACAATGACCGATATCTACAATGCAGAGTCCTGGGAGGACTGGTGCTCGAGGGTGGGGGCGAAAGACCGACGTCCCAGGTGACAAACTAGGTGATGTTTCTACAGTATAAGAAAGATGCTGTATATCTTTTGTGCGGAGTAATTTTGTGTGTTGAGTCTGGGGGTTGTTCTGTATGTGGGTGTATGTCGCGGGATCGTGACAGTGTATGTCTGCGTGTGTGTGTGTTTTCTTGAGAGACACAGAGAAAAAGCCACACAGAGAAAGAGACAGACACATTTCAAGAGAGGGAGAGCGAGAGCGAGCGACAGAGAGAGAGACAGACGTGGGCTTGCCCACGAGATATGTGCCACTGACACTGAAAACTGACCAAAGTCTACATTCTCAAAAATCTCTGCGTACTGCACACTTCCAGGAATACTGCTGAGCGTGGCTCAGCAGTAACATTCCGTCCATGCAGTTGGCAAAAGCCTCCGTACGCTCTCGCCCATGTTCCTATAAGGAACAGTCCCGGAGGTATTCTTGAGCAGCACCAAGAAGATAGTGACATGTATTCTGTGTCCTCCTAGGTGTCGCTAAGGTGAAAAAGCGGCGGCCCCTTCCTGAAAGGAGGCAGCA
The DNA here is from genome assembly GCF_022837055.1 of Prionailurus viverrinus. Taxonomy (NCBI): domain Eukaryota; kingdom Metazoa; phylum Chordata; class Mammalia; order Carnivora; family Felidae; genus Prionailurus; species Prionailurus viverrinus. The sequence continues at coordinate 196,350 of NW_025927635.1, read as the reverse complement.
GGCTGGTGCTGAGGTGAGCTTTCCTGTCTTTCCCTGAAGGAGCACAATTGCTTTCTTAGAGGCTTTCCAATCCACCTCTGTTGTACCTATGACAGTCTACATTTTCGAGGATACTGTTGCTTTCCCGGATGGGGACAGTGGTGAGTGGTTGCCTCTTGCCAACGGTCACCTTGGCCAGGGGGACATTGACCACTGGCAGTGCCAAACCTGGTAACAAACAGTGTCCTAGGATCTTTTCCGTCAGCAGCCATCTGTCCTGCTTGGGTGAAGAATTTTGTAGTAGGCATCCTCAGTGGTCCTGAGAGACACATCCCCAGGAGAAACAACTTCTGACAGGCATCCTATTCATTGGCTTTTGTGGCCTTCGACTCAACCGCTGAGTCCCATCTTGTATCGTAAAGACGCAAAGGGAACTGAAGAGTGGTGCCAATAGTGCATGTCATGATCTCACCCTGATGGTGTTTTCTTTCCTAACATTCAGGTGGCCGAAGGAGCACAGGACACGGGTATGTATCCCGGAAACTGTCTCTTGCTGAGAAAAATGTTTAGCTGGTGATGCAGGTGGGGCATTGTTGTTGACTTCAGTCTGGAGAGCTACCCTAATTCCAGAGGCCAGGGAGGACTGGTGCTTGTGAGTGGGGGGGAAGGACCTACGTCCCAGGTGACAAAACTATGGGATGCTTCTACACTAGGAGAAAGATAATGAATTCCTCGAGTGGGGTGTGTTTTTGTGGGCATGAGTCCCGGGGTGGTTCTCTGTGTGTGTGTGTGTGTGTGTGTGTGTGTGTGTCTGTGTGTCACGTGATTGTGACTGTGAATGTGTGTTGAGTGTGTTTTCTTGGGAGACACACAGACTAAGCCACACAAAATGAGACAGACACACTGCAAGAGAGACAGAGACAGAAAGATACATGTGGGTTTGCCCAGAGAACAGGTGTCACTGACACTGCACAATGATTAATGTCTACATTCTCACACACTCCTCCTACTGCACACCTCAAGGAATACTGCTGTGCACGGCTCAGCAGTAACATTTAGTCCATGCAGGTCACCGAAGCCTCAATATGCTCTGGCCCATGTTCATATCAAGGAACAGTCCCTGAGGTATACTTGAGCAGCACCAACATGGTACTGACAGGTGTTGTGGTCTTTCTAGGTGTCCCCGAGGAGGAAAGACGGCGGCCCCGTCCTGTGCCCAGTCACCAGGCTGTTGCTGAGGTGAGCTTCCTGTCTTTCCTTGAGGAACACAAGTGCTTCCGTAGAGTCTTTGCAATCAACATCTGTTGTAAATGTGACAATGTACCGTTGAGGTGATAATGTTATTTTCCCTGTGGGGAGAAACATGTTGTCAATTTCCATGGTTGTTTCTTGCCAACTGTCCCCTTGGTCAGGGGGACATTTTCCACTGGCAGTGCCAAACCTGCTAGTAAACAGCGTCCTAGGATCTTTTTCGGCAGCCGCACTTTTTCCTTCTGGGGGAACCATTTTGTAGTCTGCATCCTCGGTGTTCTTTAGAGACACATCTCCAGGCAAAACGACTTCTGACAGGCATATTATCTTTGCTTTTGTGGCCTTTGACTCAAACACTGTGTCCCATCCTGAATCCCAAAGTCACCAAGCGAACCGAAGGATGGTACACATACTGTACATCATGATCTCACCCTGATGGTGTTTTCTTTTCTAACATTCAGGTGGCCGTAGGAGCACGAGAAGAAGGTATGTGTCCTGGAAACTGTTTCTTGCTGAGGAAAATGTTTCGGGTGAGGTGTAGGTGGGGCATTCTTGCTGTCTTCAGTCTGGAGAGTACCCGGATATCAGGGTCCTGGGGGGACAGGTGCTTGAGTGTGGGGGGGGAAAGACCGACATCCCCGGTGAAATCTATGTCCATGTTTCTGTAGTATGAGAAAGACAAGGGATTCCATCTGTGCGGTGTGATTGTGTGTGCATGAGTCTTGGGGTTGTTCTGTATCTCTGTATGTCGCATGATGGTGAGTGTGTATGCGTGCGTGCGTGCGTGCGTGCGTGCGCTTTCTTGAGAGGCTCAGAGACAGAGAGACAGAGCCACACACAGGAAGAGACAGACACAGTGAAAGAGAGGGAGAGAGAGAGGAGAGAGAGAGATGTGGGTTTGCCCAGAGATATGGGCCACTGACATTCGACAATGACCGATATCTACAATGCAGAGTCCTGGGAGGACTGGTGCCCGAGGGTGGGGGCGAAAGACCGACGTCCCAGGTGACAAACTAGGTGATGTTTCTACAGTATAAGAAAGATGCTGTATATCTTTTGTGCGGAGTAATTTTGTGTGTTGAGTCTGGGGGTTGTTCTGTATGTGGGTGTATGTCGCGGGATCGTGACAGTGTATGTCTGCGTGTGTGTGTGTTTTCTTGAGAGACACAGAGAAAAAGCCACACAGAGAAAGAGACAGACACATTTCAAGAGAGGGAGAGCGAGAGCGAGCGACAGAGAGAGAGACAGACGTGGGCTTGCCCACGAGATATGTGCCACTGACACTGAAAACTGACCAAAGTCTACATTCTCAAAAATCTCTGCGTACTGCACACTTCCAGGAATACTGCTGAGCGTGGCTCAGCAGTAACATTCCGTCCATGCAGTTGGCAAAAGCCTCCGTACGCTCTCGCCCATGTTCCTATAAGGAACAGTCCCGGAGGTATTCTTGAGCAGCACCAAGAAGATAGTGACATGTATTCTGTGTCCTCCTAGGTGTCGCTAAGGTGAAAAAGCGGCGGCCCCTTCCTGAAAGGAGGCAGCAGGCTGGTGCTGAGGTGAGCTTTCCTGTCTTTCCCTGAAGGAGCACAATTGCTTTCTTAGAGGCTTTCCAATCCACCTCTGTTGTACCTATGACAGTCTACATTTTCGAGGATACTGTTGCTTTCCCGGATGGGGACAGTGGTGAGTGGTTGCCTCTTGCCAACGGTCACCTTGGCCAGGGGGACATTGACCACTGGCAGTGCCAAACCTGGTAACAAACAGTGTCCTAGGATCTTTTCCGTCAGCAGCCATCTGTCCTGCTTGGGTGAAGAATTTTGTAGTAAGCATCCTCAGTGGTCCTGAGAGACACATCCCCAGGAGAAACAACTTCTGACAGGCATCCTATTCATTGGCTTTTGTGGCCTTCGACTCAACCGCTGAGTCCCATCTTGTATCGTAAAGACGCAAAGGGAACTGAAGAGTGGTGCCAATAGTGCATGTCATGATCTCACCCTGATGGTGTTTTCTTTCCTAACATTCAGGTGGCCGAAGGAGCACAGGACACGGGTATGTATCCCGGAAACTGTCCCTTGCTGAGAAAAATGTTTAGCTGGTGATGCAGGTGGGGCATTGTTGTTGACTTCAGTCTGGAGAGCTACCCTAATTCCAGAGGCCAGGGAGGACTGGTGCTTGTGAGTGGGGGGGAAGGACCTACGTCCCAGGTGACAAAACTATGGGATGCTTCTACACTAGGAGAAAGATAATGAATTCCTCGAGTGGGGTGTGTTTTTGTGGGCATGAGTCCCGGGGTGGTTCTGTGTGTGTGTGTGTGTGTGTGTGTGCGTGTGTGTGTGTGTGTCTGTGTGTCACGTGATTGTGACTGTGAATGTGTGTTGAGTGTGTTTTTCTTGGGAGACACACAGACTAAGCCACACAAAATGAGACAGACACACTGCAAGAGAGACAGAGACAGAAAGATACATGTGGGTTTGCCCAGAGAACAGGTGTCACTGACACTGCACAATGATTAATGTCTACATTCTCACACACTCCTCCTACTGCACACCTCAAGGAATACTGCTGTGCACGGCTCAGCAGTAACATTTAGTCATGCAGGTCACCGAAGCCTCAATATGCTCTGGCCCATGTTCATCTCAAGGAACAGTCCCTGAGGTATACTTGAGCAGCACCAACATGGTACTGACAGGTGTTGTGGTCTTTCTAGGTGTCCCCGAGGAGGAAAGACGGCGGCCCCGTCCTGTGCCCAGTCACCAGGCTGTTGCTGAGGTGAGCTTCCTGTCTTTCCTTGAGGAACACAAGTGCTTCCGTAGAGTCTTTGCAATCAACATCTGTTGTAAATGTGACAATGTACCGTTGAGGTGATAATGTTCTTTTCCCTGTGGGGAGAAACATGTTGTCAATTTCCATGGTTGTTTCTTGCCAACTGTCCCCTTGGTCAGGGGGACATTTTCCACTGGCAGTGCCAAACCTGCTAGTAAACAGCGTCCTAGGATCTTTTTCGGCAGCCGCACTTTTTCCTTCTGGGGGAACCATTTTGTAGTCTGCATCCTCGGTGTTCTTTAGAGACACATCTCCAGGCAAAACGACTTCTGACAGGCATATTATCTTTGCTTTTGTGGCCTTTGACTCAAACACTGTGTCCCATCCTGAATCCCAAAGTCACCAAGCGAACCGAAGGATGGTACACATACTGTACATCATGATCTCACCCTGATGGTGTTTTCTTTTCTAACATTCAGGTGGCCGTAGGAGCACGAGAAGAAGGTATGTGTCCTGGAAACTGTTTCTTGCTGAGGAAAATGTTTCGGGTGAGGTGTAGGTGGGGCATTCTTGCTGTCTTCAGTCTGGAGAGTACCCGGATATCAGGGTCCTGGGGGGACAGGTGCTTGAGTGTGGGGGGGGAAAGACCGACATCCCCGGTGAAATCTATGTCCATGTTTCTGTAGTATGAGAAAGACAAGGGATTCCATCTGTGCGGTGTGATTGTGTGTGCATGAGTCTTGGGGTTGTTCTGTATCTCTGTATGTCGCATGATGGTGAGTGTGTATGCGTGCGTGCGTGCGTGCGTGCGTGCGCTTTCTTGAGAGGCTCAGAGACAGAGAGACAGAGCCACACACAGGAAGAGACAGACACAGTGAAAGAGAGGGAGAGGGAGAGGAGAGAGAGAGATGTGGGTTTGCCCAGAGATATGGGCCACTGACATTCGACAATGACCGATATCTACAATGCAGAGTCCTGGGAGGACTGGTGCTCGAGGGTGGGGGCGAAAGACCGACGTCCCAGGTGACAAACTAGGTGATGTTTCTACAGTATAAGAAAGATGCTGTATATCTTTTGTGCGGAGTAATTTTGTGTGTTGAGTCTGGGGGTTGTTCTGTATGTGGGTGTATGTCGCGGGATCGTGACAGTGTATGTCTGCGTGTGTGTGTGTTTTCTTGAGAGACACAGAGAAAAAGCCACACAGAGAAAGAGACAGACACATTTCAAGAGAGGGAGAGCGAGAGCGAGCGACAGAGAGAGAGACAGACGTGGGCTTGCCCACGAGATATGTGCCACTGACACTGAAAACTGACCAAAGTCTACATTCTCAAAAATCTCTGCGTACTGCACACTTCCAGGAATACTGCTGAGCGTGGCTCAGCAGTAACATTCCGTCCATGCAGTTGGCAAAAGCCTCCGTACGCTCTCGCCCATGTTCCTATAAGGAACAGTCCCGGAGGTATTCTTGAGCAGCACCAAGAAGATAGTGACATGTATTCTGTGTCCTCCTAGGTGTCGCTAAGGTGAAAAAGCGGCGGCCCCTTCCTGAAAGGAGGCAGCAGGCTGGTGCTGAGGTGAGCTTTCCTGTCTTTCCCTGAAGGAGCACAATTGCTTTCTTAGAGGCTTTCCAATCCACCTCTGTTGTACCTATGACAGTCTACATTTTCGAGGATACTGTTGCTTTCCCGGATGGGGACAGTGGTGAGTGGTTGCCTCTTGCCAACGGTCACCTTGGCCAGGGGGACATTGACCACTGGCAGTGCCAAACCTGGTAACAAACAGTGTCCTAGGATCTTTTCCGTCAGCAGCCATCTGTCCTGCTTGGGTGAAGAATTTTGTAGTAGGCATCCTCAGTGGTCCTGAGAGACACATCCCCAGGAGAAACAACTTCTGACAGGCATCCTATTCATTGGCTTTTGTGGCCTTCGACTCAACCGCTGAGTCCCATCTTGTATCGTAAAGACGCAAAGGGAACTGAAGAGTGGTGCCAATAGTGCATGTCATGATCTCACCCTGATGGTGTTTTCTTTCCTAACATTCAGGTGGCCGAAGGAGCACAGGACACGGGTATGTATCCCGGAAACTGTCTCTTGCTGAGAAAAATGTTTAGCTGGTGATGCAGGTGGGGCATTGTTGTTGACTTCAGTCTGGAGAGCTACCCTAATTCCAGAGGCCAGGGAGGACTGGTGCTTGTGAGTGGGGGGGAAGGACCTACGTCCCAGGTGACAAAACTATGGGATGCTTCTACACTAGGAGAAAGATAATGAATTCCTCGAGTGGGGTGTGTTTTTGTGGGCATGAGTCCCGGGGTGGTTCTCTGTGTGTGTGTGTGTGTGTGTGTGTGTGTGTGTCTGTGTGTCACGTGATTGTGACTGTGAATGTGTGTTGAGTGTGTTTTCTTGGGAGACACACAGACTAAGCCACACAAAATGAGACAGACACACTGCAAGAGAGACAGAGACAGAAAGATACATGTGGGTTTGCCCAGAGAACAGGTGTCACTGACACTGCACAATGATTAATGTCTACATTCTCACACACTCCTCCTACTGCACACCTCAAGGAATACTGCTGTGCACGGCTCAGCAGTAACATTTAGTCCATGCAGGTCACCGAAGCCTCAATATGCTCTGGCCCATGTTCATATCAAGGAACAGTCCCTGAGGTATACTTGAGCAGCACCAACATGGTACTGACAGGTGTTGTGGTCTTTCTAGGTGTCCCCGAGGAGGAAAGACGGCGGCCCCGTCCTGTGCCCAGTCACCAGGCTGTTGCTGAGGTGAGCTTCCTGTCTTTCCTTGAGGAACACAAGTGCTTCCGTAGAGTCTTTGCAATCAACATCTGTTGTAAATGTGACAATGTACCGTTGAGGTGATAATGTTATTTTCCCTGTGGGGAGAAACATGTTGTCAATTTCCATGGTTGTTTCTTGCCAACTGTCCCCTTGGTCAGGGGGACATTTTCCACTGGCAGTGCCAAACCTGCTAGTAAACAGCGTCCTAGGATCTTTTTCGGCAGCCGCACTTTTTCCTTCTGGGGGAACCATTTTGTAGTCTGCATCCTCGGTGTTCTTTAGAGACACATCTCCAGGCAAAACGACTTCTGACAGGCATATTATCTTTGCTTTTGTGGCCTTTGACTCAAACACTGTGTCCCATCCTGAATCCCAAAGTCACCAAGCGAACCGAAGGATGGTACACATACTGTACATCATGATCTCACCCTGATGGTGTTTTCTTTTCTAACATTCAGGTGGCCGTAGGAGCACGAGAAGAAGGTATGTGTCCTGGAAACTGTTTCTTGCTGAGGAAAATGTTTCGGGTGAGGTGTAGGTGGGGCATTCTTGCTGTCTTCAGTCTGGAGAGTACCCGGATATCAGGGTCCTGGGGGGACAGGTGCTTGAGTGTGGGGGGGGAAAGACCGACATCCCCGGTGAAATCTATGTCCATGTTTCTGTAGTATGAGAAAGACAAGGGATTCCATCTGTGCGGTGTGATTGTGTGTGCATGAGTCTTGGGGTTGTTCTGTATCTCTGTATGTCGCATGATGGTGAGTGTGTATGCGTGCGTGCGTGCGTGCGTGCGCTTTCTTGAGAGGCTCAGAGACAGAGAGACAGAGCCACACACAGGAAGAGACAGACACAGTGAAAGAGAGGGAGAGAGAGAGGAGAGAGAGAGATGTGGGTTTGCCCAGAGATATGGGCCACTGACATTCGACAATGACCGATATCTACAATGCAGAGTCCTGGGAGGACTGGTGCCCGAGGGTGGGGGCGAAAGACCGACGTCCCAGGTGACAAACTAGGTGATGTTTCTACAGTATAAGAAAGATGCTGTATATCTTTTGTGCGGAGTAATTTTGTGTGTTGAGTCTGGGGGTTGTTCTGTATGTGGGTGTATGTCGCGGGATCGTGACAGTGTATGTCTGCGTGTGTGTGTGTTTTCTTGAGAGACACAGAGAAAAAGCCACACAGAGAAAGAGACAGACACATTTCAAGAGAGGGAGAGCGAGAGCGAGCGACAGAGAGAGAGACAGACGTGGGCTTGCCCACGAGATATGTGCCACTGACACTGAAAACTGACCAAAGTCTACATTCTCAAAAATCTCTGCGTACTGCACACTTCCAGGAATACTGCTGAGCGTGGCTCAGCAGTAACATTCCGTCCATGCAGTTGGCAAAAGCCTCCGTACGCTCTCGCCCATGTTCCTATAAGGAACAGTCCCGGAGGTATTCTTGAGCAGCACCAAGAAGATAGTGACATGTATTCTGTGTCCTCCTAGGTGTCGCTAAGGTGAAAAAGCGGCGGCCCCTTCCTGAAAGGAGGCAGCAGGCTGGTGCTGAGGTGAGCTTTCCTGTCTTTCCCTGAAGGAGCACAATTGCTTTCTTAGAGGCTTTCCAATCCACCTCTGTTGTACCTATGACAGTCTACATTTTCGAGGATACTGTTGCTTTCCCGGATGGGGACAGTGGTGAGTGGTTGCCTCTTGCCAACGGTCACCTTGGCCAGGGGGACATTGACCACTGGCAGTGCCAAACCTGGTAACAAACAGTGTCCTAGGATCTTTTCCGTCAGCAGCCATCTGTCCTGCTTGGGTGAAGAATTTTGTAGTAAGCATCCTCAGTGGTCCTGAGAGACACATCCCCAGGAGAAACAACTTCTGACAGGCATCCTATTCATTGGCTTTTGTGGCCTTCGACTCAACCGCTGAGTCCCATCTTGTATCGTAAAGACGCAAAGGGAACTGAAGAGTGGTGCCAATAGTGCATGTCATGATCTCACCCTGATGGTGTTTTCTTTCCTAACATTCAGGTGGCCGAAGGAGCACAGGACACGGGTATGTATCCCGGAAACTGTCTCTTGCTGAGAAAAATGTTTAGCTGGTGATGCAGGTGGGGCATTGTTGTTGACTTCAGTCTGGAGAGCTACCCTAATTCCAGAGGCCAGGGAGGACTGGTGCTTGTGAGTGGGGGGGAAGGACCTACGTCCCAGGTGACAAAACTATGGGATGCTTCTACACTAGGAGAAAGATAATGAATTCCTCGAGTGGGGTGTGTTTTTGTGGGCATGAGTCCCGGGGTGGTTCTGTGTGTGTGTGTGTGTGTGTGTGTGTGTGTGTCTGTGTGTCACGTGATTGTAACTGTGAATGTGTGTTGAGTGTGTTTTCTTGGGAGACACACAGACTAAGCCACACAAAATGAGACAGACACACTGCAAGAGAGACAGAGACAGAAAGATACATGTGGGTTTGCCCAGAGAACAGGTGTCACTGACACTGCACAATGATTAATGTCTACATTCTCACACACTCCTCCTACTGCACACCTCAAGGAATACTGCTGTGCACGGCTCAGCAGTAACATTTAGTCCATGCAGGTCACCGAAGCCTCAATATGCTCTGGCCCATGTTCATCTCAAGGAACAGTCCCTGAGGTATACTTGAGCAGCACCAACATGGTACTGACAGGTGTTGTGGTCTTTCTAGGTGTCCCCGAGGAGGAAAGACGGCGGCCCCGTCCTGTGCCCAGTCACCAGGCTGTTGCTGAGGTGAGCTTCCTGTCTTTCCTTGAGGAACACAAGTGCTTCCGTAGAGTCTTTGCAATCAACATCTGTTGTAAATGTGACAATGTACCGTTGAGGTGATAATGTTATTTTCCCTGTGGGGAGAAACATGTTGTCAATTTCCATGGTTGTTTCTTGCCAACTGTCCCCTTGGTCAGGGGGACATTTTCCACTGGCAGTGCCAAACCTGCTAGTAAACAGCGTCCTAGGATCTTTTTCGGCAGCCGCACTTTTTCCTTCTGGGGGAACCAGTTTGTAGTCTGCATCCTCGGTGTTCTTTAGAGACACATCTCCAGGCAAAACGACTTCTGACAGGCATATTATCTTTGCTTTTGTGGCCTTTGACTCAAACACTGTGTCCCATCCTGAATCCCAAAGTCACCAAGCGAACCGAAGGATGGTACACATACTGTACATCATGATCTCACCCTGATGGTGTTTTCTTTTCTAACATTCAGGTGGCCGTAGGAGCACGAGAAGAAGGTATGTGTCCTGGAAACTGTTTCTTGCTGAGGAAAATGTTTCGGGTGAGGTGTAGGTGGGGCATTCTTGCTGTCTTCAGTCTGGAGAGTACCCGGATATCAGGGTCCTGGGGGGACAGGTGCTTGAGTGTGGGGGGGGAAAGACCGACATCCCCGGTGAAATCTATGTCCATGTTTCTGTAGTATGAGAAAGACAAGGGATTCCATCTGTGCGGTGTGATTGTGTGTGCATGAGTCTTGGGGTTGTTCTGTATCTCTGTATGTCGCATGATGGTGAGTGTGTATGCGTGCGTGCGTGCGTGCGTGCGTGCGCTTTCTTGAGAGGCTCAGAGACAGAGAGACAGAGCCACACACAGGAAGAGACAGACACAGTGAAAGAGAGGGAGAGAGAGAGGAGAGAGAGAGATGTGGGTTTGCCCAGAGATATGGGCCACTGACATTCGACAATGACCGATATCTACAATGCAGAGTCCTGGGAGGACTGGTGCTCGAGGGTGGGGGCGAAAGACCGACGTCCCAGGTGACAAACTAGGTGATGTTTCTACAGTATAAGAAAGATGCTGTATATCTTTTGTGCGGAGTAATTTTGTGTGTTGAGTCTGGGGGTTGTTCTGTATGTGGGTGTATGTCGCGGGATCGTGACAGTGTATGTCTGCGTGTGTGTGTGTTTTCTTGAGAGACACAGAGAAAAAGCCACACAGAGAAAGAGACAGACACATTTCAAGAGAGGGAGAGCGAGAGCGAGCGACAGAGAGAGAGACAGACGTGGGCTTGCCCACGAGATATGTGCCACTGACACTGAAAACTGACCAAAGTCTACATTCTCAAAAATCTCTGCGTACTGCACACTTCCAGGAATACTGCTGAGCGTGGCTCAGCAGTAACATTCCGTCCATGCAGTTGGCAAAAGCCTCCGTACGCTCTCGCCCATGTTCCTATAAGGAACAGTCCCGGAGGTATTCTTGAGCAGCACCAAGAAGATAGTGACATGTATTCTGTGTCCTCCTAGGTGTCGCTAAGGTGAAAAAGCGGCGGCCCCTTCCTGAAAGGAGGCAGCAGGCTGGTGCTGAGGTGAGCTTTCCTGTCTTTCCCTGAAGGAGCACAATTGCTTTCTTAGAGGCTTTCCAATCCACCTCTGTTGTACCTATGACAGTCTACATTTTCGAGGATACTGTTGCTTTCCCGGATGGGGACAGTGGTGAGTGGTTGCCTCTTGCCAACGGTCACCTTGGCCAGGGGGACATTGACCACTGGCAGTGCCAAACCTGGTAACAAACAGTGTCCTAGGATCTTTTCCGTCAGCAGCCATCTGTCCTGCTTGGGTGAAGAATTTTGTAGTAGGCATCCTCAGTGGTCCTGAGAGACACATCCCCAGGAGAAACAACTTCTGACAGGCATCCTATTCATTGGCTTTTGTGGCCTTCGACTCAACCGCTGAGTCCCATCTTGTATCGTAAAGACGCAAAGGGAACTGAAGAGTGGTGCCAATAGTGTATGTCATGATCTCACCCTGATGGTGTTTTCTTTCCTAACATTCAGGTGGCCGAAGGAGCACAGGACACGGGTATGTATCCCGGAAACTGTCCCTTGCTGAGAAAAATGTTTAGCTGGTGATGCAGGTGGGGCATTGTTGTTGACTTCAGTCTGGAGAGCTACCCTAATTCCAGAGGCCAGGGAGGACTGGTGCTTGTGAGTGGGGGGGAAGGACCTACGTCCCAGGTGACAAAACTATGGGATGCTTCTACACTAGGAGAAAGATAATGAATTCCTCGAGTGGGGTGTGTTTTTGTGGGCATGAGTCCCGGGGTGGTTCTGTGTGTGTGTGTGTGTGTGTGTGTGCGTGTGTGTGTGTGTGTCTGTGTGTCACGTGATTGTGACTGTGAATGTGTGTTGAGTGTGTTTTCTTGGGAGACACACAGACTAAGCCACACAAAATGAGACAGACACACTGCAAGAGAGACAGAGACAGAAAGATACATGTGGGTTTGCCCAGAGAACAGGTGTCACTGACACTGCACAATGATTAATGTCTACATTCTCACACACTCCTCCTACTGCACACCTCAAGGAATACTGCTGTGCACGGCTCAGCAGTAACATTTAGTCCATGCAGGTCACTGAAGCCTCAATATGCTCTGGCCCATGTTCATATCAAGGAACAGTCCCTGAGGTATACTTGAGCAGCACCAACATGGTACTGACAGGTGTTGTGGTCTTTCTAGGTGTCCCCGAGGAGGAAAGACGGCGGCCCCGTCCTGTGCCCAGTCACCAGGCTGTTGCTGAGGTGAGCTTCCTGTCTTTCCTTGAGGAACACAAGTGCTTCCGTAGAGTCTTTGCAATCAACATCTGTTGTAAATGTGACAATGTACCGTTGAGGTGATAATGTTATTTTCCCTGTGGGGAGAAACATGTTGTCAATTTCCATGGTTGTTTCTTGCCAACTGTCCCCTTGGTCAGGGGGACATTTTCCACTGGCAGTGCCAAACCTGCTAGTAAACAGCGTCCTAGGATCTTTTTCGGCAGCCGCACTTTTTCCTTCTGGGGGAACCAGTTTGTAGTCTGCATCCTCGGTGTTCTTTAGAGACACCTCTCCAGGCAAAACGACTTCTGACAGGCATATTATCTTTGCTTTTGTGGCCTTTGACTCAAACACTGTGTCCCATCCTGAATCCCAAAGTCACCAAGCGAACCGAAGGATGGTACACATACTGTACATCATGATCTCACCCTGATGGTGTTTTCTTTTCTAACATTCAGGTGGCCGTAGGAGCACGAGAAGAAGGTATGTGTCCTGGAAACTGTTTCTTGCTGAGGAAAATGTTTCGGGTGAGGTGTAGGTGGGGCATTCTTGCTGTCTTCAGTCTGGAGAGTACCCGGATATCAGGGTCCTGGGGGGACAGGTGCTTGAGTGTGGGGGGGGAAAGACCGACATCCCCGGTGAAATCTATGTCCATGTTTCTGTAGTATGAGAAAGACAAGGGATTCCATCTGTGCGGTGTGATTGTGTGTGCATGAGTCTTGGGGTTGTTCTGTATCTCTGTATGTCGCATGATGGTGAGTGTGTATGCGTGCGTGCGTGCGTGCGTGCGTGCGCTTTCTTGAGAGGCTCAGAGACAGAGAGACAGAGCCACACACAGGAAGAGACAGACACAGTGAAAGAGAGCGAGAGGGAGAGGAGAGAGAGAGATGTGGGTTTGCCCAGAGATATGGGCCACTGACACTCGACAATGACCGATATCTACAATGCAGAGTCCTGGGAGGACTGGTGCTCGAGGGTGGGGGCGAAAGACCGACGTCCCAGGTGACAAACTAGGTGATGTTTCTACAGTATAAGAAAGATGCTGTATATCTTTTGTGCGGAGTAATTTTGTGTGTTGAGTCTGGGGGTTGTTCTGTATGTGGGTGTATGTCGCGGGATCGTGACAGTGTATGTCTGCGTGTGTGTGTGTTTTCTTGAGAGACACAGAGAAAAAGCCACACAGAGAAAGAGACAGACACATTTCAAGAGAGGGAGAGCGAGAGCGAGCGACAGAGAGAGAGACAGACGTGGGCTTGCCCACGAGATATGTGCCACTGACACTGAAAACTGACCAAAGTCTACATTCTCAAAAATCTCTGCGTACTGCACACTTCCAGGAATACTGCTGAGCGTGGCTCAGCAGTAACATTCCGTCCATGCAGTTGGCAAAAGCCTCCGTACGCTCTCGCCCATGTTCCTATAAGGAACAGTCCCGGAGGTATTCTTGAGCAGCACCAAGAAGATAGTGACATGTATTCTGTGTCCTCCTAGGTGTCGCTAAGGTGAAAAAGCGGCGGCCCCTTCCTGAAAGGAGGCAGCAGGCTGGTGCTGAGGTGAGCTTTCCTGTCTTTCCCTGAAGGAGCACAATTGCTTTCTTAGAGGCTTTCCAATCCACCTCTGTTGTACCTATGACAGTCTACATTTTCGAGGATACTGTTGCTTTCCCGGATGGGGACAGTGGTGAGTGGTTGCCTCTTGCCAACGGTCACCTTGGCCAGGGGGACATTGACCACTGGCAGTGCCAAACCTGGTAACAAACAGTGTCCTAGGATCTTTTCCGTCAGCAGCCATCTGTCCTGCTTGGGTGAAGAATTTTGTAGTAGGCATCCTCAGTGGTCCTGAGAGACACATCCCCAGGAGAAACAACTTCTGACAGGCATCCTATTCATTGGCTTTTGTGGCCTTCGACTCAACCGCTGAGTCCCATCTTGTATCGTAAAGACGCAAAGGGAACTGAAGAGTGGTGCCAATAGTGCATGTCATGATCTCACCCTGATGGTGTTTTCTTTCCTAACATTCAGGTGGCCGAAGGAGCACAGGACACGGGTATGTATCCCGGAAACTGTCTCTTGCTGAGAAAAATGTTTAGCTGGTGATGCAGGTGGGGCATTGTTGTTGACTTCAGTCTGGAGAGCTACCCTAATTCCAGAGGCCAGGGAGGACTGGTGCTTGTGAGTGGGGGGGAAGGACCTACGTCCCAGGTGACAAAACTATGGGATGCTTCTACACTAGGAGAAAGATAATGAATTCCTCGAGTGGGGTGTGTTTTTGTGGGCATGAGTCCCGGGGTGGTTCTGTGTGTGTGTGTGTGTGTGTGTGTGCGTGTGTGTGTGTGTGTCTGTGTGTCACGTGATTGTGACTGTGAATGTGTGTTGAGTGTGTTTTCTTGGGAGACACACAGACTAAGCCACACAAAATGAGACAGACACACTGCAAGAGAGACAGAGACAGAAAGATACATGTGGGTTTGCCCAGAGAACAGGTGTCACTGACACTGCACAATGATTAATGTCTACATTCTCACACACTCCTCCTACTGCACACCTCAAGGAATACTGCTGTGCACGGCTCAGCAGTAACATTTAGTCCATGCAGGTCACTGAAGCCTCAATATGCTCTGGCCCATGTTCATATCAAGGAACAGTCCCTGAGGTATACTTGAGCAGCACCAACATGGTACTGACAGGTGTTGTGGTCTTTCTAGGTGTCCCCGAGGAGGAAAGACGGCGGCCCCGTCCTGTGCCCAGTCACCAGGCTGTTGCTGAGGTGAGCTTCCTGTCTTTCCTTGAGGAACACAAGTGCTTCCGTAGAGTCTTTGCAATCAACATCTGTTGTAAATGTGACAATGTACCGTTGAGGTGATAATGTTATTTTCCCTGTGGGGAGAAACATGTTGTCAATTTCCATGGTTGTTTCTTGCCAACTGTCCCCTTGGTCAGGGGGACATTTTCCACTGGCAGTGCCAAACCTGCTAGTAAACAGCGTCCTAGGATCTTTTTCGGCAGCCGCACTTTTTCCTTCTGGGGGAACCAGTTTGTAGTCTGCATCCTCGGTGTTCTTTAGAGACACCTCTCCAGGCAAAACGACTTCTGACAGGCATATTATCTTTGCTTTTGTGGCCTTTGACTCAAACACTGTGTCCCATCCTGAATCCCAAAGTCACCAAGCGAACCGAAGGATGGTACACATACTGTACATCATGATCTCACCCTGATGGTGTTTTCTTTTCTAACATTCAGGTGGCCGTAGGAGCACGAGAAGAAGGTATGTGTCCTGGAAACTGTTTCTTGCTGAGGAAAATGTTTCGGGTGAGGTGTAGGTGGGGCATTCTTGCTGTCTTCAGTCTGGAGAGTACCCGGATATCAGGGTCCTGGGGGGACAGGTGCTTGAGTGTGGGGGGGGAAAGACCGACATCCCCGGTGAAATCTATGTCCATGTTTCTGTAGTATGAGAAAGACAAGGGATTCCATCTGTGCGGTGTGATTGTGTGTGCATGAGTCTTGGGGTTGTTCTGTATCTCTGTATGTCGCATGATGGTGAGTGTGTATGCGTGCGTGCGTGCGTGCGTGCGTGCGCTTTCTTGAGAGGCTCAGAGACAGAGAGACAGAGCCACACACAGGAAGAGACAGACACAGTGAAAGAGAGCGAGAGGGAGAGGAGAGAGAGAGATGTGGGTTTGCCCAGAGATATGGGCCACTGACACTCGACAATGACCGATATCTACAATGCAGAGTCCTGGGAGGACTGGTGCTCGAGGGTGGGGGCGAAAGACCGACGTCCCAGGTGACAAACTAGGTGATGTTTCTACAGTATAAGAAAGATGCTGTATATCTTTTGTGCGGAGTAATTTTGTGTGTTGAGTCTGGGGGTTGTTCTGTATGTGGGTGTATGTCGCGGGATCGTGACAGTGTATGTCTGCGTGTGTGTGTGTTTTCTTGAGAGACACAGAGAAAAAGCCACACAGAGAAAGAGACAGACACATTTCAAGAGAGGGAGAGCGAGAGCGAGCGACAGAGAGAGAGACAGACGTGGGCTTGCCCACGAGATATGTGCCACTGACACTGAAAACTGACCAAAGTCTACATTCTCAAAAATCTCTGCGTACTGCACACTTCCAGGAATACTGCTGAGCGTGGCTCAGCAGTAACATTCCGTCCATGCAGTTGGCAAAAGCCTCCGTACGCTCTCGCCCATGTTCCTATAAGGAACAGTCCCGGAGGTATTCTTGAGCAGCACCAAGAAGATAGTGACATGTATTCTGTGTCCTCCTAGGTGTCGCTAAGGTGAAAAAGCGGCGGCCCCTTCCTGAAAGGAGGCAGCAGGCTGGTGCTGAGGTGAGCTTTCCTGTCTTTCCCTGAAGGAGCACAATTGCTTTCTTAGAGGCTTTCCAATCCACCTCTGTTGTACCTATGACAGTCTACATTTTCGAGGATACTGTTGCTTTCCCGGATGGGGACAGTGGTGAGTGGTTGCCTCTTGCCAACGGTCACCTTGGCCAGGGGGACATTGACCACTGGCAGTGCCAAACCTGGTAACAAACAGTGTCCTAGGATCTTTTCCGTCAGCAGCCATCTGTCCTGCTTGGGTGAAGAATTTTGTAGTAGGCATCCTCAGTGGTCCTGAGAGACACATCCCCAGGAGAAACAACTTCTGACAGGCATCCTATTCATTGGCTTTTGTGGCCTTCGACTCAACCGCTGAGTCCCATCTTGTATCGTAAAGACGCAAAGGGAACTGAAGAGTGGTGCCAATAGTGCATGTCATGATCTCACCCTGATGGTGTTTTCTTTCCTAACATTCAGGTGGCCGAAGGAGCACAGGACACGGGTATGTATCCCGGAAACTGTCTCTTGCTGAGAAAAATGTTTAGCTGGTGATGCAGGTGGGGCATTGTTGTTGACTTCAGTCTGGAGAGCTACCCTAATTCCAGAGGCCAGGGAGGACTGGTGCTTGTGAGTGGGGGGGAAGGACCTACGTCCCAGGTGACAAAACTATGGGATGCTTCTACACTAGGAGAAAGATAATGAATTCCTCGAGTGGGGTGTGTTTTTGTGGGCATGAGTCCCGGGGTGGTTCTCTGTGTGTGTGTGTGTGTGTGTGTCTGTGTGTGTGTGTGTGTGTGTGTGTGTCTGTGTGTCACGTGATTGTGACTGTGAATGTGTGTTGAGTGTGTTTTCTTGGGAGACACACAGACTAAGCCACACAAAATGAGACAGACACACTGCAAGAGAGACAGAGACAGAAAGATACATGTGGGTTTGCCCAGAGAACAGGTGTCACTGACACTGCACAATGATTAATGTCTACATTCTCACACACTCCTCCTACTGCACACCTCAAGGAATACTGCTGTGCACGGCTCAGCAGTAACATTTAGTCCATGCAGGTCACCGAAGCCTCAATATGCTCTGGCCCATGTTCATATCAAGGAACAGTCCCTGAGGTATACTTGAGCAGCACCAACATGGTACTGACAGGTGTTGTGGTCTTTCTAGGTGTCCCCGAGGAGGAAAGACGGCGGCCCCGTCCTGTGCCCAGTCACCAGGCTGTTGCTGAGGTGAGCTTCCTGTCTTTCCTTGAGGAACACAAGTGCTTCCGTAGAGTCTTTGCAATCAACATCTGTTGTAAATGTGACAATGTACCGTTGAGGTGATAATGTTATTTTCCCTGTGGGGAGAAACATGTTGTCAATTTCCATGGTTGTTTCTTGCCAACTGTCCCCTTGGTCAGGGGGACATTTTCCACTGGCAGTGCCAAACCTGCTAGTAAACAGCGTCCTAGGATCTTTTTCGGCAGCCGCACTTTTTCCTTCTGGGGGAACCATTTTGTAGTCTGCATCCTCGGTGTTCTTTAGAGACACATCTCCAGGCAAAACGACTTCTGACAGGCATATTATCTTTGCTTTTGTGGCCTTTGACTCAAACACTGTGTCCCATCCTGAATCCCAAAGTCACCAAGCGAACCGAAGGATGGTACACATACTGTACATCATGATCTCACCCTGATGGTGTTTTCTTTTCTAACATTCAGGTGGCCGTAGGAGCACGAGAAGAAGGTATGTGTCCTGGAAACTGTTTCTTGCTGAGGAAAATGTTTCGGGTGAGGTGTAGGTGGGGCATTCTTGCTGTCTTCAGTCTGGAGAGTACCCGGATATCAGGGTCCTGGGGGGACAGGTGCTTGAGTGTGGGGGGGGAAAGACCGACATCCCCGGTGAAATCTATGTCCATGTTTCTGTAGTATGAGAAAGACAAGGGATTCCATCTGTGCGGTGTGATTGTGTGTGCATGAGTCTTGGGGTTGTTCTGTATCTCTGTATGTCGCATGATGGTGAGTGTGTATGCGTGCGTGCGTGCGTGCGTGCGTGCGCTTTCTTGAGAGGCTCAGAGACAGAGAGACAGAGCCACACACAGGAAGAGACAGACACAGTGAAAGAGAGGGAGAGAGAGAGGAGAGAGAGAGATGTGGGTTTGCCCAGAGATATGGGCCACTGACATTCGACAATGACCGATATCTACAATGCAGAGTCCTGGGAGGACTGGTGCTCGAGGGTGGGGGCGAAAGACCGACGTCCCAGGTGACAAACTAGGTGATGTTTCTACAGTATAAGAAAGATGCTGTATATCTTTTGTGCGGAGTAATTTTGTGTGTTGAGTCTGGGGGTTGTTCTGTATGTGGGTGTATGTCGCGGGATCGTGACAGTGT
This sequence comes from Prionailurus viverrinus, assembly GCF_022837055.1. Lineage (NCBI taxonomy): Eukaryota > Metazoa > Chordata > Mammalia > Carnivora > Felidae > Prionailurus > Prionailurus viverrinus. Next base: position 177,313 of record NW_025927635.1, on the reverse strand, counting down.
ATGTCTGCGTGTGTGTGTGTTTTCTTGAGAGACACAGAGAAAAAGCCACACAGAGAAAGAGACAGACACATTTCAAGAGAGGGAGAGCGAGAGCGAGCGACAGAGAGAGAGACAGACGTGGGCTTGCCCACGAGATATGTGCCACTGACACTGAAAACTGACCAAAGTCTACATTCTCAAAAATCTCTGCGTACTGCACACTTCCAGGAATACTGCTGAGCGTGGCTCAGCAGTAACATTCCGTCCATGCAGTTGGCAAAAGCCTCCGTACGCTCTCGCCCATGTTCCTATAAGGAACAGTCCCGGAGGTATTCTTGAGCAGCACCAAGAAGATAGTGACATGTATTCTGTGTCCTCCTAGGTGTCGCTAAGGTGAAAAAGCGGCGGCCCCTTCCTGAAAGGAGGCAGCAGGCTGGTGCTGAGGTGAGCTTTCCTGTCTTTCCCTGAAGGAGCACAATTGCTTTCTTAGAGGCTTTCCAATCCACCTCTGTTGTACCTATGACAGTCTACATTTTCGAGGATACTGTTGCTTTCCCGGATGGGGACAGTGGTGAGTGGTTGCCTCTTGCCAACGGTCACCTTGGCCAGGGGGACATTGACCACTGGCAGTGCCAAACCTGGTAACAAACAGTGTCCTAGGATCTTTTCCGTCAGCAGCCATCTGTCCTGCTTGGGTGAAGAATTTTGTAGTAGGCATCCTCAGTGGTCCTGAGAGACACATCCCCAGGAGAAACAACTTCTGACAGGCATCCTATTCATTGGCTTTTGTGGCCTTCGACTCAACCGCTGAGTCCCATCTTGTATCGTAAAGACGCAAAGGGAACTGAAGAGTGGTGCCAATAGTGCATGTCATGATCTCACCCTGATGGTGTTTTCTTTCCTAACATTCAGGTGGCCGAAGGAGCACAGGACACGGGTATGTATCCCGGAAACTGTCTCTTGCTGAGAAAAATGTTTAGCTGGTGATGCAGGTGGGGCATTGTTGTTGACTTCAGTCTGGAGAGCTACCCTAATTCCAGAGGCCAGGGAGGACTGGTGCTTGTGAGTGGGGGGGAAGGACCTACGTCCCAGGTGACAAAACTATGGGATGCTTCTACACTAGGAGAAAGATAATGAATTCCTCGAGTGGGGTGTGTTTTTGTGGGCATGAGTCCCGGGGTGGTTCTCTGTGTGTGTGTGTGTGTGTGTGTCTGTGTGTGTGTGTGTGTGTGTGTGTGTCTGTGTGTCACGTGATTGTGACTGTGAATGTGTGTTGAGTGTGTTTTCTTGGGAGACACACAGACTAAGCCACACAAAATGAGACAGACACACTGCAAGAGAGACAGAGACAGAAAGATACATGTGGGTTTGCCCAGAGAACAGGTGTCACTGACACTGCACAATGATTAATGTCTACATTCTCACACACTCCTCCTACTGCACACCTCAAGGAATACTGCTGTGCACGGCTCAGCAGTAACATTTAGTCCATGCAGGTCACCGAAGCCTCAATATGCTCTGGCCCATGTTCATCTCAAGGAACAGTCCCTGAGGTATACTTGAGCAGCACCAACATGGTACTGACAGGTGTTGTGGTCTTTCTAGGTGTCCCCGAGGAGGAAAGACGGCGGCCCCGTCCTGTGCCCAGTCACCAGGCTGTTGCTGAGGTGAGCTTCCTGTCTTTCCTTGAGGAACACAAGTGCTTCCGTAGAGTCTTTGCAATCAACATCTGTTGTAAATGTGACAATGTACCGTTGAGGTGATAATGTTATTTTCCCTGTGGGGAGAAACATGTTGTCAATTTCCATGGTTGTTTCTTGCCAACTGTCCCCTTGGTCAGGGGGACATTTTCCACTGGCAGTGCCAAACCTGCTAGTAAACAGCGTCCTAGGATCTTTTTCGGCAGCCGCACTTTTTCCTTCTGGGGGAACCAGTTTGTAGTCTGCATCCTCGGTGTTCTTTAGAGACACATCTCCAGGCAAAACGACTTCTGACAGGCATATTATCTTTGCTTTTGTGGCCTTTGACTCAAACACTGTGTCCCATCCTGAATCCCAAAGTCACCAAGCGAACCGAAGGATGGTACACATACTGTACATCATGATCTCACCCTGATGGTGTTTTCTTTTCTAACATTCAGGTGGCCGTAGGAGCACGAGAAGAAGGTATGTGTCCTGGAAACTGTTTCTTGCTGAGGAAAATGTTTCGGGTGAGGTGTAGGTGGGGCATTCTTGCTGTCTTCAGTCTGGAGAGTACCCGGATATCAGGGTCCTGGGGGGACAGGTGCTTGAGTGTGGGGGGGGAAAGACCGACATCCCCGGTGAAATCTATGTCCATGTTTCTGTAGTATGAGAAAGACAAGGGATTCCATCTGTGCGGTGTGATTGTGTGTGCATGAGTCTTGGGGTTGTTCTGTATCTCTGTATGTCGCATGATGGTGAGTGTGTATGCGTGCGTGCGTGCGTGCGTGCGTGCGCTTTCTTGAGAGGCTCAGAGACAGAGAGACAGAGCCACACACAGGAAGAGACAGACACAGTGAAAGAGAGGGAGAGAGAGAGGAGAGAGAGAGATGTGGGTTTGCCCAGAGATATGGGCCACTGACATTCGACAATGACCGATATCTACAATGCAGAGTCCTGGGAGGACTGGTGCTCGAGGGTGGGGGCGAAAGACCGACGTCCCAGGTGACAAACTAGGTGATGTTTCTACAGTATAAGAAAGATGCTGTATATCTTTTGTGCGGAGTAATTTTGTGTGTTGAGTCTGGGGGTTGTTCTGTATGTGGGTGTATGTCGCGGGATCGTGACAGTGTATGTCTGCGTGTGTGTGTGTTTTCTTGAGAGACACAGAGAAAAAGCCACACAGAGAAAGAGACAGACACATTTCAAGAGAGGGAGAGCGAGAGCGAGCGACAGAGAGAGAGACAGACGTGGGCTTGCCCACGAGATATGTGCCACTGACACTGAAAACTGACCAAAGTCTACATTCTCAAAAATCTCTGCGTACTGCACACTTCCAGGAATACTGCTGAGCGTGGCTCAGCAGTAACATTCCGTCCATGCAGTTGGCAAAAGCCTCCGTACGCTCTCGCCCATGTTCCTATAAGGAACAGTCCCGGAGGTATTCTTGAGCAGCACCAAGAAGATAGTGACATGTATTCTGTGTCCTCCTAGGTGTCGCTAAGGTGAAAAAGCGGCGGCCCCTTCCTGAAAGGAGGCAGCAGGCTGGTGCTGAGGTGAGCTTTCCTGTCTTTCCCTGAAGGAGCACAATTGCTTTCTTAGAGGCTTTCCAATCCACCTCTGTTGTACCTATGACAGTCTACATTTTCGAGGATACTGTTGCTTTCCCGGATGGGGACAGTGGTGAGTGGTTGCCTCTTGCCAACGGTCACCTTGGCCAGGGGGACATTGACCACTGGCAGTGCCAAACCTGGTAACAAACAGTGTCCTAGGATCTTTTCCGTCAGCAGCCATCTGTCCTGCTTGGGTGAAGAATTTTGTAGTAGGCATCCTCAGTGGTCCTGAGAGACACATCCCCAGGAGAAACAACTTCTGACAGGCATCCTATTCATTGGCTTTTGTGGCCTTCGACTCAACCGCTGAGTCCCATCTTGTATCGTAAAGACGCAAAGGGAACTGAAGAGTGGTGCCAATAGTGTATGTCATGATCTCACCCTGATGGTGTTTTCTTTCCTAACATTCAGGTGGCCGAAGGAGCACAGGACACGGGTATGTATCCCGGAAACTGTCTCTTGCTGAGAAAAATGTTTAGCTGGTGATGCAGGTGGGGCATTGTTGTTGACTTCAGTCTGGAGAGCTACCCTAATTCCAGAGGCCAGGGAGGACTGGTGCTTGTGAGTGGGGGGGAAGGACCTACGTCCCAGGTGACAAAACTATGGGATGCTTCTACACTAGGAGAAAGATAATGAATTCCTCGAGTGGGGTGTGTTTTTGTGGGCATGAGTCCCGGGGTGGTTCTGTGTGTGTGTGTGTGTGTGTGTGTGTGTGTCTGTGTGTCTGTGTGTCACGTGATTGTGACTGTGAATGTGTGTTGAGTGTGTTTTCTTGGGAGACACACAGACTAAGCCACACAAAATGAGACAGACACACTGCAAGAGAGACAGAGACAGAAAGATACATGTGGGTTTGCCCAGAGAACAGGTGTCACTGACACTGCACAATGATTAATGTCTACATTCTCACACACTCCTCCTACTGCACACCTCAAGGAATACTGCTGTGCACGGCTCAGCAGTAACATTTAGTCCATGCAGGTCACCGAAGCCTCAATATGCTCTGGCCCATGTTCATCTCAAGGAACAGTCCCTGAGGTATACTTGAGCAGCACCAACATGGTACTGACAGGTGTTGTGGTCTTTCTAGGTGTCCCCGAGGAGGAAAGACGGCGGCCCCGTCCTGTGCCCAGTCACCAGGCTGTTGCTGAGGTGAGCTTCCTGTCTTTCCTTGAGGAACACAAGTGCTTCCGTAGAGTCTTTGCAATCAACATCTGTTGTAAATGTGACAATGTACCGTTGAGGTGATAATGTTATTTTCCCTGTGGGGAGAAACATGTTGTCAATTTCCATGGTTGTTTCTTGCCAACTGTCCCCTTGGTCAGGGGGACATTTTCCACTGGCAGTGCCAAACCTGCTAGTAAACAGCGTCCTAGGATCTTTTTCGGCAGCCGCACTTTTTCCTTCTGGGGGAACCATTTTGTAGTCTGCATCCTCGGTGTTCTTTAGAGACACATCTCCAGGCAAAACGACTTCTGACAGGCATATTATCTTTGCTTTTGTGGCCTTTGACTCAAACACTGTGTCCCATCCTGAATCCCAAAGTCACCAAGCGAACCGAAGGATGGTACACATACTGTACATCATGATCTCACCCTGATGGTGTTTTCTTTTCTAACATTCAGGTGGCCGTAGGAGCACGAGAAGAAGGTATGTGTCCTGGAAACTGTTTCTTGCTGAGGAAAATGTTTCGGGTGAGGTGTAGGTGGGGCATTCTTGCTGTCTTCAGTCTGGAGAGTACCCGCATATCAGGGTCCTGGGGGGACAGGTGCTTGAGTGTGGGGGGGGAAAGACCGACATCCCCGGTGAAATCTATGTCCATGTTTCTGTAGTATGAGAAAGACAAGGGATTCCATCTGTGCGGTGTGATTGTGTGTGCATGAGTCTTGGGGTTGTTCTGTATCTCTGTATGTCGCATGATGGTGAGTGTGTATGCGTGCGTGCGTGCGTGCGTGCGTGCGCTTTCTTCAGAGACTCAGAGACAGAGAGACAGAGCCACACACAGGAAGAGACAGACACAGTGAAAGAGAGGGAGAGGGAGAGTAGAGAGAGAGATGTGGGTTTGCCCAGAGATATGGGCCACTGACATTCGACAATGACCGATATCTACAATGCAGAGTCCTGGGAGGACTGGTGCTCGAGGGTGGGGGCGAAAGACCGACGTCCCAGGTGACAAACTAGGTGATGTTTCTACAGTATAAGAAAGATGCTGTATATCTTTTGTGCGGAGTAATTTTGTGTGTTGAGTCTGGGGGTTGTTCTGTATGTGGGTGTATGTCGCGGGATCGTGACAGTGTATGTCTGCGTGTGTGTGTGTTTTCTTGAGAGACACAGAGAAAAAGCCACACAGAGAAAGAGACAGACACATTTCAAGAGAGGGAGAGCGAGAGCGAGCGACAGAGAGAGAGACAGACGTGGGCTTGCCCACGAGATATGTGCCACTGACACTGAAAACTGACCAAAGTCTACATTCTCAAAAATCTCTGCGTACTGCACACTTCCAGGAATACTGCTGAGCGTGGCTCAGCAGTAACATTCCGTCCATGCAGTTGGCAAAAGCCTCCGTACGCTCTCGCCCATGTTCCTATAAGGAACAGTCCCGGAGGTATTCTTGAGCAGCACCAAGAAGATAGTGACATGTATTCTGTGTCCTCCTAGGTGTCGCTAAGGTGAAAAAGCGGCGGCCCCTTCCTGAAAGGAGGCAGCAGGCTGGTGCTGAGGTGAGCTTTCCTGTCTTTCCCTGAAGGAGCACAATTGCTTTCTTAGAGGCTTTCCAATCCACCTCTGTTGTACCTATGACAGTCTACATTTTCGAGGATACTGTTGCTTTCCCGGATGGGGACAGTGGTGAGTGGTTGCCTCTTGCCAACGGTCACCTTGGCCAGGGGGACATTGACCACTGGCAGTGCCAAACCTGGTAACAAACAGTGTCCTAGGATCTTTTCCGTCAGCAGCCATCTGTCCTGCTTGGGTGAAGAATTTTGTAGTAGGCATCCTCAGTGGTCCTGAGAGACACATCCCCAGGAGAAACAACTTCTGACAGGCATCCTATTCATTGGCTTTTGTGGCCTTCGACTCAACCGCTGAGTCCCATCTTGTATCGTAAAGACGCAAAGGGAACTGAAGAGTGGTGCCAATAGTGCATGTCATGATCTCACCCTGATGGTGTTTTCTTTCCTAACATTCAGGTGGCCGAAGGAGCACAGGACACGGGTATGTATCCCGGAAACTGTCTCTTGCTGAGAAAAATGTTTAGCTGGTGATGCAGGTGGGGCATTGTTGTTGACTTCAGTCTGGAGAGCTACCCTAATTCCAGAGGCCAGGGAGGACTGGTGCTTGTGAGTGGGGGGGAAGGACCTACGTCCCAGGTGACAAAACTATGGGATGCTTCTACACTAGGAGAAAGATAATGAATTCCTCGAGTGGGGTGTGTTTTTGTGGGCATGAGTCCCGGGGTGGTTCTCTGTGTGTGTGTGTGTGTGTGTGTCTGTGTGTGTGTGTGTGTGTGTGTGTGTCTGTGTGTCACGTGATTGTGACTGTGAATGTGTGTTGAGTGTGTTTTCTTGGGAGACACACAGACTAAGCCACACAAAATGAGACAGACACACTGCAAGAGAGACAGAGACAGAAAGATACATGTGGGTTTGCCCAGAGAACAGGTGTCACTGACACTGCACAATGATTAATGTCTACATTCTCACACACTCCTCCTACTGCACACCTCAAGGAATACTGCTGTGCACGGCTCAGCAGTAACATTTAGTCCATGCAGGTCACCGAAGCCTCAATATGCTCTGGCCCATGTTCATCTCAAGGAACAGTCCCTGAGGTATACTTGAGCAGCACCAACATGGTACTGACAGGTGTTGTGGTCTTTCTAGGTGTCCCCGAGGAGGAAAGACGGCGGCCCCGTCCTGTGCCCAGTCACCAGGCTGTTGCTGAGGTGAGCTTCCTGTCTTTCCTTGAGGAACACAAGTGCTTCCGTAGAGTCTTTGCAATCAACATCTGTTGTAAATGTGACAATGTACCGTTGAGGTGATAATGTTATTTTCCCTGTGGGGAGAAACATGTTGTCAATTTCCATGGTTGTTTCTTGCCAACTGTCCCCTTGGTCAGGGGGACATTTTCCACTGGCAGTGCCAAACCTGCTAGTAAACAGCGTCCTAGGATCTTTTTCGGCAGCCGCACTTTTTCCTTCTGGGGGAACCATTTTGTAGTCTGCATCCTCGGTGTTCTTTAGAGACACATCTCCAGGCAAAACGACTTCTGACAGGCATATTATCTTTGCTTTTGTGGCCTTTGACTCAAACACTGTGTCCCATCCTGAATCCCAAAGTCACCAAGCGAACCGAAGGATGGTACACATACTGTACATCATGATCTCACCCTGATGGTGTTTTCTTTTCTAACATTCAGGTGGCCGTAGGAGCACGAGAAGAAGGTATGTGTCCTGGAAACTGTTTCTTGCTGAGGAAAATGTTTCGGGTGAGGTGTAGGTGGGGCATTCTTGCTGTCTTCAGTCTGGAGAGTACCCGGATATCAGGGTCCTGGGGGGACAGGTGCTTGAGTGTGGGGGGGGAAAGACCGACATCCCCGGTGAAATCTATGTCCATGTTTCTGTAGTATGAGAAAGACAAGGGATTCCATCTGTGCGGTGTGATTGTGTGTGCATGAGTCTTGGGGTTGTTCTGTATCTCTGTATGTCGCATGATGGTGAGTGTGTATGCGTGCGTGCGTGCGTGCGTGCGTGCGCTTTCTTGAGAGGCTCAGAGACAGAGAGACAGAGCCACACACAGGAAGAGACAGACACAGTGAAAGAGAGGGAGAGAGAGAGGAGAGAGAGAGATGTGGGTTTGCCCAGAGATATGGGCCACTGACATTCGACAATGACCGATATCTACAATGCAGAGTCCTGGGAGGACTGGTGCTCGAGGGTGGGGGCGAAAGACCGACGTCCCAGGTGACAAACTAGGTGATGTTTCTACAGTATAAGAAAGATGCTGTATATCTTTTGTGCGGAGTAATTTTGTGTGTTGAGTCTGGGGGTTGTTCTGTATGTGGGTGTATGTCGCGGGATCGTGACAGTGTATGTCTGCGTGTGTGTGTGTTTTCTTGAGAGACACAGAGAAAAAGCCACACAGAGAAAGAGACAGACACATTTCAAGAGAGGGAGAGCGAGAGCGAGCGACAGAGAGAGAGACAGACGTGGGCTTGCCCACGAGATATGTGCCACTGACACTGAAAACTGACCAAAGTCTACATTCTCAAAAATCTCTGCGTACTGCACACTTCCAGGAATACTGCTGAGCGTGGCTCAGCAGTAACATTCCGTCCATGCAGTTGGCAAAAGCCTCCGTACGCTCTCGCCCATGTTCCTATAAGGAACAGTCCCGGAGGTATTCTTGAGCAGCACCAAGAAGATAGTGACATGTATTCTGTGTCCTCCTAGGTGTCGCTAAGGTGAAAAAGCGGCGGCCCCTTCCTGAAAGGAGGCAGCAGGCTGGTGCTGAGGTGAGCTTTCCTGTCTTTCCCTGAAGGAGCACAATTGCTTTCTTAGAGGCTTTCCAATCCACCTCTGTTGTACCTATGACAGTCTACATTTTCGAGGATACTGTTGCTTTCCCGGATGGGGACAGTGGTGAGTGGTTGCCTCTTGCCAACGGTCACCTTGGCCAGGGGGACATTGACCACTGGCAGTGCCAAACCTGGTAACAAACAGTGTCCTAGGATCTTTTCCGTCAGCAGCCATCTGTCCTGCTTGGGTGAAGAATTTTGTAGTAGGCATCCTCAGTGGTCCTGAGAGACACATCCCCAGGAGAAACAACTTCTGACAGGCATCCTATTCATTGGCTTTTGTGGCCTTCGACTCAACCGCTGAGTCCCATCTTGTATCGTAAAGACGCAAAGGGAACTGAAGAGTGGTGCCAATAGTGCATGTCATGATCTCACCCTGATGGTGTTTTCTTTCCTAACATTCAGGTGGCCGAAGGAGCACAGGACACGGGTATGTATCCCGGAAACTGTCTCTTGCTGAGAAAAATGTTTAGCTGGTGATGCAGGTGGGGCATTGTTGTTGACTTCAGTCTGGAGAGCTACCCTAATTCCAGAGGCCAGGGAGGACTGGTGCTTGTGAGTGGGGGGGAAGGACCTACGTCCCAGGTGACAAAACTATGGGATGCTTCTACACTAGGAGAAAGATAATGAATTCCTCGAGTGGGGTGTGTTTTTGTGGGCATGAGTCCCGGGGTGGTTCTCTGTGTGTGTGTGTGTGTGTGTGTCTGTGTGTGTGTGTGTGTGTGTGTGTGTCTGTGTGTCACGTGATTGTGACTGTGAATGTGTGTTGAGTGTGTTTTCTTGGGAGACACACAGACTAAGCCACACAAAATGAGACAGACACACTGCAAGAGAGACAGAGACAGAAAGATACATGTGGGTTTGCCCAGAGAACAGGTGTCACTGACACTGCACAATGATTAATGTCTACATTCTCACACACTCCTCCTACTGCACACCTCAAGGAATACTGCTGTGCACGGCTCAGCAGTAACATTTAGTCCATGCAGGTCACCGAAGCCTCAATATGCTCTGGCCCATGTTCATCTCAAGGAACAGTCCCTGAGGTATACTTGAGCAGCACCAACATGGTACTGACAGGTGTTGTGGTCTTTCTAGGTGTCCCCGAGGAGGAAAGACGGCGGCCCCGTCCTGTGCCCAGTCACCAGGCTGTTGCTGAGGTGAGCTTCCTGTCTTTCCTTGAGGAACACAAGTGCTTCCGTAGAGTCTTTGCAATCAACATCTGTTGTAAATGTGACAATGTACCGTTGAGGTGATAATGTTATTTTCCCTGTGGGGAGAAACATGTTGTCAATTTCCATGGTTGTTTCTTGCCAACTGTCCCCTTGGTCAGGGGGACATTTTCCACTGGCAGTGCCAAACCTGCTAGTAAACAGCGTCCTAGGATCTTTTTCGGCAGCCGCACTTTTTCCTTCTGGGGGAACCAGTTTGTAGTCTGCATCCTCGGTGTTCTTTAGAGACACATCTCCAGGCAAAACGACTTCTGACAGGCATATTATCTTTGCTTTTGTGGCCTTTGACTCAAACACTGTGTCCCATCCTGAATCCCAAAGTCACCAAGCGAACCGAAGGATGGTACACATACTGTACATCATGATCTCACCCTGATGGTGTTTTCTTTTCTAACATTCAGGTGGCCGTAGGAGCACGAGAAGAAGGTATGTGTCCTGGAAACTGTTTCTTGCTGAGGAAAATGTTTCGGGTGAGGTGTAGGTGGGGCATTCTTGCTGTCTTCAGTCTGGAGAGTACCCGGATATCAGGGTCCTGGGGGGACAGGTGCTTGAGTGTGGGGGGGGAAAGACCGACATCCCCGGTGAAATCTATGTCCATGTTTCTGTAGTATGAGAAAGACAAGGGATTCCATCTGTGCGGTGTGATTGTGTGTGCATGAGTCTTGGGGTTGTTCTGTATCTCTGTATGTCGCATGATGGTGAGTGTGTATGCGTGCGTGCGTGCGTGCGTGCGTGCGCTTTCTTGAGAGGCTCAGAGACAGAGAGACAGAGCCACACACAGGAAGAGACAGACACAGTGAAAGAGAGGGAGAGAGAGAGGAGAGAGAGAGATGTGGGTTTGCCCAGAGATATGGGCCACTGACATTCGACAATGACCGATATCTACAATGCAGAGTCCTGGGAGGACTGGTGCTCGAGGGTGGGGGCGAAAGACCGACGTCCCAGGTGACAAACTAGGTGATGTTTCTACAGTATAAGAAAGATGCTGTATATCTTTTGTGCGGAGTAATTTTGTGTGTTGAGTCTGGGGGTTGTTCTGTATGTGGGTGTATGTCGCGGGATCGTGACAGTGTATGTCTGCGTGTGTGTGTGTTTTCTTGAGAGACACAGAGAAAAAGCCACACAGAGAAAGAGACAGACACATTTCAAGAGAGGGAGAGCGAGAGCGAGCGACAGAGAGAGAGACAGACGTGGGCTTGCCCACGAGATATGTGCCACTGACACTGAAAACTGACCAAAGTCTACATTCTCAAAAATCTCTGCGTACTGCACACTTCCAGGAATACTGCTGAGCGTGGCTCAGCAGTAACATTCCGTCCATGCAGTTGGCAAAAGCCTCCGTACGCTCTCGCCCATGTTCCTATAAGGAACAGTCCCGGAGGTATTCTTGAGCAGCACCAAGAAGATAGTGACATGTATTCTGTGTCCTCCTAGGTGTCGCTAAGGTGAAAAAGCGGCGGCCCCTTCCTGAAAGGAGGCAGCAGGCTGGTGCTGAGGTGAGCTTTCCTGTCTTTCCCTGAAGGAGCACAATTGCTTTCTTAGAGGCTTTCCAATCCACCTCTGTTGTACCTATGACAGTCTACATTTTCGAGGATACTGTTGCTTTCCCGGATGGGGACAGTGGTGAGTGGTTGCCTCTTGCCAACGGTCACCTTGGCCAGGGGGACATTGACCACTGGCAGTGCCAAACCTGGTAACAAACAGTGTCCTAGGATCTTTTCCGTCAGCAGCCATCTGTCCTGCTTGGGTGAAGAATTTTGTAGTAGGCATCCTCAGTGGTCCTGAGAGACACATCCCCAGGAGAAACAACTTCTGACAGGCATCCTATTCATTGGCTTTTGTGGCCTTCGACTCAACCGCTGAGTCCCATCTTGTATCGTAAAGACGCAAAGGGAACTGAAGAGTGGTGCCAATAGTGTATGTCATGATCTCACCCTGATGGTGTTTTCTTTCCTAACATTCAGGTGGCCGAAGGAGCACAGGACACGGGTATGTATCCCGGAAACTGTCTCTTGCTGAGAAAAATGTTTAGCTGGTGATGCAGGTGGGGCATTGTTGTTGACTTCAGTCTGGAGAGCTACCCTAATTCCAGAGGCCAGGGAGGACTGGTGCTTGTGAGTGGGGGGGAAGGACCTACGTCCCAGGTGACAAAACTATGGGATGCTTCTACACTAGGAGAAAGATAATGAATTCCTCGAGTGGGGTGTGTTTTTGTGGGCATGAGTCCCGGGGTGGTTCTGTGTGTGTGTGTGTGTGTGTGTGTGTGTGTCTGTGTGTCTGTGTGTCACGTGATTGTGACTGTGAATGTGTGTTGAGTGTGTTTTCTTGGGAGACACACAGACTAAGCCACACAAAATGAGACAGACACACTGCAAGAGAGACAGAGACAGAAAGATACATGTGGGTTTGCCCAGAGAACAGGTGTCACTGACACTGCACAATGATTAATGTCTACATTCTCACACACTCCTCCTACTGCACACCTCAAGGAATACTGCTGTGCACGGCTCAGCAGTAACATTTAGTCCATGCAGGTCACCGAAGCCTCAATATGCTCTGGCCCATGTTCATCTCAAGGAACAGTCCCTGAGGTATACTTGAGCAGCACCAACATGGTACTGACAGGTGTTGTGGTCTTTCTAGGTGTCCCCGAGGAGGAAAGACGGCGGCCCCGTCCTGTGCCCAGTCACCAGGCTGTTGCTGAGGTGAGCTTCCTGTCTTTCCTTGAGGAACACAAGTGCTTCCGTAGAGTCTTTGCAATCAACATCTGTTGTAAATGTGACAATGTACCGTTGAGGTGATAATGTTATTTTCCCTGTGGGGAGAAACATGTTGTCAATTTCCATGGTTGTTTCTTGCCAACTGTCCCCTTGGTCAGGGGGACATTTTCCACTGGCAGTGCCAAACCTGCTAGTAAACAGCGTCCTAGGATCTTTTTCGGCAGCCGCACTTTTTCCTTCTGGGGGAACCATTTTGTAGTCTGCATCCTCGGTGTTCTTTAGAGACACATCTCCAGGCAAAACGACTTCTGACAGGCATATTATCTTTGCTTTTGTGGCCTTTGACTCAAACACTGTGTCCCATCCTGAATCCCAAAGTCACCAAGCGAACCGAAGGATGGTACACATACTGTACATCATGATCTCACCCTGATGGTGTTTTCTTTTCTAACATTCAGGTGGCCGTAGGAGCACGAGAAGAAGGTATGTGTCCTGGAAACTGTTTCTTGCTGAGGAAAATGTTTCGGGTGAGGTGTAGGTGGGGCATTCTTGCTGTCTTCAGTCTGGAGAGTACCCGCATATCAGGGTCCTGGGGGGACAGGTGCTTGAGTGTGGGGGGGGAAAGACCGACATCCCCGGTGAAATCTATGTCCATGTTTCTGTAGTATGAGAAAGACAAGGGATTCCATCTGTGCGGTGTGATTGTGTGTGCATGAGTCTTGGGGTTGTTCTGTATCTCTGTATGTCGCATGATGGTGAGTGTGTATGCGTGCGTGCGTGCGTGCGTGCGTGCGCTTTCTTCAGAGACTCAGAGACAGAGAGACAGAGCCACACACAGGAAGAGACAGACACAGTGAAAGAGAGGGAGAGGGAGAGTAGAGAGAGAGATGTGGGTTTGCCCAGAGATATGGGCCACTGACATTCGACAATGACCGATATCTACAATGCAGAGTCCTGGGAGGACTGGTGCTCGAGGGTGGGGGCGAAAGACCGACGTCCCAGGTGACAAACTAGGTGATGTTTCTACAGTATAAGAAAGATGCTGTATATCTTTTGTGCGGAGTAATTTTGTGTGTTGAGTCTGGGGGTTGTTCTGTATGTGGGTGTATGTCGCGGGATCGTGACAGTGTATGTCTGCGTGTGTGTGTGTTTTCTTGAGAGACACAGAGAAAAAGCCACACAGAGAAAGAGACAGACACATTTCAAGAGAGGGAGAGCGAGAGCGAGCGACAGAGAGAGAGACAGACGTGGGCTTGCCCACGAGATATGTGCCACTGACACTGAAAACTGACCAAAGTCTACATTCTCAAAAATCTCTGCGTACTGCACACTTCCAGGAATACTGCTGAGCGTGGCTCAGCAGTAACATTCCGTCCATGCAGTTGGCAAAAGCCTCCGTACGCTCTCGCCCATGTTCCTATAAGGAACAGTCCCGGAGGTATTCTTGAGCAGCACCAAGAAGATAGTGACATGTATTCTGTGTCCTCCTAGGTGTCGCTAAGGTGAAAAAGCGGCGGCCCCTTCCTGAAAGGAGGCAGCAGGCTGGTGCTGAGGTGAGCTTTCCTGTCTTTCCCTGAAGGAGCACAATTGCTTTCTTAGAGGCTTTCCAATCCACCTCTGTTGTACCTATGACAGTCTACATTTTCGAGGATACTGTTGCTTTCCCGGATGGGGACAGTGGTGAGTGGTTGCCTCTTGCCAACGGTCACCTTGGCCAGGGGGACATTGACCACTGGCAGTGCCAAACCTGGTAACAAACAGTGTCCTAGGATCTTTTCCGTCAGCAGCCATCTGTCCTGCTTGGGTGAAGAATTTTGTAGTAGGCATCCTCAGTGGTCCTGAGAGACACATCCCCAGGAGAAACAACTTCTGACAGGCATCCTATTCATTGGCTTTTGTGGCCTTCGACTCAACCGCTGAGTCCCATCTTGTATCGTAAAGACGCAAAGGGAACTGAAGAGTGGTGCCAATAGTGCATGTCATGATCTCACCCTGATGGTGTTTTCTTTCCTAACATTCAGGTGGCCGAAGGAGCACAGGACACGGGTATGTATCCCGGAAACTGTCTCTTGCTGAGAAAAATGTTTAGCTGGTGATGCAGGTGGGGCATTGTTGTTGACTTCAGTCTGGAGAGCTACCCTAATTCCAGAGGCCAGGGAGGACTGGTGCTTGTGAGTGGGGGGGAAGGACCTACGTCCCAGGTGACAAAACTATGGGATGCTTCTACACTAGGAGAAAGATAATGAATTCCTCGAGTGGGGTGTGTTTTTGTGGGCATGAGTCCCGGGGTGGTTCTCTGTGTGTGTGTGTGTGTGTGTGTCTGTGTGTGTGTGTGTGTGTGTGTCTGTGTGTCACGTGATTGTGACTGTGAATGTGTGTTGAGTGTGTTTTCTTGGGAGACACACAGACTAAGCCACACAAAATGAGACAGACACACTGCAAGAGAGACAGAGACAGAAAGATACATGTGGGTTTGCCCAGAGAACAGGTGTCACTGACACTGCACAATGATTAATGTCTACATTCTCACACACTCCTCCTACTGCACACCTCAAGGAATACTGCTGTGCACGGCTCAGCAGTAACATTTAGTCCATGCAGGTCACCGAAGCCTCAATATGCTCTGGCCCATGTTCATATCAAGGAACAGTCCCTGAGGTATACTTGAGCAGCACCAACATGGTACTGACAGGTGTTGTGGTCTTTCTAGGTGTCCCCGAGGAGGAAAGACGGCGGCCCCGTCCTGTGCCCAGTCACCAGGCTGTTGCTGAGGTGAGCTTCCTGTCTTTCCTTGAGGAACACAAGTGCTTCCGTAGAGTCTTTGCAATCAACATCTGTTGTAAATGTGACAATGTACCGTTGAGGTGATAATGTTATTTTCCCTGTGGGGAGAAACATGTTGTCAATTTCCATGGTTGTTTCTTGCCAACTGTCCCCTTGGTCAGGGGGACATTTTCCACTGGCAGTGCCAAACCTGCTAGTAAACAGCGTCCTAGGATCTTTTTCGGCAGCCGCACTTTTTCCTTCTGGGGGAACCATTTTGTAGTCTGCATCCTCGGTGTTCTTTAGAGACACATCTCCAGGCAAAACGACTTCTGACAGGCATATTATCTTTGCTTTTGTGGCCTTTGACTCAAACACTGTGTCCCATCCTGAATCCCAAAGTCACCAAGCGAACCGAAGGATGGTACACATACTGTACATCATGATCTCACCCTGATGGTGTTTTCTTTTCTAACATTCAGGTGGCCGTAGGAGCACGAGAAGAAGGTATGTGTCCTGGAAACTGTTTCTTGCTGAGGAAAATGTTTCGGGTGAGGTGTAGGTGGGGCATTCTTGCTGTCTTCAGTCTGGAGAGTACCCGGATATCAGGGTCCTGGGGGGACAGGTGCTTGAGTGTGGGGGGGGAAAGACCGACATCCCCGGTGAAATCTATGTCCATGTTTCTGTAGTATGAGAAAGACAAGGGATTCCATCTGTGCGGTGTGATTGTGTGTGCATGAGTCTTGGGGTTGTTCTGTATCTCTGTATGTCGCATGATGGTGAGTGTGTATGCGTGCGTGCGTGCGTGCGTGCGTGCGCTTTCTTGAGAGGCTCAGAGACAGAGAGACAGAGCCACACACAGGAAGAGACAGACACAGTGAAAGAGAGGGAGAGGGAGAGGAGAGAGAGAGATGTGGGTTTGCCCAGAGATATGGGCCACTGACATTCGACAATGACCGATATCTACAATGCAGAGTCCTGGGAGGACTGGTGCTCGAGGGTGGGGGCGAAAGACCGACGTCCCAGGTGACAAACTAGGTGATGTTTCTACAGTATAAGAAAGATGCTGTATATCTTTTGTGCGGAGTAATTTTGTGTGTTGAGTCTGGGGGTTGTTCTGTATGTGGGTGTATGTCGCGGGATCGTGACAGTGTATGTCTGCGTGTGTGTGTGTTTTCTTGAGAGACACAGAGAAAAAGCCACACAGAGAAAGAGACAGACACATTTCAAGAGAGGGAGAGCGAGAGCGAGCGACAGAGAGAGAGACAGACGTGGGCTTGCCCACGAGATATGTGCCACTGACACTGAAAACTGACCAAAGTCTACATTCTCAAAAATCTCTGCGTACTGCACACTTCCAGGAATACTGCTGAGCGTGGCTCAGCAGTAACATTCCGTCCATGCAGTTGGCAAAAGCCTCCGTACGCTCTCGCCCATGTTCCTATAAGGAACAGTCCCGGAGGTATTCTTGAGCAGCACCAAGAAGATAGTGACATGTATTCTGTGTCCTCCTAGGTGTCGCTAAGGTGAAAAAGCGGCGGCCCCTTCCTGAAAGGAGGCAGCAGGCTGGTGCTGAGGTGAGCTTTCCTGTCTTTCCCTGAAGGAGCACAATTGCTTTCTTAGAGGCTTTCCAATCCACCTCTGTTGTACCTATGACAGTCTACATTTTCGAGGATACTGTTGCTTTCCCGGATGGGGACAGTGGTGAGTGGTTGCCTCTTGCCAACGGTCACCTTGGCCAGGGGGACATTGACCACTGGCAGTGCCAAACCTGGTAACAAACAGTGTCCTAGGATCTTTTCCGTCAGCAGCCATCTGTCCTGCTTGGGTGAAGAATTTTGTAGTAGGCATCCTCAGTGGTCCTGAGAGACACATCCCCAGGAGAAACAACTTCTGACAGGCATCCTATTCATTGGCTTTTGTGGCCTTCGACTCAACCGCTGAGTCCCATCTTGTATCGTAAAGACGCAAAGGGAACTGAAGAGTGGTGCCAATAGTGCATGTCATGATCTCACCCTGATGGTGTTTTCTTTCCTAACATTCAGGTGGCCGAAGGAGCACAGGACACGGGTATGTATCCCGGAAACTGTCTCTTGCTGAGAAAAATGTTTAGCTGGTGATGCAGGTGGGGCATTGTTGTTGACTTCAGTCTGGAGAGCTACCCTAATTCCAGAGGCCAGGGAGGACTGGTGCTTGTGAGTGGGGGGGAAGGACCTACGTCCCAGGTGACAAAACTATGGGATGCTTCTACACTAGGAGAAAGATAATGAATTCCTCGAGTGGGGTGTGTTTTTGTGGGCATGAGTCCCGGGGTGGTTCTCTGTGTGTGTGTGTGTGTGTGTGTCTGTGTGTGTGTGTGTGTGTGTGTGTCTGTGTGTCACGTGATTGTGACTGTGAATGTGTGTTGAGTGTGTTTTCTTGGGAGACACACAGACTAAGCCACACAAAATGAGACAGACACACTGCAAGAGAGACAGAGACAGAAAGATACATGTGGGTTTGCCCAGAGAACAGGTGTCACTGACACTGCACAATGATTAATGTCTACATTCTCACACACTCCTCCTACTGCACACCTCAAGGAATACTGCTGTGCACGGCTCAGCAGTAACATTTAGTCCATGCAGGTCACCGAAGCCTCAATATGCTCTGGCCCATGTTCATATCAAGGAACAGTCCCTGAGGTATACTTGAGCAGCACCAACATGGTACTGACAGGTGTTGTGGTCTTTCTAGGTGTCCCCGAGGAGGAAAGACGGCGGCCCCGTCCTGTGCCCAGTCACCAGGCTGTTGCTGAGGTGAGCTTCCTGTCTTTCCTTGAGGAACACAAGTGCTTCCGTAGAGTCTTTGCAATCAACATCTGTTGTAAATGTGACAATGTACCGTTGAGGTGATAATGTTATTTTCCCTGTGGGGAGAAACATGTTGTCAATTTCCATGGTTGTTTCTTGCCAACTGTCCCCTTGGTCAGGGGGACATTTTCCACTGGCAGTGCCAAACCTGCTAGTAAACAGCGTCCTAGGATCTTTTTCGGCAGCCGCACTTTTTCCTTCTGGGGGAACCATTTTGTAGTCTGCATCCTCGGTGTTCTTTAGAGACACATCTCCAGGCAAAACGACTTCTGACAGGCATATTATCTTTGCTTTTGTGGCCTTTGACTCAAACACTGTGTCCCATCCTGAATCCCAAAGTCACCAAGCGAACCGAAGGATGGTACACATACTGTACATCATGATCTCACCCTGATGGTGTTTTCTTTTCTAACATTCAGGTGGCCGTAGGAGCACGAGAAGAAGGTATGTGTCCTGGAAACTGTTTCTTGCTGAGGAAAATGTTTCGGGTGAGGTGTAGGTGGGGCATTCTTGCTGTCTTCAGTCTGGAGAGTACCCGGATATCAGGGTCCTGGGGGGACAGGTGCTTGAGTGTGGGGGGGGAAAGACCGACATCCCCGGTGAAATCTATGTCCATGTTTCTGTAGTATGAGAAAGACAAGGGATTCCATCTGTGCGGTGTGATTGTGTGTGCATGAGTCTTGGGGTTGTTCTGTATCTCTGTATGTCGCATGATGGTGAGTGTGTATGCGTGCGTGCGTGCGTGCGTGCGTGCGCTTTCTTGAGAGGCTCAGAGACAGAGAGACAGAGCCACACACAGGAAGAGACAGACACAGTGAAAGAGAGGGAGAGGGAGAGGAGAGAGAGAGATGTGGGTTTGCCCAGAGATATGGGCCACTGACATTCGACAATGACCGATATCTACAATGCAGAGTCCTGGGAGGACTGGTGCTCGAGGGTGGGGGCGAAAGACCGACGTCCCAGGTGACAAACTAGGTGATGTTTCTACAGTATAAGAAAGATGCTGTATATCTTTTGTGCGGAGTAATTTTGTGTGTTGAGTCTGGGGGTTGTTCTGTATGTGGGTGTATGTCGCGGGATCGTGACAGTGTATGTCTGCGTGTGTGTGTGTTTTCTTGAGAGACACAGAGAAAAAGCCACACAGAGAAAGAGACAGACACATTTCAAGAGAGGGAGAGCGAGAGCGAGCGACAGAGAGAGAGACAGACGTGGGCTTGCCCACGAGATATGTGCCACTGACACTGAAAACTGACCAAAGTCTACATTCTCAAAAATCTCTGCGTACTGCACACTTCCAGGAATACTGCTGAGCGTGGCTCAGCAGTAACATTCCGTCCATGCAGTTGGCAAAAGCCTCCGTACGCTCTCGCCCATGTTCCTATAAGGAACAGTCCCGGAGGTATTCTTGAGCAGCACCAAGAAGATAGTGACATGTATTCTGTGTCCTCCTAGGTGTCGCTAAGGTGAAAAAGCGGCGGCCCCTTCCTGAAAGGAGGCAGCAGGCTGGTGCTGAGGTGAGCTTTCCTGTCTTTCCCTGAAGGAGCACAATTGCTTTCTTAGAGGCTTTCCAATCCACCTCTGTTGTACCTATGACAGTCTACATTTTCGAGGATACTGTTGCTTTCCCGGATGGGGACAGTGGTGAGTGGTTGCCTCTTGCCAACGGTCACCTTGGCCAGGGGGACATTGACCACTGGCAGTGCCAAACCTGGTAACAAACAGTGTCCTAGGATCTTTTCCGTCAGCAGCCATCTGTCCTGCTTGGGTGAAGAATTTTGTAGTAGGCATCCTCAGTGGTCCTGAGAGACACATCCCCAGGAGAAACAACTTCTGACAGGCATCCTATTCATTGGCTTTTGTGGCCTTCGACTCAACCGCTGAGTCCCATCTTGTATCGTAAAGACGCAAAGGGAACTGAAGAGTGGTGCCAATAGTGCATGTCATGATCTCACCCTGATGGTGTTTTCTTTCCTAACATTCAGGTGGCCGAAGGAGCACAGGACACGGGTATGTATCCCGGAAACTGTCTCTTGCTGAGAAAAATGTTTAGCTGGTGATGCAGGTGGGGCATTGTTGTTGACTTCAGTCTGGAGAGCTACCCTAATTCCAGAGGCCAGGGAGGACTGGTGCTTGTGAGTGGGGGGGAAGGACCTACGTCCCAGGTGACAAAACTATGGGATGCTTCTACACTAGGAGAAAGATAATGAATTCCTCGAGTGGGGTGTGTTTTTGTGGGCATGAGTCCCGGGGTGGTTCTCTGTGTGTGTGTGTGTGTGTGTGTCTGTGTGTGTGTGTGTGTGTGTGTCTGTGTGTCACGTGATTGTGACTGTGAATGTGTGTTGAGTGTGTTTTCTTGGGAGACACACAGACTAAGCCACACAAAATGAGACAGACACACTGCAAGAGAGACAGAGACAGAAAGATACATGTGGGTTTGCCCAGAGAACAGGTGTCACTGACACTGCACAATGATTAATGTCTACATTCTCACACACTCCTCCTACTGCACACCTCAAGGAATACTGCTGTGCACGGCTCAGCAGTAACATTTAGTCCATGCAGGTCACCGAAGCCTCAATATGCTCTGGCCCATGTTCATATCAAGGAACAGTCCCTGAGGTATACTTGAGCAGCACCAACATGGTACTGACAGGTGTTGTGGTCTTTCTAGGTGTCCCCGAGGAGGAAAGACGGCGGCCCCGTCCTGTGCCCAGTCACCAGGCTGTTGCTGAGGTGAGCTTCCTGTCTTTCCTTGAGGAACACAAGTGCTTCCGTAGAGTCTTTGCAATCAACATCTGTTGTAAATGTGACAATGTACCGTTGAGGTGATAATGTTATTTTCCCTGTGGGGAGAAACATGTTGTCAATTTCCATGGTTGTTTCTTGCCAACTGTCCCCTTGGTCAGGGGGACATTTTCCACTGGCAGTGCCAAACCTGCTAGTAAACAGCGTCCTAGGATCTTTTTCGGCAGCCGCACTTTTTCCTTCTGGGGGAACCATTTTGTAGTCTGCATCCTCGGTGTTCTTTAGAGACACATCTCCAGGCAAAACGACTTCTGACAGGCATATTATCTTTGCTTTTGTGGCCTTTGACTCAAACACTGTGTCCCATCCTGAATCCCAAAGTCACCAAGCGAACCGAAGGATGGTACACATACTGTACATCATGATCTCACCCTGATGGTGTTTTCTTTTCTAACATTCAGGTGGCCGTAGGAGCACGAGAAGAAGGTATGTGTCCTGGAAACTGTTTCTTGCTGAGGAAAATGTTTCGGGTGAGGTGTAGGTGGGGCATTCTTGCTGTCTTCAGTCTGGAGAGTACCCGGATATCAGGGTCCTGGGGGGACAGGTGCTTGAGTGTGGGGGGGGAAAGACCGACATCCCCGGTGAAATCTATGTCCATGTTTCTGTAGTATGAGAAAGACAAGGGATTCCATCTGTGCGGTGTGATTGTGTGTGCATGAGTCTTGGGGTTGTTCTGTATCTCTGTATGTCGCATGATGGTGAGTGTGTATGCGTGCGTGCGTGCGTGCGTGCGTGCGCTTTCTTGAGAGGCTCAGAGACAGAGAGACAGAGCCACACACAGGAAGAGACAGACACAGTGAAAGAGAGGGAGAGGGAGAGGAGAGAGAGAGATGTGGGTTTGCCCAGAGATATGGGCCACTGACATTCGACAATGACCGATATCTACAATGCAGAGTCCTGGGAGGACTGGTGCTCGAGGGTGGGGGCGAAAGACCGACGTCCCAGGTGACAAACTAGGTGATGTTTCTACAGTATAAGAAAGATGCTGTATATCTTTTGTGCGGAGTAATTTTGTGTGTTGAGTCTGGGGGTTGTTCTGTATGTGGGTGTATGTCGCGGGATCGTGACAGTGTATGTCTGCGTGTGTGTGTGTTTTCTTGAGAGACACAGAGAAAAAGCCACACAGAGAAAGAGACAGACACATTTCAAGAGAGGGAGAGCGAGAGCGAGCGACAGAGAGAGAGACAGACGTGGGCTTGCCCACGAGATATGTGCCACTGACACTGAAAACTGACCAAAGTCTACATTCTCAAAAATCTCTGCGTACTGCACACTTCCAGGAATACTGCTGAGCGTGGCTCAGCAGTAACATTCCGTCCATGCAGTTGGCAAAAGCCTCCGTACGCTCTCGCCCATGTTCCTATAAGGAACAGTCCCGGAGGTATTCTTGAGCAGCACCAAGAAGATAGTGACATGTATTCTGTGTCCTCCTAGGTGTCGCTAAGGTGAAAAAGCGGCGGCCCCTTCCTGAAAGGAGGCAGCAGGCTGGTGCTGAGGTGAGCTTTCCTGTCTTTCCCTGAAGGAGCACAATTGCTTTCTTAGAGGCTTTCCAATCCACCTCTGTTGTACCTATGACAGTCTACATTTTCGAGGATACTGTTGCTTTCCCGGATGGGGACAGTGGTGAGTGGTTGCCTCTTGCCAACGGTCACCTTGGCCAGGGGGACATTGACCACTGGCAGTGCCAAACCTGGTAACAAACAGTGTCCTAGGATCTTTTCCGTCAGCAGCCATCTGTCCTGCTTGGGTGAAGAATTTTGTAGTAGGCATCCTCAGTGGTCCTGAGAGACACATCCCCAGGAGAAACAACTTCTGACAGGCATCCTATTCATTGGCTTTTGTGGCCTTCGACTCAACCGCTGAGTCCCATCTTGTATCGTAAAGACGCAAAGGGAACTGAAGAGTGGTGCCAATAGTGCATGTCATGATCTCACCCTGATGGTGTTTTCTTTCCTAACATTCAGGTGGCCGAAGGAGCACAGGACACGGGTATGTATCCCGGAAACTGTCTCTTGCTGAGAAAAATGTTTAGCTGGTGATGCAGGTGGGGCATTGTTGTTGACTTCAGTCTGGAGAGCTACCCTAATTCCAGAGGCCAGGGAGGACTGGTGCTTGTGAGTGGGGGGGAAGGACCTACGTCCCAGGTGACAAAACTATGGGATGCTTCTACACTAGGAGAAAGATAATGAATTCCTCGAGTGGGGTGTGTTTTTGTGGGCATGAGTCCCGGGGTGGTTCTGTGTGTGTGTGTGTGTGTGTGTGTGTGTTTGTGTGTGTGTCTGTGTGTCAGTGTGTCACGTGATTGTGACTGTGAATGTGTGTTGAGTGTGTTTTCTTGGGAGACACACAGACTAAGCCACACAAAATGAGACAGACACACTGCAAGAGAGACAGAGACAGAAAGATACATGTGGGTTTGCCCAGAGAACAGGTGTCACTGACACTGCACAATGATTAATGTCTACATTCTCACACACTCCTCCTACTGCACACCTCAAGGAATACTGCTGTGCACGGCTCAGCAGTAACATTTAGTCCATGCAGGTCACCGAAGCCTCAATATGCTCTGGCCCATGTTCATCTCAAGGAACAGTCCCTGAGGTATACTTGAGCAGCACCAACATGGTACTGACAGGTGTTGTGGTCTTTCTAGGTGTCCCCGAGGAGGAAAGACGGCGGCCCCGTCCTGTGCCCAGTCACCAGGCTGTTGCTGAGGTGAGCTTCCTGTCTTTCCTTGAGGAACACAAGTGCTTCCGTAGAGTCTTTGCAATCAACATCTGTTGTAAATGTGACAATGTACCGTTGAGGTGATAATGTTATTTTCCCTGTGGGGAGAAACATGTTGTCAATTTCCATGGTTGTTTCTTGCCAACTGTCCCCTTGGTCAGGGGGACATTTTCCACTGGCAGTGCCAAACCTGCTAGTAAACAGCGTCCTAGGATCTTTTTCGGCAGCCGCACTTTTTCCTTCTGGGGGAACCATTTTGTAGTCTGCATCCTCGGTGTTCTTTAGAGACACATCTCCAGGCAAAACGACTTCTGACAGGCATATTATCTTTGCTTTTGTGGCCTTTGACTCAAACACTGTGTCCCATCCTGAATCCCAAAGTCACCAAGCGAACCGAAGGATGGTACACATACTGTACATCATGATCTCACCCTGATGGTGTTTTCTTTTCTAACATTCAGGTGGCCGTAGGAGCACGAGAAGAAGGTATGTGTCCTGGAAACTGTTTCTTGCTGAGGAAAATGTTTCGGGTGAGGTGTAGGTGGGGCATTCTTGCTGTCTTCAGTCTGGAGAGTACCCGGATATCAGGGTCCTGGGGGGACAGGTGCTTGAGTGTGGGGGGGGAAAGACCGACATCCCCGGTGAAATCTATGTCCATGTTTCTGTACTATGAGAAAGACAAGGGATTCCATCTGTGCGGTGTGATTGTGTGTGCATGAGTCTTGGGGTTGTTCTGTATCTCTGTATGTCGCATGATGGTGAGTGTGTATGCGTGCGTGCGTGCGTGCGTGCGTGCGCTTTCTTGAGAGGCTCAGAGACAGAGAGACAGAGCCACACACAGGAAGAGACAGACACAGTGAAAGAGAGGGAGAGAGAGAGGAGAGAGAGAGATGTGGGTTTGCCCAGAGATATGGGCCACTGACATTCGACAATGACCGATATCTACAATGCAGAGTCCTGGGAGGACTGGTGCTCGAGGGTGGGGGCGAAAGACCGACGTCCCAGGTGACAAACTAGGTGATGTTTCTACAGTATAAGAAAGATGCTGTATATCTTTTGTGCGGAGTAATTTTGTGTGTTGAGTCTGGGGGTTGTTCTGTATGTGGGTGTATGTCGCGGGATCGTGACAGTGTATGTCTGCGTGTGTGTGTGTTTTCTTGAGAGACACAGAGAAAAAGCCACACAGAGAAAGAGACAGACACATTTCAAGAGAGGGAGAGCGAGAGCGAGCGACAGAGAGAGAGACAGACGTGGGCTTGCCCACGAGATATGTGCCACTGACACTGAAAACTGACCAAAGTCTACATTCTCAAAAATCTCTGCGTACTGCACACTTCCAGGAATACTGCTGAGCGTGGCTCAGCAGTAACATTCCGTCCATGCAGTTGGCAAAAGCCTCCGTACGCTCTCGCCCATGTTCCTATAAGGAACAGTCCCGGAGGTATTCTTGAGCAGCACCAAGAAGATAGTGACATGTATTCTGTGTCCTCCTAGGTGTCGCTAAGGTGAAAAAGCGGCGGCCCCTTCCTGAAAGGAGGCAGCAGGCTGGTGCTGAGGTGAGCTTTCCTGTCTTTCCCTGAAGGAGCACAATTGCTTTCTTAGAGGCTTTCCAATCCACCTCTGTTGTACCTATGACAGTCTACATTTTCGAGGATACTGTTGCTTTCCCGGATGGGGACAGTGGTGAGTGGTTGCCTCTTGCCAACGGTCACCTTGGCCAGGGGGACATTGACCACTGGCAGTGCCAAACCTGGTAACAAACAGTGTCCTAGGATCTTTTCCGTCAGCAGCCATCTGTCCTGCTTGGGTGAAGAATTTTGTAGTAGGCATCCTCAGTGGTCCTGAGAGACACATCCCCAGGAGAAACAACTTCTGACAGGCATCCTATTCATTGGCTTTTGTGGCCTTCGACTCAACCGCTGAGTCCCATCTTGTATCGTAAAGACGCAAAGGGAACTGAAGAGTGGTGCCAATAGTGTATGTCATGATCTCACCCTGATGGTGTTTTCTTTCCTAACATTCAGGTGGCCGAAGGAGCACAGGACACGGGTATGTATCCCGGAAACTGTCTCTTGCTGAGAAAAATGTTTAGCTGGTGATGCAGGTGGGGCATTGTTGTTGACTTCAGTCTGGAGAGCTACCCTAATTCCAGAGGCCAGGGAGGACTGGTGCTTGTGAGTGGGGGGGAAGGACCTACGTCCCAGGTGACAAAACTATGGGATGCTTCTACACTAGGAGAAAGATAATGAATTCCTCGAGTGGGGTGTGTTTTTGTGGGCATGAGTCCCGGGGTGGTTCTCTGTGTGTGTGTGTGTGTGTGTGTCTGTGTGTGTGTGTGTGTGTGTGTCTGTATGTCACGTGATTGTGACTGTGAATGTGTGTTGAGTGTGTTTTCTTGGGAGACACACAGACTAAGCCACACAAAATGAGACAGACACACTGCAAGAGAGACAGAGACAGAAAGATACATGTGGGTTTGCCCAGAGAACAGGTGTCACTGACACTGCACAATGATTAATGTCTACATTCTCACACACTCCTCCTACTGCACACCTCAAGGAATACTGCTGTGCACGGCTCAGCAGTAACATTTAGTCCATGCAGGTCACCGAAGCCTCAATATGCTCTGGCCCATGTTCATATCAAGGAACAGTCCCTGAGGTATACTTGAGCAGCACCAACATGGTACTGACAGGTGTTGTGGTCTTTCTAGGTGTCCCCGAGGAGGAAAGACGGCGGCCCCGTCCTGTGCCCAGTCACCAGGCTGTTGCTGAGGTGAGCTTCCTGTCTTTCCTTGAGGAACACAAGTGCTTCCGTAGAGTCTTTGCAATCAACATCTGTTGTAAATGTGACAATGTACCGTTGAGGTGATAATGTTATTTTCCCTGTGGGGAGAAACATGTTGTCAATTTCCATGGTTGTTTCTTGCCAACTGTCCCCTTGGTCAGGGGGACATTTTCCACTGGCAGTGCCAAACCTGCTAGTAAACAGCGTCCTAGGATCTTTTTCGGCAGCCGCACTTTTTCCTTCTGGGGGAACCATTTTGTAGTCTGCATCCTCGGTGTTCTTTAGAGACACATCTCCAGGCAAAACGACTTCTGACAGGCACATTATCTTTCCTTTTGTGGCCTTTGACTCAAACACTGTGTCCCATCCTGAATCCCAAAGTCACCAAGCGAACCGAAGGATGGTACACATACTGTACATCATGATCTCACCCTGATGGTGTTTTCTTTTCTAACATTCAGGTGGCCGTAGGAGCACGAGAAGAAGGTATGTGTCCTGGAAACTGTTTCTTGCTGAGGAAAATGTTTCGGGTGAGGTGTAGGTGGGGCATTCTTGCTGTCTTCAGTCTGGAGAGTACCCGGATATCAGGGTCCTGGGGGGACAGGTGCTTGAGTGTGGGGGGGGAAAGACCGACATCCCCGGTGAAATCTATGTCCATGTTTCTGTAGTATGAGAAAGACAAGGGATTCCATCTGTGCGGTGTGATTGTGTGTGCATGAGTCTTGGGGTTGTTCTGTATCTCTGTATGTCGCATGATGGTGAGTGTGTATGCGTGCGTGCGTGCGTGCGTGCGTGCGCTTTCTTGAGAGGCTCAGAGACAGAGAGACAGAGCCACACACAGGAAGAGACAGACACAGTGAAAGAGAGGGAGAGGGAGAGGAGAGAGAGAGATGTGGGTTTGCCCAGAGATATGGGCCACTGACACTCGACAATGACCGATATCTACAATGCAGAGTCCTGGGAGGACTGGTGCTCGAGGGTGGGGGCGAAAGACCGACGTCCCAGGTGACAAACTAGGTGATGTTTCTACAGTATAAGAAAGATGCTGTATATCTTTTGTGCGGAGTAATTTTGTGTGTTGAGTCTGGGGGTTGTTCTGTATGTGGGTGTATGTCGCGGGATCGTGACAGTGTATGTCTGCGTGTGTGTGTGTTTTCTTGAGAGACACAGAGAAAAAGCCACACAGAGAAAGAGACAGACACATTTCAAGAGAGGGAGAGCGAGAGCGAGCGACAGAGAGAGAGACAGACGTGGGCTTGCCCACGAGATATGTGCCACTGACACTGAAAACTGACCAAAGTCTACATTCTCAAAAATCTCTGCGTACTGCACACTTCCAGGAATACTGCTGAGCGTGGCTCAGCAGTAACATTCCGTCCATGCAGTTGGCAAAAGCCTCCGTACGCTCTCGCCCATGTTCCTATAAGGAACAGTCCCGGAGGTATTCTTGAGCAGCACCAAGAAGATAGTGACATGTATTCTGTGTCCTCCTAGGTGTCGCTAAGGTGAAAAAGCGGCGGCCCCTTCCTGAAAGGAGGCAGCAGGCTGGTGCTGAGGTGAGCTTTCCTGTCTTTCCCTGAAGGAGCACAATTGCTTTCTTAGAGGCTTTCCAATCCACCTCTGTTGTACCTATGACAGTCTACATTTTCGAGGATACTGTTGCTTTCCCGGATGGGGACAGTGGTGAGTGGTTGCCTCTTGCCAACGGTCACCTTGGCCAGGGGGACATTGACCACTGGCAGTGCCAAACCTGGTAACAAACAGTGTCCTAGGATCTTTTCCGTCAGCAGCCATCTGTCCTGCTTGGGTGAAGAATTTTGTAGTAGGCATCCTCAGTGGTCCTGAGAGACACATCCCCAGGAGAAACAACTTCTGACAGGCATCCTATTCATTGGCTTTTGTGGCCTTCGACTCAACCGCTGAGTCCCATCTTGTATCGTAAAGACGCAAAGGGAACTGAAGAGTGGTGCCAATAGTGCATGTCATGATCTCACCCTGATGGTGTTTTCTTTCCTAACATTCAGGTGGCCGAAGGAGCACAGGACACGGGTATGTATCCCGGAAACTGTCTCTTGCTGAGAAAAATGTTTAGCTGGTGATGCAGGTGGGGCATTGTTGTTGACTTCAGTCTGGAGAGCTACCCTAATTCCAGAGGCCAGGGAGGACTGGTGCTTGTGAGTGGGGGGGAAGGACCTACGTCCCAGGTGACAAAACTATGGGATGCTTCTACACTAGGAGAAAGATAATGAATTCCTCGAGTGGGGTGTGTTTTTGTGGGCATGAGTCCCGGGGTGGTTCTGTGTGTGTGTGTGTGTGTGTGTGTGTGTGTGTGTGTCTGTGTGTCTGTGTGTCACGTGATTGTGACTGTGAATGTGTGTTGAGTGTGTTTTCTTGGGAGACACACAGACTAAGCCACACAAAATGAGACAGACACACTGCAAGAGAGACAGAGACAGAAAGATACATGTGGGTTTGCCCAGAGAACAGGTGTCACTGACACTGCACAATGATTAATGTCTACATTCTCACACACTCCTCCTACTGCACACCTCAAGGAATACTGCTGTGCACGGCTCAGCAGTAACATTTAGTCCATGCAGGTCACCGAAGCCTCAATATGCTCTGGCCCATGTTCATATCAAGGAACAGTCCCTGAGGTATACTTGAGCAGCACCAACATGGTACTGACAGGTGTTGTGGTCTTTCTAGGTGTCCCCGAGGAGGAAAGACGGCGGCCCCGTCCTGTGCCCAGTCACCAGGCTGTTGCTGAGGTGAGCTTCCTGTCTTTCCTTGAGGAACACAAGTGCTTCCGTAGAGTCTTTGCAATCAACATCTGTTGTAAATGTGACAATGTACCGTTGAGGTGATAATGTTATTTTCCCTGTGGGGAGAAACATGTTGTCAATTTCCATGGTTGTTTCTTGCCAACTGTCCCCTTGGTCAGGGGGACATTTTCCACTGGCAGTGCCAAACCTGCTAGTAAACAGCGTCCTAGGATCTTTTTCGGCAGCCGCACTTTTTCCTTCTGGGGGAACCATTTTGTAGTCTGCATCCTCGGTGTTCTTTAGAGACACATCTCCAGGCAAAACGACTTCTGACAGGCATATTATCTTTGCTTTTGTGGCCTTTGACTCAAACACTGTGTCCCATCCTGAATCCCAAAGTCACCTAGCGAACCGAAGGATGGTACACATACTGTACATCATGATCTCACCCTGATGGTGTTTTCTTTTCTAACATTCAGGTGGCCGTAGGAGCACGAGAAGAAGGTATGTGTCCTGGAAACTGTTTCTTGCTGAGGAAAATGTTTCGGGTGAGGTGTAGGTGGGGCATTCTTGCTGTCTTCAGTCTGGAGAGTACCCGGATATCAGGGTCCTGGGGGGACAGGTGCTTGAGTGTGGGGGGGGAAAGACCGACATCCCCGGTGAAATCTATGTCCATGTTTCTGTAGTATGAGAAAGACAAGGGATTCCATCTGTGCGGTGTGATTGTGTGTGCATGAGTCTTGGGGTTGTTCTGTATCTCTGTATGTCGCATGATGGTGAGTGTGTATGCGTGCGTGTGTGCGTGCGTGCGTGCGCTTTCTTGAGAGGCTCAGAGACAGAGAGACAGAGCCACACACAGGAAGAGACAGACACAGTGAAAGAGAGGGAGAGAGAGAGGAGAGAGAGAGATGTGGGTTTGCCCAGAGATATGGGCCACTGACATTCGACAATGACCGATATCTACAATGCAGAGTCCTGGGAGGACTGGTGCTCGAGGGTGGGGGCGAAAGACCGACGTCCCAGGTGACAAACTAGGTGATGTTTCTACAGTATAAGAAAGATGCTGTATATCTTTTGTGCGGAGTAATTTTGTGTGTTGAGTCTGGGGGTTGTTCTGTATGTGGGTGTGTGTCGCGGGATCGTGACAGTGTATGTCTGCGTGTGTGTGTGTGTTTTCTTGAGAGACACAGAGAAAAAGCCACACAGAGAAAGAGACAGACACATTTCAAGAGAGGGAGAGCGAGAGCGAGCGACAGAGAGAGAGACAGACGTGGGCTTGCCAACGAGATATGTGCCACTGACACTGAAAACTGACCAAAGTCTACATTCTCAAAAATCTCTGCGTACTGCACACTTCCAGGAATACTGCTGAGCGTGGCTCAGCAGTAACATTCCGTCCATGCAGTTGGCAAAAGCCTCCGTACGCTCTCGCCCATGTTCCTATAAGGAACAGTCCCGGAGGTATTCTTGAGCAGCACCAAGAAGATAGTGACATGTATTCTGTGTCCTCCTAGGTGTCGCTAAGGTGAAAAAGCGGCGGCCCCTTCCTGAAAGGAGGCAGCAGGCTGGTGCTGAGGTGAGCTTTCCTGTCTTTCCCTGAAGGAGCACAATTGCTTTCTTAGAGGCTTTCCAATCCACCTCTGTTGTACCTATGACAGTCTACATTTTCGAGGATACTGTTGCTTTCCCGGATGGGGACAGTGGTGAGTGGTTGCCTCTTGCCAACGGTCACCTTGGCCAGGGGGACATTGACCACTGGCAGTGCCAAACCTGGTAACAAACAGTGTCCTAGGATCTTTTCCGTCAGCAGCCATCTGTCCTGCTTGGGTGAAGAATTTTGTAGTAGGCATCCTCAGTGGTCCTGAGAGACACATCCCCAGGAGAAACAACTTCTGACAGGCATCCTATTCATTGGCTTTTGTGGCCTTCGACTCAACCGCTGAGTCCCATCTTGTATCGTAAAGACGCAAAGGGAACTGAAGAGTGGTGCCAATAGTGTATGTCATGATCTCACCCTGATGGTGTTTTCTTTCCTAACATTCAGGTGGCCGAAGGAGCACAGGACACGGGTATGTATCCCGGAAACTGTCTCTTGCTGAGAAAAATGTTTAGCTGGTGATGCAGGTGGGGCATTGTTGTTGACTTCAGTCTGGAAAGCTATCCTAATTCCAGAGGCCTGGGAGGACTGGTGCTTGTGAGTGGGGGGGAAGGACCTACGTCCCAGGTGACAAAACTATGGGATGCTTCTACACTAGGAGAAAGATAATGAATTCCTCGAGTGGGGTGTGTTTTTGTGGGCATGAGTCCCGGGGTGGTTCTGTGTGTGTGTGTGTGTGTGTGTGTGTGTGTGTGTGTCTGTGTGTCACGTGATTGTGACTGTGAATGTGTGTTGAGTGTGTTTTCTTGGGAGACACACAGACTAAGCCACACAAAATGAGACAGACACACTGCAAGAGAGACAGAGACAGAAAGATACATGTGGGTTTGCCCAGAGAATAGGTGTCACTGACACTGCACAATGATTAATGTCTACATTCTCACACACTCCTCCTACTGCACACCTCAAGGAATACTGCTGTGCACGGCCCAGCAGTAACATTTAGTCCATGCAGGTCACCAAAGCCTCAATATGCTCTGGCCCATGTTCATATCAAGGAACAGTCCCTGAGGTATACTTGAGCAGCACCAACATGGTACTGACAGGTGTTGTGGTCTTTCTAGGTGTCCCCGAGGAGGAAAGACGGCGGCCCCGTCCTGTGCCCAGTCACCAGGCTGTTGCTGAGGTGAGCTTCCTGTCTTTCCTTGAGGAACACAAGTGCTTCCGTAGAGTCTTTGCAATCAACATCTGTTGTAAATGTGACAATGTACCGTTGAGGTGATAATGTTATTTTCCCTGTGGGGAGAAACATGTTGTCAATTTCCATGGTTGTTTCTTGCCAACTGTCCCCTTGGTCAGGGGGACATTTTCCACTGGCAGTGCCAAACCTGCTAGTAAACAGCGTCCTAGGATCTTTTTCGGCAGCCGCACTTTTTCCTTCTGGGGGAACCATTTTGTAGTCTGCATCCTCGGTGTTCTTTAGAGACACATCTCCAGGAAAAACGACTTCTGACAGGCATATTATCTTTGCTTTTGTGGCCTTTGACTCAAACACTGTGTCCCATCCTGAATCCCAAAGTCCCCAAGCGAACCGAAGAATGGTACACATACTTTACCTCATGATCTCACCGTTATGGTGTTTTCTTTTCTATCATCCAGGTGGCTGGAGGAACACGAAAAAAAGATATGTGGCTTGCAAAGTCTTTCTTGCTGAGAAAAATGTTTCGGAGGCGGTGTAAGTGGGATATTCTTGTTGTCTCCAGTCCGGAGAGTCCCTGGATATCTGGGTCCTGGGGGAATGTTGCTTGAGTGTGGGGTAGAAAGTATGACATCCCAGGTGAAATCTATGTCCATGTTTCTACAGAGGAGAGAGATAATGTATTCTTTCTGTGCAGTGTGATTCTGTGTGCACGAATCTTGGGGTTGTTTTGTATGTGTCTGTATGTGTCATGATTGTGAGTGTGTATGCGTATGTGTGTGTGTGTATGTTTCTTTGTGTTTGTGTGTTTTCCTAGGAGACTCAGAGCCAGAGAGACAGAGCCACACACAGAAAGAGACAGACACATTGGAAGAGAGGGAGAGAGAGTGAGAGATGTGGGTGTGCCCAGAGATATAGGCCACTGACACAGGACAATGACCAACATCTACAATGCAGAGTCCTGGGAGGACTAGTGGAAAGACCGAAGTCCTAGGTGACAATCTAGGTTATGTTTCTACAGTATAAGAAAGCAACTGTATTCCTTGTGTGTGATGTAATTTTGTGTATTGACTCTGGGGGTTGTTCTGTATGTGTGTGTATGTCGCAGGATCGTGATTGTGTATGTTGTGTCTGTTTGTGTCTTTTCTTGAGAGACTCAGAGACAAAGCCACATACAGAAAGAGGCAGATACATTGAGAGAGAGAGAGAGAGAGAGAGAGAGAGAGAGAGAGATGTGGGTTTGCCCATGAGATATGTGCCAATGACACTGAAAAATGACCAACGTCTACATTCTCAAAACTCTCTGCATACCGCACACTTCAAGGAATACTGCTGAGTGTGGCTCAGCAGTAATACTCAGTCCCTACAGGGAACAAAAGCCTCCATATGCTCTGGCCCATGTTCATGTAAGAAGAGTCCCGGAGGTAATCTTGAGCAGCACCAAGAAGATACTGACATGTGACCTGTTTCCTTCTAGATGTCCCTAAGGTGGAAGAGCTGAGGGCCCTTCGTCAAATGAGGCAGCAGGCTTTTGCTGAGGTGACTTTACCTGTCTTTCCCTGAGGAACACAAGTGCTTTCTCAGAGTCTTTCCAATCATCTTCTGTTGTAAATATGACAATGTACATTTTAG
Source organism: Prionailurus viverrinus (assembly GCF_022837055.1). Lineage (NCBI taxonomy): Eukaryota > Metazoa > Chordata > Mammalia > Carnivora > Felidae > Prionailurus > Prionailurus viverrinus. The sequence goes on along the minus strand of NW_025927635.1, from coordinate 143,390 downwards.
TTGGTATTGCTACTTTCCCTGCTGGGTAGAATGGTGAGTGGGTGGCTCTTGCCATTTTTAACATTGGTCAGGGGGCATTTACCACTGGCCATGCCAAAGCTTGTAAGAAAGAGTGTTATCAGCACTTTTTCATCAGCAGCAATTTTTCCTACTTGGGTGAAGAATTTTGTACTCGGCATCCAAAGTGTTCACGAGAGACACATCCACAGGAAAAACAACTTCTGACAGGCATCCTATTCATTTGCTTTTGGGGCCCTTGACTCAAGCACTGTGTGCCATCTGGTTTCCTAAAGTCAAGAGGAGAACCAAAGAGCAGTGCTATGAGTGTACATCATGGTCTCACCCTGATGGTGTTCCTTTTCTCTACATTCAGGTCCTGGCAAGAGCAATGGAATGTGGTATGTATTTTGGAATCAGTCTCTTGCTGATGAAATAATCTATATGGTCAGGACGCTGGGGCATTCCTGGTGGCCTCGTTCTGGAGAGCTACCCTGACTCTAGGTTCCTTGTAGGACCAAGGCTTTAGGAGGTAGAGAAAAGACAGATTTCCCAGGGGAAAAGCTATGCCCATGTTTACAGTGTGAGAAGACAATGTATTCACTATGTGTTGTGTGTGTGCGTGTGTGTGCGTGTGTTTGTGTATGCCCGTGTGTGTGTTTGAGAGAGACAGAAATGAGAGTCAGGGAAACACACAGAGAACAAGACACACTCATAATAGAGAGAGAGAGTGAGGTGAGAGGGAGAGAGATGTGTTTTCCCCAAGAGACATGTGCCACTGACACTGCACAAGACGAATGTTTACATTCTCAAAAAACTCCTCTTATTGCACATTTCAAGGAATAATGCTGACGGTAGCTCAGCAGTAACATTCAGTCCATGCAGGTGACCAAAGACTCAATATGCTCTGGCCCATGTTCATATCAAGCAACAGTCCATGAATTATTCTTGAGCAGCACCAACAAGGTACTGAGGTGCATTCTGTGTCCTTCTAGAAGTCCCTAAGGAGGAAACGCTGCAGGAACTTCCTGAAAGGAGACAGCAGGCTGTTGCTGAGGTGAGCTTGCCTGTTTTCCCCTGAGGAACACATGTGCTTTCTTAGATATTTCCAATCACTTCTATTGTAAATGTGACAATGTATGTTTCAGATGATATGGTTATTTCCCTGGTGGGGAGACTGGTGAGTGGTTGCCTCTTGCCAACTGTCACCTTGGTCAGGGGGACGTTTACCACTGGCAGTGCCAAACCTGGTAAGAAGCAGTGTCAAAGGATCTTTTTCCTCAGCAGCAATTTTTCCTGCTTGGTGAAGAAATTTGTAGTCGCCACCCTAGTGGTCTTGGAAGACACATCTCCAGGAAAAACAACTTCTGACAGGCATCCTATTCATTTGCTTTGGGGGACCTTTGACTCAACCACTGTGTCCCATCTTCTATCCTTGAGTCACCAAGAGAACTGAAGAGTGGTGCAAATAGCGTATATCATGATCTTACCCTGATGGTGTTTTCTTTCCTAACATTCAGGTTGCCGCAGGAGTACAGGAGAAAGGTATGTATTCTGGAAAAAAATTTCCTGCTGAGGAAAATGTTTAGATGGTGATGTAGGTGAGGAATTCTTGTTGTCTTCAGTCTGGAGAGTTACACTGATTCCAGAGTCCTGAGAGGACTTAGTCTAAGGTTGGGGGGGGGGGGAGGAAGACCGATGTCCCAGGTGAAAAACTATGTCCACGTTTCTACACTATGAGAAAGATAATGTATTCTTTGAGTGTGGATTGATTTTGTGTGCATGAGTCTTGGGGTTGTTCTCTATGTGTCTGTGTAGCATGACTGTTAGCGTGTGTGTGTGTGTGTGTGTGTGTGTGTGTGTGTGTGTGTTTCAGAGAGTCAGAAACAAGACAGTCACATTGAGAGAGAGAGAGAGAGAGAGAGAGAGAGAGAGAGGAGAGATAGCAAGAGATGTGTCCTTCCCCAGGAGATATGTGCCACTGACACTGCACAATGGCCAATGTCTACATTCTCCAAACACTCCTCATACTTCACACTTCAAGGAATACAGCTGAGCGTGGCTCAGCAGTAACACTCAGTCCATGCAGGTAACAAAAGCCTCCATCAACTCTGGCCCATGTTCATATCAAGGAACAGTCCCTGAGTTATTCTTGAGCAGCATCAACAAGGTACTGACGTGTATTCTGTGTCCTTTTAGATGTCCCTAAGGAAGAAAAGCTGCGTGCCCTTCCTGAAAGGAAGCAGAAGGCTGTGGCTGAGGTGAGCTTGCCTGTCTTTCCCTGAGGAACACAAGTGCGTACTTAGTGTCCTTCCAATCATCTTCTATTGTAAATATGACAATGTACATGGTAGATGATATTGTTACTTTTGCTGGTGGGGAGAGTGGTGAGTGGCTGCCTCTTACAAACTGTAACCCTGGTCAGGGGGATATTTACCACTGGCAGTGCCAAACCTGGTAAGAAACAGTGTTATTGGGTATTTTTCGTCAGCAGCAATTTTTCCTACATAGGTGAAGAATTTGGTAGTTGGCATCCTAATCGGTCTTGAGACACATCCCAGGGAAAAACAACTTCTGACAGGCATCCTATTCATTGGGTTTTGTGGCCTTTGACTCAACCACTGTGTCCCATCTTGTATCCGAAAGTCACCAAGAGAACCGAAGAGTGGTGCAAATACTGTATATCATGATCTCACCCTGATGGTGTTTTCCTTCCTAACATTCAGGTGGCCGTAGGAGCACGGGAGAAAGGTATGTATTCTGGAAACAGTTTCTTTCTTTTCTTTTTTTTTTTTCAACGTTTATTTATTTTTGGGACAGAGAGAGACAGAGCATGAACGGGGGAGGGGCAGAGAGAGAGGGAGACACAGAATCGGAAACGGGCTCCAGGCTCTGAGCCATCATCCCAGAGCCTGACGCGGGGCTCGAACTCCCGGACCGCGAGATCGTGACCTGGCTGAAGTCGGACGCTTAACCGACTGCGCCACCCAGGCGCCCCAATTCTGGAAACAGTTTCTTGCTGAGGAAAATGTTTAGATGGTGATTAGGTGGGCATTCTTGTTGTCTTCAGTCTGGAGACCTACCCTGATTCCAGAGTCCTGGGAGGACTTAGTCTAAGGATGGGGGGGAAAGACCAATGTCCCAGGTGAAAAACTATGTCCATGTTTCTACACTATGAGAAAGATAATGTATTCCTTGAGTGCGGAGTGATTCTGTGTGCATGAGTCTTGGGGTTGTTCTGTTTGTGTATCTATGTCGTGTGATTGTGTGTTTGTGTGTGTGTGTGTGTTTGCTTCAGAGACTCAGAGACAGAGACACAGAAACACACACAGAAAGAGACAGTAACATTAAAAGAGAGAGAGAGAGAGAGAGAGAGAGAGAGAGAGAGAGATGTGGGTTTGCCCAGGAAATATGTGACACTGACACTGCACAATGACCAGTATCTACATTCTCAAAAGACTCCTCATACTGCGCACTTCAAGGAATACAGCTGAGTGTGGCTCAGCAGTCACATTCAGTCTATGCAGGTAACCAAAGCCTCCGTATGCTCTGGCCCATGTTCATATCAAGCAACAGTCCTTGAGTTATTCTTGAGGAGGACCAACAAGGTACTGACGTGTATTCTGTGTCCTTCTAGGTGTCCCTAAGGAGGAAGAGCGGCGGCCCCTTCCTGAAAGGAGGCAGCAGGCTGTGGCTGAGGTGAGCTTGCCTGTCTTTCCCTGAGGAACACAAGTGCTGTCTTAGAGGCTTTCCAATCAACTTCTGTTGTACATATGACAGTCTACATTTTTGAGGATACTGTTACTTTCCCTGATGGGGACAGTGGTGAGTGGTTGCCTCTTGCCAACTGAAACCTTGGTCAGGGGGACATTGACCACTGGCAGTGGCAAACCTGGTAACAAACAGTGTCCTAGGATCTTTTTTGGCAGCAGCAACTTTTCCAGCTTGGGTGAAGAATTTTAGAGTCGCCATCCTAAGTGGTCTTGGCACATACATCCCAGGGGAAAAAAAACTTTTTACAGGCATACTATTCATTTGATTTGGGGACCTTTGACTCAAGCACTGTGTGCTATTTGGTTTCCTAAAATCAAGGGGAGAACCAATGTGCAGTGCTATGAGTTTATATCATGATCTCACCCTGGTGTTGTTTCCTTTCTCTACATTCAGGTCATCAAGAGAGCAATGGAATATGGTATGTATTTTGGAATCTGTCTCCTGCTGATGAAAGAATCTATATGTTCAGGAAGCTGGGGCATTCCTGATGGCATCAGTCTGGAGAGCTACCCTGAAGCCAGGGTTCTGGTAGGACAGAGGCTTGAGGGTGTGGAGAAATGACAGATTTCCCAGGGGAAACCTATGTCCATTTTTAGAGTGTGAGGAAGACAATATAATCAGTGTGTGGGGTGTGTGTGTGTGTGTGTGTACGCACAAGTGTGTTTGAGAGAGGCAGAACCTGAGGGACAGAGAAACTTACAAAGAGAATGAGACACACGAGAGAGAGAGAGAGAGAGAGAGAGAGAGAGAGAGAGAGAGAGATAAGAGAGAGAGAGAGAGAATGCGTGTTTCCCCGGGAGATATGTGCCACTGACACTGCACAATGTCTGATGTTTAGTGTCTCAGCAAACTCCTCCTACTGCAGACTTCAAAGATTATTGCTGAGTGAGGCTCAGCAGTCACATGCAGTCCATGCAGGTTACCAAAACCTCTGTATGGCCTGGCCCATATTCATTTCACAGAACAGTCCCTGAGTTATTCTTGAGCAGCACCAACAATGTACTGACCTGTTTTCTGTGTCCTTTTAGGAGTCACTGTGGAGAAAAAGCTGCAGTCCGTTACAGTAAGGAGGCAAAAGACTGTTGCAGAGGTGAGCTTGCCTGTCGTTCCCTGAGGCATACAAGTGCTTTCTTAGTGTCTTTCCAATCAACTTCTGTTCTAAATATGATGGTGTACATTTTAGATGATATTGTTACTTTCCCTGGTGGGGAGAGTGGGGAGTGCTTGCCTCTTGCCAACTGTAACCTTGGCCAGGGGGACACTGACCACTGGCAGTGCCAAGCATGGTAAGAGACAGTGTCAAAGGATCTTTTTTGTTCGCAGCAATATTCCCTCCTTGGGGGAAGAATTTTGCACTCTGCATCTTAAGTGTTCTTTAGACACATCCCCAGGGAAAACAACATCATACAGGCATCTTATTCATTTGCTTGTGTGGCCTTTGACTCAACCACTGTGTCCCATCTTGTATCCTAAAGTCACGAAGAGAACTCAAGAGTGGTGCAAATACTGTATATCGTGATCTCACCCTGATGGTGTTTTCTTTCCAAACATTCAGGTGGCCATAGGAGCTCGAGAAGAAGGTACGTATTCTGGAAACAGTTTCTTGCTGAGGAAAACATTTAGATGTTGATGTAGGTGGGACATACTTATTGTGTTCAATCTGGAGAGCCACCCTGATTCCAGAGACCTGGGACATCTTAGGCCACGTGTGTGTGGGGGGTGTGACTGAAGTCCTAAGTGAAAACTATGTCCATGTTTCCACAGTATGAGAAAGATAATGTATTCCTTGATTGCAGAGTGATGCTCTGTGCATGAGTCTTGGTGTTGTTCTGTATGTGTCTGTATGCAGTGTAACTGTGAGTGTGTATGTGTGTGTGTGTGTGCGTGTGCGTGCGTGTGTTTACTTGAGAGCCTCACAGACAGAGAGACAGAGGCACATACAGAAAGAGACAGACAGGGGCGCCTGAGTGGCGCAGTCGGTTAAGCGTCCGACTTCAGCCAGGTGACGATCTCGCGGTCCCGGAGTTCGAGCCCCGCGTCGGGCTCTGGGCTGATGGCTCAGAGCCTGGAGCTTGTTTCCGATTCTGTGTCTCCCTCTCTCTCTGCCCCTCCCCTGTTCATGCTCTGATCTCTCTGTCCCAAAATAAACAAACGTTGAAAAAACAAAAAAAAATTAAAAAAAAACAAAGAGACATATTGAAAAAAGTGAGAGAGAGAGAGAGAGAGAGAGATGTGAGTTTCCCCAGGTGATATGTGCCACTGACACTGCACAATGGCCAATGTCGACTTTCTCCAAAAGCTCCTCATAGTGCACACTTCAAGAAATACAGCTGAGTGTGGTCAGCAGTGACATTCAGTCCATGCAGGCACCAAAGCCTCCATATGCTGTGGCGCATTTTCTTATCAAGGATCACTCCCTGCGGTATTCTTGAGCATTACAGACAACGTACTGACATGTATTCTTTATGCTTCTAGGTGTCTGTAAGGAGGAAAATGTGTGGGCCGTTCCTGTCAGGAGACACCAAGGTGTTGCTGAGGTGAACTTGCCTGTCTTTGCCTATGGAAGACACGTTGATTACTTAGTGTACCTCCAGTCATATTCGGTGCCATAGGACTATGTACATTTTACATGATAGCATTCAATTCCGTGGTAGGGAGATTGGTGAGTGGTTGTCTCTTGCCAACTGTAACTTGATCCAGAGGACATTAACCACTGGCAATGCCAATCCTGCTAAGAAACAGTGTCATAGGATCTTTCCTGAGCATCAATTTTTCCTGCTTGGGTGAGGAATTGTGTAGTCAGCACCCTAAACGGACTTGAGAGACACATCCCCAGGAAAAAACAACTTCAGGCAGGCATCCTATTCATTTGTTTTTGGGGACCTTTGACTTAAGCACTGTGTGCATCTGGTTTCCTAAATTCCAGAGGAGAACCAAAGACCAGTGCAATGCGTGTTCATCATGGTCTGACCCTGATGGTGTTTCTTTTCTCTACATGCAGGTTGCCGCGGGACAAACAGGATATGGTATGTACTTTGGAATCAGTCCCCTGCTGATAAAATAATCTAGGTGGTCAGGAAGATGGGGCATTCCTGCTGGCATCAGTCTGGGGAGCTACCCTGACTCCAGGTTCCCTGCAGGACAGAGGCTTGAGGGTGTGGGGAAAAGACAGATTGCCCAGGGGAAAACCTGTGTCCCTGTTTACAGTGTGAGGAAGACAATGTATTCACTGTGTGTGAGTGTGTGTGTGTGTGTGTGTGTGTGTGTGTGTGAGTGCATGTATGTTTGAGTCAGACAGAAACTCAGGGACAGGGAAGGAGACAGGGAAACACACCAAGAGAAAGAGACACACACATTCATTAGAGAGATGGAGAGAGACACAGAGAGAGAGGAGAGACAGCGAGAGGTGTGCCCTTCCCTAGGAGATATGTGCCACTGACACTGCACAATAACCAATGTCTACATTCTCAAAAAACTCCTCAAACTGCACACTTCAAGGAATACTGCTGAGCGTTGCTCAGCAGCAACCTTCAGTCCATGCAGGTAACAAAAGCCTCCGTACGCTCTGGCCCATGTTCTTATTACGGAACAGTCCCTGAGTTTTCTTGAGCAGCACCAACAATGTACTGACGTGTGTTCTGTGTCCTTCTAGGTGTCCCTGAGGAGGAAAGGATGTGGGCCGTTCCTGTCAGGAGGCAGCAGGATGTTGCTGAGGTGAGCTTGCCTGTCTTTCCCTGAGGAACACAAGTCATTTCTTAGTGTCTTTCCAATCAACGTCTGTTGTAAATCGGACAATGTACTTTTTAGATGATATTGTTACTTTCCGGGGTATGGAGTGTGGAGTATGGGTGCCTCTTGCCAAATGTAACCTTGGCAGGGGGACATTCACCACTGGCAGTGCTAAACCTGGTCATAAACAGTGTCAAAGGATCTTTTTCGTCAGCAGCAATTTTTCCTGCTTGGGTGAGGAATTTTGTAGTCAACTTCCTCAGTGGTCTTCAGAGACACGTCCCCAGGAAACAACAACTTCTGACGGGCATGCTATTCATTTGCTACTGGGGACCTCTGACTCAAGCACTGTGTGCCATCTGGTTCCTAAAGTCCAGAGGAGAGTGAAAGCCCAGTGCAATGAGATTTCATCATGATCTGACCCTGATGGTGTTTCTTTTCTCTACAATCAGGTGGCCGCGGGAGCAACGAAATATGGTATGTATTTTGGAATCAGTCCCCTGCTGATGAAATGATCTATGTGGTCAGGAAGTTGGGATATCCCTGCTGGCATCAGTCTGGAGAGCTACCCTGACTCTAGGTTCCCTGTAGTACAGAGGCGTGAGGGTGTGGAGAAAAGATAGATTTCCCAGAGAACAACCTATATCCATGTTTACAGTGTGAGGAAGACAATGTATTCACTATGTGTTGTGTTTCTGTGTGTGTGCATGGGGGTCTGAGGGTGACAGAAACTGAAGGACAGAGAAAGAGACAGGGAAACACATAAAGAGAAAGAGACACATGCTTTCATGAGACAGAGAGAGAGGAGAGAGTGAGAGGGAGAGAGAAAGGGGGGAGACAGAGAGAGAGACAGAGAGAGAGAGACAGACAGAGAGAGATTGGGGGGGGGGTGTATCCCCAGGGGATATGTGTCACTGACCCTGCACAATGCTCAATGTCTAGTTTCTCAACAAAACTCCTCATACTGCATACTATACGGATTATTGCTGAGCGTGGCTCAGCAGTAACATTCATTCCGTGCAGAGAGCAATGGAATATGGTATGTATTTTGGAATCTGTCTCCTGCTGATGAAAGAATCTATATGTTCAGGAAGCTGGGGCATTCCTGATGGCATCAGTCTGGAGAGCTACCCTGAAGCCAGGGTTCTGGTAGGACAGGGGCTTGAGGGTGTGGAGAAATGACAGATTTCCCAGGGGAAACTTATGTCCATTTTTAGAGTGTGAGGAAGACAATATAATCAGTGTGTGGGGTGTGTGTGTGTGTGTGTGTGTGTGTACGCACAAGTGTGTTTGAGAGAGGCAGAACCTGAGGGACAGAGAAACTTACAAAGAGAATGAGACACACGAGAGAGAGATAGAGAGAGAGAGAGAGAGAGAGAGAGAGAGAGAGATAAGAGAGAGAGAGAGAGAATGCGTGTTTCCCCGGGAGATATGTGCCACTGACACTGCACAATGTCTGATGTTTAGTGTCTCAGCAAACTCCTCCTACTGCAGACTTCAAAGATTATTGCTGAGTGAGGCTCAGCAGTCACATGCAGTCCATGCAGGTTACCAAAACCTCTGTATGGCCTGGCCCATATTCATTTCACAGAACAGTCCCTGAGTTATTCTTGAGCAGCACCAACAATGTACTGACCTGTTTTCTGTGTCCTTTTAGGAGTCACTGTGGAGAAAAAGCTGCAGTCCGTTACAGTAAGGAGGCAAAAGACTGTTGCAGAGGTGAGCTTGCCTGTCGTTCCCTGAGGCATACAAGTGCTTTCTTAGTGTCTTTCCAATCAACTTCTGTTCTAAATATGATGGTGTACATTTTAGATGATATTGTTACTTTCCCTGGTGGGGAGAGTGGGGAGTGCTTGCCTCTTGCCAACTGTAACCTTGGCCAGGGGGACACTGACCACTGGCAGTGCCAAGCATGGTAAGAGACAGTGTCAAAGGATCTTTTTTGTTCGCAGCAATATTCCCTCCTTGGGGGAAGAATTTTGCACTCTGCATCTTAAGTGTTCTTTAGACACATCCCCAGGGAAAACAACATCATACAGGCATCTTATTCATTTGCTTGTGTGGCCTTTGACTCAACCACTGTGTCCCATCTTGTATCCTAAAGTCACGAAGAGAACTCAAGAGTGGTGCAAATACTGTATATCGTGATCTCACCCTGATGGTGTTTTCTTTCCAAACATTCAGGTGGCCATAGGAGCTCGAGAAGAAGGTACGTATTCTGGAAACAGTTTCTTGCTGAGGAAAACATTTAGATGTTGATGTAGGTGGGACATACTTATTGTGTTCAATCTGGAGAGCCACCCTGATTCCAGAGACCTGGGACGTCTTAGGCCAAGTGTGTGTGTGGGGGGGTGTGATGTATTCCTTGATTGCAGAGTGATGCTGTGTGCATGAGTCTTGGTGTTGTTCTGTATGTGTCTGTATGCAGTGCAACTGTGAGTGTGTACGTGTGTGTGTGTGTGTGCGTGTGCGTGTTTACTTGAGAGCCTCACAGACAGAGACACAGAGGCACATACAGAAAGAGATAGACATATTGAAAAAAGTGAGAGAGAGACAGAGAGAGAGATGTGAGTTTCCCCAGGTGATCTGCGCCACTGACACTGCACAATGGCCAATGTCGACTTTCTCCAAAAGCTCCTCATAGTGCACACTTCAAGAAATACAGCTGAGTGTGGTCAGCAGTGACATTCAGTCCATGCAGGCACCAAAGCCTCCATATGCTGTGGTGCATTTTCTTATCAAGGATCACTCCCTGCGGTATTCTTGAGCATTACAGACAACGTACTGACATGTATTCTTTATGCCTCTAGGTGCTTGTAAGGAGGAAAATGTGTGGGCCGTTCCTGTCAGGAGACACCAAGGTGTTGCTGAGGTGAACTTGCCTGTCTTTGCCTATGGAAGACACGTTGATTACTTAGTGTACCTCCAGTCATATTCAGTGCCATAGGACTATGTACATTTTACATGATAGCATTCAATTCCGTGGTAGACAGATTGGTGAGTGGTTGTCCCTTGCCAACTGTAACTTGATCCAGAGGACATTAACCACTGGCAATGCCAATCCTGCTAAGAAACAGTGTCATAGGATCTTTCCTGAGCATCAATTTTTCCTGCTTGGGTGAGGAAGTTTGTAGTCGGCACCCTAAATGGTCTTCAGAGACACATCCCCAGGAAAAAACAACTTCAGACAGGCATCCTATTCATTTGTTTTTGGGGACCTTTGACTCAAGCACTGTGTGCATCTGGTTTCCTAAATTCCAGAGGAGAACCAAAGACCAGTGCAATGCGTGTTCATCATGGTCTGACCCTGATGGTGTTTCTTTTCTCTACATGCAGGTTGCCGCGGGACAAACAGGATATGGTATGTACTTTGGAATCAGTCCCCTGCTGATGAAATAATCTAGGTGGTCAGGAAGATGGGGCATTCCTGCTGGCATCAGTCTGGGGAGCTACCCTGACTCCAGGTTCCCTGTAGGACAGAGGCTTGAGGGTGTGGGGAAAAGACAGATTGCCCAGGGGAAAACCTGCGTCCATGTTTACAGTGTGAGGAAGACAATGTATTCACTGTGTGTGTGTGTGTGTGTGTGTGTGTGTGTGTGTGAGTGCATGTATGTTTGAGTCAGACAGAAACTCAGGGACAGGGAAGGAGACAGGGAAACACACCAAGAGAAAGAGACACACACATTCATTAGAGAGATGGAGAGAGACACAGAGAGAGAGGAGAGACAGCGAGAGGTGTGCCCTTCCCTAGGAGATATGTGCCACTGACACTGCACAATAATCAATGTCTACATTCTCAAACAACTCCTCAAACTGCACACTTCAAGGAATACTGCTGAGCGTGGCTCAGCAGCAACCTTCAGTCCATGCAGGTAACAAAAGCCTCCATACGCTCTGGCCCATGTTCATATCACGGAACAGTCCCTGAGTTTTCTTGAGCAGCACCAACAATGTACTGACGTGTGTTCTGTGTCCTTCTAGGTGTCCCTGAGGAGGAAAAGATGTGGGTCGTTCCTGTCAGGAGGCAGCAGGATGTTGCTGAGGTGAGCTTGCCTGTCTTTCCCTGAGGAACACAAGTCACTTCTTAGTGTCTTTCCAATCAACGTCTGTTGTAAATCGGACAATGTACTTTTTAGATGATATTGTTACTTTCCGGGGTGTGGAGTGTGGAGTATGGGTGCCTCTTGCCAAGTGTAACCTTGGCAGGGGGACATTCACCACTGGCAGTGCTAAACCTGGTCATAAACAGTGTCAAAGGATCTTTTTCGTCAGCAGCAATTTTTCCTGCTTGGGTGAGGAATTTTTTAGTCAGCATCCTCAGTGATCTTCAGAGACACATCCCCAGGAAACAACAACTTCTGACGGGCATGCTATTCATTTGCTACTGGGGACCTCTGACTCAAGCACTGTGTGCCATCTGGTTCCTAAAGTCCATAGGAGAGTGAAAGCCCAGTGCAATGAGAGTTCATCATGATCTGACCCTGATGGTGTTTCTTTTCTCTACAATCAGGTGGCCGCGGGAGCAACAAAATATGGTATGTATTTTGGAAGCAGTCCCCTGCTGATGAAATGATCTATGTGGTCAGGAAGTTGGGATATTCCTGCTGGCATCAGTCTGGAGAGCTACCCTGACTCTAGGTTCCCTGTAGGACAGAGGCGTGAGGGTGTGGAGAAAAGATAGATTTCCCAGGGGACAACCTATATCCATGTTTGCAGTGTGAGGAAGACAATGTATTCACTATGTGTTGTGTTTCTGTGTGTGTGCGTGGGGGTCTGAGGGTGACAGAAACTGAAAGACAGAGAAAGAGACAGGGAAACACATAAAGAGAAAGAGACACATGCTTTCATGAGACAGAGAGAGAGGAGAGAGTGAGAGGGAGAGAGAGAGGGGGGAGACAGAGAGAGAGACAGAGAGAGAGAGACAGAGAGAGATTGGGGGGGGGTGTATCCCCAGGGGATATGTGTCACTGACCCTGCACAATGCTCAATGTCTAGTTTCTCAACAAAACTCCTCATACTGCACACTATACGGATTATTGCTGAGTGTGGCTCAGCAGTAACATTCAGTCCATGCAGGCAACCAAAGCCTCCATAGGCTGTGGTGCATTTTCTTACCAAGGATCACTCCCTGTTGTATTCTTGAGCATTACCGACAGCGTACTGACATATATTCTGTATGCTTCTAGGTGTCCCTAAGGAGGAAACTATGTGGGCTGTTCCTGTCAGGAGACACCAAGGTGTTGCTGAGGTGAACTTGCCTGTCTTTGCCTATGGAAGACAAGTTGATTACTTAGTGTATCTCCAGTCATATTCGGTGCCATAGGACTATGTACATTTTACATGATTGCATTCAATTCCGTGGTAGGGAGATTGGTAAGTGGTTGTCTCTTGCCAACTGTAACTTGATCCAGAGGACATTAACCAGTGGCAATGCCAATCCTGCTAAGAAACAGTGTCATAGGATCTTTCCTGAGCATCAATTTTTCCTGCTTGGGTGAGGAGTTTGTAGTTGGCACCCTGAATGGTCTTCAGAGACACATCCCCAGGAAAAACAACTTCAGATAGGCATCCTATTCATTTGTTTTTGGGGACCTTTGACTCAAGCACTGTGTGCATCTGGTTTCCTAAAGTCCAGAGGAGAACCAAAGACCAGTGCAATGCATGTTCATCATGGTCTGACCCTGATGGTGTTTCTTTTCTCTACATTCAGGTTGCCGCGGGACAAACAGAATATGGTATGTACTTTGGAATCAGTCCCCTGCTGATGAAATAATCTATGTGGTCAGGAAGTTGGGATATTCCTGCTGGCATCAGTCTGGAGAGCTACCCTGACTCCAGGTTCCCTGTAGGACAGAGGCTTGAGGGTGTGGGGAAAAGACAGATTGCCCAGGGGAAAACCTGTGTCCATGTATACAGTGTGACAAAGACAATGTATTCACTGTGTGTGTGTGTGTATTGCTGAGTCAGACAGAAACTGAGAGACAGGGAAGGAGACAGGGAAACATACTAAGAGAATGAGACACACACATTCATTAGAGAGACAGAGAGAGAGACACAGAGGGAGGAGAGACAGCGAGAGATGTGTCTTGCCCCAGGAGATATGTGCCACTGACACTGCACAATAACCAATGTCTACATTCTGAAAAAACCCCTCCTACTGCACATTTCAATGATTATTGCTGAGTGTGGCTCAGCAGTAACCTTCTGTCCATGCAGGTAAGGAAATCCGCCGTATGCTCTGCCCATGTTCCTATCAAGGATAAGTCCCTGAGCTTTCTTGAGCAGTACTAACAATGTCCTGATGTGTGTACTGTGTCCTTCTAGGTGTCCCTGTGGAGGAAAAGATGTGGGCTTTTCCTGTAAGGACGCACCAGGCTGTTGGTGAGGTGAGCTGGCCTGTCTTCCCTTGAGGAACACAATTACTTTCTTAGTGTCTTTCCAATCAACTTCTGTTGTAAATTTGACATTATACATGGTAGATGATATTGTTACTTTCCTTGGCGGGGAGAGTGGTGAGTGCTTGTCTCTTGCCAACTGTTATTGGTGAGGGGGACATTTACCAGTGGCAGTGCCAAACCTGGTGATAAATAGTGTGTTAGGATTAATTTTATCAGAAGCAATTTTCCCTGCTTGGGTGAAGAATTTTAGAGTCTCTATACTAAGTGAACTTGAGAGACACATCCCCCAGAATATATAACTTCTGACAGGCATCCTATTCGTTTGCTTTTGTGGCCTTTGACTCAACCACTGTGTTCCCTATTGGATCCTAATATCACCAATATCTAAAGAGTGGTGCAATCAGTGTGCCTCACCTTCTTACCCTTGTGCTGTTTTCTTTTCTATAGTTTCCTGGGGTCTCTGGAACCATGGAGAATGGTAGGTATTCAGGAATCAATCATTTGCTGTCTTTAGTCAGGGGAGTGCTTCTGATTTTGGGTTTCCATTGAAAGGAGGATCACAGACGTAGTCACAAAGCGATTTGTCGAAGGGTAAACCATGTTCATGTGTTTACAGGCACTCGTGTGGCATTCAGGTAGTGAGTTTCTGTGCGTGGAGACTGGGTGAGTCTCTTTGTGAACTGACAAGTGTGTGAAGTGAGCATGTATGTGCTTGTATGTGGTCTCTGTGTGAGAAGTTTATGTTCCTCTAGATTAACATGTCCCTAAAGAGCACAGTTGCTGGTGTGAACTTTGCCATTCATAAGAAAAATCCCATCACCGAGCTTCATGATGTGTGTCTGTATGTCAAAGGATATAAATACGGACAATTTAAATATAGTTAGTATATTATACACCAAATATAGCTTGTTTAGGCTGAAAAAAGTCCTATTAATAGCCAGGAAAACATTCACAGGATTCTGAACGGGAAATATGTTTTCAGAATCCATAGGATTCTGTGAATCAAGACTTCAGTTCAAGGTAGACCTCAACTCTGAGGAGGCTGTTTCATTGCCTTCAGGGCACTTGGATCGATCCTGATTAAGGAGAAGGAGCCCTAATGGTATCTAATTGGACTCTGAGGAAAGGAAGCTTATGGAAGTGATGAATTATGGAGGGGTTGGCACGGGCTGTGGGGATGGGGGCTGGACGGGGAGACGAGGCCCTTTAACCCCCAATTCCTAGCACTTTCTCTCACGCCTCTACTTTCTGAGGCAGACCCTGAATTTCTAGGCTGAGGTTGTCATCAGTAATAATTTCAGTCCTTGCTCCTGATCCTCCTTGTGTGGGGCACCCGCCAGTGCTGAGACTAGAGTGATCACAGAGTCCGTGCTCCATCATACTTCAGCAGTAAAGGGATAACTGCCCCAGGGTTACTGCCTTCCTGCCCCTCCTATCCTTTCTAAAAAGGAGATTCAAGGAGCCTGAGAAGGAATCCTCCCCCTCTTAGCTGGACGGCTGGGGCAGGTGGCCCCTGGTGCAGGCATATGCCACACCCAGTTCTGGAGGGCATCTGAGAAGAGGATCCTCCAGCTTCTAGAAATCCTTTCTCTCAAGCTCTTAGTGTCCCAGGGGTGTGGAAGATAATGCCTGCTGTGTGTGGTCAAATGCAGGAATGAAACCAGCAGCCAGGCTCTAAGGATCCTTGCTCCTTCAAATACTTCAGCCTGAAAGGGTGAGAGCACGGTCCAGGGTCGTGGACTAGATGTTAAGCGGGAAATATTGAGGGGTTGCAGAGGGAAGACACGAAGGACATCCAGGCTATGTGAGGGTGGGAGGGGACACCACGGTGGCAGGATTATTTGAATCAGTGTAGCATCAGCACCTGGGCCCAGCCTTGTCCTCACCGAGGATGACATTTGGGCTCCTTCTGGGTGGGATGAGGCAGGATGAGCCGGCATGCCGGGTGAGGGTACCGTATGGACATCTTCCTAAAAGCCTGGGGAGAGGGGCGTCCTTCCTGTGCCAGCCTCTTCTCCACCTACCAGACACTTTCATTGGTGGACACTGGGGAGGAGCAGACAATGGAGTCAGGTCTCCTGTTCTCCCACCTGGGACACGCCAGCAGGGATGGAACCAGGGTCAGGCCAGACACAAGTACGTTTCCAGGCCTGATCCACCTGGCCAGGAGGGACCAGTTTTCACTTTTCACCTGCTTCTGGCCATCACCTGACAGCCAGTCCTTGTCTACACACTATTGGCCAAGGGTTGTCTGGCTGGAAACACATTCATACAAAAGGGATCTCATCCCATGTGACCAGGGCAGCTGTAGAACATTCTAGTTGCAGAGGAGGTGAGAGGGGCACAGGCTCCAGTGCACAGGGAGCTCAGCAAAGTGGTGGGGGCTGATCCCAGAGTGGAGGTGGTCCTTGCTGTGCTCTTTCCTGGCCCGAGGACATCGGTGTGAGAGTTTGTCTGAAAGGTATGGGAACTGACAGGTCCAAATACTGTCTCTGACCTTCCTTCCACTCACGGGCACAGGAGCCATAGCTCTGGATGGTCACTGCAAGGGCACCGACAGCCTCTCTGTCATTGCTCGTCCCCCAGGGGCTCAGCCCTAGGCAGCCCATGTTTGGCCCCAATAAGCGCCTGCTGTTCACAGCCTTGGGCTGGGAACTAGTTTAGGGGCAGAAAGGTCCCTCCTCAGCTCACCCAGGCCTGTTGGGCCCCACACTATGCTAGCTGTCTGCCCAGGCACTGGTCCAGATCAGAATGAGAAGGGTGGGCTCCTGAAGACAGTGAGGTACTCCCCCTCTGCCCCGCCGCTCTGATTACACCCAGCATGAGTGTGGGGGTGTCATGCTCTTCACTCTGTTTATAATGTGCCCCTGCTGGGATTCCCCTAAGACCTGGGTGTTGACCTTCCATTCTAAGTGTCCCCAGGGCCTCACGCAGTGGCTGCCACATACGCATGAGCCCAGGGAGAACCTACCAAGGAATGGTCAGCTCAGGCCAGCAAGCTCCTCTGCAGAAACCTCCAGGACTGGGAGGTCACGTCTTCCTCATGTGTACATCCTAAAGCTGTGCTATCCAGGGCAGCAGCCACTTGCCACATAGCCATTAGCCGCCCTAGCCACGTTTCTGGTGCCCGGGAGACGCATGTTTACAACGCAGAACATTTCCACCCTCACAGAGGGTTCTTCTGGGCAGCTGCTCTGAGCCGGGCACAGGGTCTGCTCGTGGAACCCGCCAAACCCTATGTCTGTCTGTAACAGTTGGAATGTCAGGTTGCGCAGGTGGCACCTTCTTGCGAGGGTGAGAGCTATCGTGATCCACTGCAGCTGGGGAAGTACCAGATGAAGGGGGATCCTTTCTCTTGCTTGAAGGTTTGCAACTGTGGTCAATGCCTTGTGGAAGGGCTCTGCCTTTGCCAAGCCCAGGGAAGGTCTGAGGACCCAGAGGAAGGGCAAGTGATGCCGGCTGAGCCAGCATGGCCTCACAGGGAGTTGCAGGAATGGTGGAGCCCCTGTCTCTAATAACCTGCTTGCTCATGCTTGTGTCTCTAAAGATTGGGTGTTGGAGAGCCTGTCTGACTCTGGAACCGATGATGAATAGTCGTCAGATAGGGAACTGCACTCAGGTAGGAATCAATGGGAGAGGGTTTCTGGGAACAGCTGGCTTATACCTGCTGCTTTGTAGACTTAGAATGGGAGGTATGAAATCAGAAAGACAAAGCAAGGATGTGCGAAGCCTTGTTTTGTTCTTTTAATATAATAGTAGCGTCTTTTAATAGAATAGATGTGTTCTCCCTCTGGGCTTTGAATGTACTCTGTCTGTAACCATCTTTTTAAAGTTTTTTTTTTTAAATCAAGTTGGTTAACATATAGTGTAATAATGGTTTCAGTAATAGAATTTAGTGACTTATCACTTCCATAGAACACCCAGTGGTCATCCGCACCAAGTGCCCTCCCTAATGCTCATCACCTATTTAGTACATCCCTCTACCCAACACCCTTCTAACAACCCTCAGTGTGTGAAGAGTTAATCAGTCACTTATGGACTGTCTTCATCTCTGTTTTTACCTTATTTTTCCTTCCATTCTCCTATGTTCATCTGTTTTGTTAGATTCCACACATGAGTGAAATCATATGATATTTGTCTTTCTCTGACTGACTTAATTTGCTTACCATAACACATTCTAGTTGCATCCACGTTGTTGCAAAAGGCAAGATTTCATTCTTTTGGATCATGGAATAATATTCTATTCTATGCAGAGAGATAGATAGATAGATAGATAGATATAGATATAGATATAAAAATAGGTATCTATATATAGACAGATATATATATATATCTATATATTCCTTATCCATTCATCAGTCACTGGACACCTTGGCTCCTTCCATAATTTGGCTATTATTGACAGTGCCATTATAAACACTGGGGTGCATGTGCCCCTTTGAGTCAGCACTCCCGTATCCTTTGGATAAATATCTAATCATGCAATTGCTAGGACGTAGGGTAGCTCTCTTTGTAATTTTTTTGCAGACCTCCATACTATTTTCCGGAGTGGCTGCACTAGTTTGCATTCCCACCAACAGGCAAAAGTGTTCCCCCTTCTCCGCATCCTCGCCAACATCTATTGTTACCTGCGTTGTTAATTTGAGCCATGCTGACGGTGTGAGGTGGTATCTCATTCTGCTTTTGATTTGTATTGCCCTGATGATGACTGCTGTTGAGCCTCTTTTCATGTGTCTGTTAGCCATCTGGTTGTCTTCTTGGGAGAAACGTCTGTTCATGTCTTTTGACCATTTCTTCCCTGAATTCCTTGTTTTTTGGGTGTTGAGTCTGCTAGTTCTTTACAGATGTTGGAAACTAACCCTTTAATCTGATATGTCCTTTGCAAATACCTTCTCTGATTCCACCAGTTTTGTTGGTTGTTTCCGTTGCCGTGCAGAAGCTTTTTTTCATCTTGATGAGGTCCCAAGAGTTTTGTTTTTGTTTGTTTGTTTTGTTTTTGTTGTTGGCTTTTGTTTCCTTTCTCTCCTGAAACATGTCTATCAAGATGTTGCTGTGGCTGAGGTCAAGAGGTTGTTGCCTGTTTTCTCCTCTAGGATTGTGATGGTTTTCTGTCTCACATGTAGCTCTTTCATCCATTTTGAGTTCATTTTTGTGTATAGTAGGTAAGCGGTCCCATTGCATTCTTCTGCATGTCACTATCCTGTTTTCCCAATACCATTTGCTGAAGAGACTGTCTTTTTCCATTGGATATTCTTTCCTCTTTTGTCAAAGATGACTTGGCTATACACTTGTGAGTCCATTTCTGGGTTCTCTATTCTGTTCCATTCATGTATGTCTCTGTGTTCGTGCCAGTACCATACTCTCTTAGTGATTATAGCATTGTAACATAGCTTGAGGTCTGGAATTGTGATGCTTCCATGTTTGGTTTTCTTTTTCAACATCACTTGAACTATTCGGGGTCTTCTCTGGTTCCATACATATTTTAGAATTGTTTGTTCTAGCTCTGTGGAGAATGCTAATGTTACTTGATAGGGACTGCATTGAGGCTGTAGATTGCTTTGGGGAGTATCAACGTTTGAACAGTATTTTTTCTTCCAATCCATGAGCGTGGAATGCCATTCCAATTCTTTGTGTCTTCTTCAATTTCTTCATCAGCTCTCAATACTTTTTAGCGTACAGATCTTTTACCTCCTTGGATACATTTCTTCCTATGTATCTTATGGTTTGGGATGCAATTGTTAATGGGACAGATTCCTTAATTTCTCTTCCTTCTGCTTCATTATTGGTGTATAGAATGCAATTGATTTCTGTACATTGGTTTCATATCCTGTGACTTTGCTGAATTCATGTAACGGTTCTAGCAGTTGTTTGGTGGAGTCTTTTCTTTTTTAAAGATGAAATTCATTGTCAAATTGGTTTCCATACAACACCCAGTGCTCATCCCGAAAGGTGCCCTCCTCAAAGCCCATCACCCACTTTCCCCTCCCT
The DNA here is from genome assembly GCF_022837055.1 of Prionailurus viverrinus. Classification (NCBI taxonomy): domain Eukaryota; kingdom Metazoa; phylum Chordata; class Mammalia; order Carnivora; family Felidae; genus Prionailurus; species Prionailurus viverrinus. The sequence goes on along the minus strand of NW_025927635.1, from coordinate 123,504 downwards.
CCCACCCTCCATCAACTCTCAGTTTATCCTCAGTTTTAAAGGGTCTCTTATGGTTTGACTCCCTCCCTCTCTAACTTTTTTTTCCTTCCCCTCCCCCATAGTCTTCTGTTAAGTTTCTCAGGATCCACATAAGAGTAAAACATATGGTATCTGTCTTTCTCTGGATAACTTATTTCACTTAGCGTAACACTCTCCAGTTCCATCCACGTTGCTACAAAAGGTCATATTTCATTCTTTCTCATTGCCAAGTAGTATTCCACTGTGTATATAAACCACAGTTTCTTTATCCATTCACCAGTTGATGGACATTTAGGCTCTTTCCATAATTTGGCTATTGTTGAAAGTGCTGCTAGAAACATCGGGGTACAAGTGCCCCTATGCATCAGCACTCCTGTATCCCTTGGGTAATTCCTAGCAGTGTTCTTCCTGGGTCATAGGGTAGATCTATCTTTACGTTTTTGAGGAACCTCCACACTGTTTTCCAGAGTGGCTGCACCAGTGTGCATTCCCACCAACAGTGCAAGAGGATTCCCATTTCCCCGCATCCTGTCCAGCATTCTATAGAGGTCTCTGGATGTGTTCACTTTAGCCACTCTGACTGTCGTGAGGTGGTATCTCAGTGTGGTTTTGATTTGTATTTCCCTGATGAGGAGTGGTGGCATTGAGTATCTTTTCATGTGCCTGTTGGCCATCTGGATGTCTTCTTTGGAAAAGTGTCTATTCACGTCTTCTGCCCACTTCTTCGCTGGAGAATGTGTTTGTTGGGTGTGGAGTTTGGGGAGTTCTGTATGGATTTTGGAAACTAGCCCTTTGTCTGATATGTCATTTGCAAATATCTTTTCCTATTCCATCGGTTGCCTTTTAGTTTTGTTGACTGTTTCCTTTGCAGTGTAGAAGCTTTTCATCTTGATGAGGCCCCAATAGTTCATTTGTGCTTTTAATTCCCTTGCCTTTGGAGATGTGTCAAGGAAGAAATTGCTGCAGCTGACTTCAGAGCGGTTTTTTCCTGCTTACTCCTCTAGGGTGTTGACGGTTTCCTGTCTCACATTCAGGTCCTTTATCCATTCTGAGTTTATTTTTGTGAATGGTGTAAGACAGTTCTCTAGTTTCATTCTTCTGCATGTCGCTGTCCAGTTCTCCCAGCACCATTTGTTAAAGAGACTGTCTTTTTTCCATTGGATATTCTTTCCTGCTTTGTCAAAGATGAGTTGGCCATACATTTGTGGGTCCAATTCTGGAGTCTCTATCCTATTCCATCGGTCTATGTGTCTGTTTTCGTGCCAATACCATACTGTCTTGATGATTACAGTTTTGTAGTAGAGGCTAAAGTCTGGGATTGTGATGCCTCCCGCTTCGGTGTTCTTCTTCAATATTACTTTGGCTATTCGGGGTCTTTTGTGGTTCCATACAAATTTTAGGATTGCTTGTTCTAGCTTGGAGAAGAATGCTGGTGCAATTTTGATTGGAATTGCTTTGAATATGTAGATTGCTTTGGGTAGTATTGACATTTTAACAACTTTATTCTTCCAATCCATCAGCATGGAATGTTTTTCCATTTCTTTGTATCGTCTTCAATTTCCTTCATAAGCATTCTATAGTTTTCAGCATACAGATCTTTGACATCTTTGGTTAGGTTAATTCCTAGGAATTTTATGATTCTTGGTGCCATTGTGAAAGAAATCAGTCACTTTATTTGTCTTTCTGTTGCTTCATTATTAGTGTATAACAATGCAACTGATTTCTGTACATTAATTTTCTATCCTGCGACTTGGCTGAATTCATGTGTCAGTTCTAGCAGGCTTTTGGTGGAGTCTGTTGGGTTTTCCATGTAGAATATCATGTCATCTGCAAAAAGTGAAAGCTTGACTTCATCTTTGCCAATTTGGATGCCATTGATTTCCTTTTGTTGTCTGATTGCTGATGCTAGCACTTCCAACACTATGTTAAACGACAGTGGTGAGAGTGGACATCCCTGTGGTGTTCCCGATCTCAGGGGGAAAGCTCTCAGTTTTTCCCCATCGAGGATGATATTAGCTGTCAGCTTTTCATAAATAGCTTTTAGGATGTTTAAGTATGTTCCTTCTGTCCCAACTTTCTCAAGGTTTTTCTTTATTAAGAAAGCATGCTGGTCTTGTCAAATGCTTTTTCTGCGTCGATTGACAGGACCATATGGTTCGTATCTTTTCTTTTATTAATGTGATGTATCCCATTGATTCATTTGCAAATGTTGAACCAGCCCTGCAGCCCAGGAACGAATCCCACTTGATCATGGTGAATAATTCTTTTTGTACGCTGTTGAATTCGATTTGCTAGTATCCTGTTGAGAATTCTTGCATCCATATGCATCAGGGATATTGGCCTGTAGTTCTCTTTGTTTGCTGCGTCTCTGTCTGGTTTGGGAATCAAAGTGATGCTGGCTTCATAGAATGAGTCTGGAAGCTTTCCTTCCCCTTTCTATATTTTGGGACAGCTTGAGAAGGATAGATATTATCTCTGCTTTAAATGGCTGATAGAATTCCCCAAGGGAAGCCATCTGGTCCTGGACTCTTATTTGTTGGGAGATTTTTGATAACTGATCCAATTTCTTCGCTGGTTATGGGTCTGTTCAAGTTTTCTATTTCTTCCTGTTTGAGTTTTGGAAGTGTGTGGGTGCTGAGGAATTTGTCCATTTCTTCCGGGTTGTCCCGTTTGTTGGCCTATAATTTTTCATAGTATTCCCTGATAATTGCTTGTATTTCAGAAGGATTGGTTGCTGATCGCTTAGATTCCACCCACATCTGCCTAATTTACCCCAATAACCACCAGAAGCCTAGCAGAACAGACTCTCCGGAGCCAAGCATAGACGAGAGGCCCACGGAAGAGGGTAGGAAGGGTGGAGAGGCGGTGCGCGCTACACGTATTGGCGGGAGGGAGCCAGAGCGGTGGAGGGGCAGCCAGCACACCCGGCAAGGAGGGGCCCCTGAGTCTGGCTTGCAAAAGCGGAGGGGCCGGATGGAGTGTGTTCTGACAGCCAGTGGGACTTAACATCTGGAATGTTATAAGTCAATTGCTATGCTCGGAGAGCGGGAGGGAGAGTTGTTGAGCCCCGGACAACAGAGCTCAGCTTGGCGGGGAACAAAGGCGCCCGAAGCGCCATCTCCCTCGCCCACCCCCCAGCCAAAATCCCAAAGGGAGCCAGTTCCCGTCACGGAACTTGCTTGCACCCGCAAACACCCAATGCTGTGCTTATGCGGATCCATCCCTCCGACAGGTCTGCCTCCCTCCCGTTGCCACTAGGCCCCTCCAAAGCGGACCACCGAAGGCAAAGCGAGCTGAGCCTGCACCTCCCGCCCCTGTGCACCTTGCAGACCCACCCCGGCTAATACGCCAGATCCCATCGAAGCAGCACCACAAGCCTGGCAGTGTGCAAGTAGCCCAGACAGAGGCCACACCACTCCACAGTGAGTCCTGCTCCTGGGAGAGGGGGAGATAAGGTACAGGCCAGTCTGACTGTGGCCTCAGCGGTGGGCTGGGGGCAGACATCAGGTCTGACTGCGGCCCCGCCCACCAACTCAAGTTACTCCAGACAGCACAGAGGAAGAGCCCTGCAGTTCCGCGCCACTCCAGGGACTATCCAAAATGACGAAACGGAGGAATTCTCCTCAAAAGAAACTCCAGGAAGTAGCGACAGCTTACGAACTGATCAAACACGATGTAAGCAATAGAGCAGAAAATGAATGCAAAATAATAGCCATAAAATTAATTGCTGGGCTTGACAAAAGTATAGAGGCCAGCAGAGAATCTATTACTACAGAGATCAAGGGACTAAGAAACAGTCAGGAGGAGCTAAAAAATGCTATAAGTGAGCTGCAAAATAAAATGGAGGTGACTACAGCTCGGACTGAAGAGGCAGAGGAGAGAATAGGTGAATTAGAAGATAAAATTATGGAAAAAGAAGAAGCTGAGAAAAAGAGAGATAAAGAAACATGGCCACTTTGAAATGGTCTTACCGCTCTGCTTCTTTGAAGAATTCTTACTTCTTTCATAATTCTTCCTGAGAAGGACACGAAGTTGGGGTCAAATTTCAAATCCCAAAGTTGGAGTTCCTTTTGTGCACTCTTATTTCTGAAAGTTAAAATTTCCACAAATCAATCCAAATGAAATAAGCAGAGGCAATGATCCACTTATAAAATTCTCCTCTAGGGGCGCCTGGGTGGCGCAGCCAGTTAAGCGTCCGACTTCAGCCAGGTCACGATCTCGCGGTCCGGGAGTTCGAGCCCCACGTCGGGCTCTGGGCTGATGGCTCGGAGCCTGGAGCCTGTTTCTGATTCTGTGTCTCCCTCTCTCTCTGCCCCTCCCCCGTTCATGCTCTGTCTCTCTCTGTCCCAAAAATAAATAAAAAACGTTGAAAACAAAATTTAAAAAAATAATAATAAAATAAAATAAAATAAAATTCTCCTCTAATCTAACGATGTCTTCTATCGTCCTCTGTGCTGACATGGTACCCTGAAATCATGATGTCTTCGCTCTGACATTTGCCTAGGGTCTTAGGATCTTTCTCTATCATTCTCCCCCTCCAGACTTCCCCTAACTTTGCACTGACAGAAAAAAACAGAGTTGTTTCCTCCAAGATATCGTTTTCGTCCCAACTGTCACATTTTAGTTGGAGCATCTGAGATGCCAGGGGTTCTACGCAGTCTCCGCTTCAGGACACACACACACACACACACACACACAGAAAAATAACACTTACTTTTGTACAATAGTCATGAATCTTCGTAACTCATGCTGCCTTTTTTTCTGGATCCAACCTTGTATGCATAGCCATGTCTCTCTTCACTCTGTAGTCTTTATGCATTTCATCTGTTAGACCTTTACAAAAAAAAAGTTTAGAAAAGATATAGCTAAAGAAGCAAGAATAGTGTAAACTCTCTCGTGTAAACGAGAGAAGCCTTGACCACTGCACCTGCAAGAGGAAGAACCAGCAGAGAGAAGGCAGCTCTGGGCCATATGGAGTATTATGAAAAGCCGGTACTTCTACATCCTAACACCTGGGGCTCACAAGGGGTGGACTTCTCTGAAGACTGCATAAATCTGTAGTACCTGTCAGGTAGCATAGCTCAGGAACCAGCATTATAGGCTCATGGGGCGTGTCCTGTTGGCTCTTTTTCCATTTGCCTTTGCTGACCAAAAGTGGCTGAGTTAGGTCAGTGACCACTAGACCCTGTTGCTGCTCAACAGAAACAAGAAAGAACACTGATGTACTATCAGTGAAGCCTCAGCAAAGTCACATAAATATGTACAGAAGTGCATTTTGGGGTCACCAACAGAGGCCTGGGGGTGTGCTGGTGATACGGTTTCCTCAAGTTTAAGAACGCATTAAAGATACTCTTAATATTCTCTTAGATAGACGTCCCACAGATGGCCTCTTTTTTTTGGTCAACACACGTAGCCAAGGAGAGCGGGATTCTCACAGACATTATATTGGGGGTCATTGTACGATCCTTTCACTACCTATAAGTAAACGTATGACAGACTCTTAGGATCTGTATTTCTCACTACAGCACTGTCTTAAAGATTCCTCAAACATACTTGAGAACTTTAAAGAGGATTCCCAGACGAAGGGGTGGGCAACAAACCCAGTCAACTTTTTAGAGTTGCAATTCCACATCTATTCCCAACATGCCTCCCGCATCATTTCTCCTAAACTCTCAGTCCCTGCTTCCAGGAGGAAGAGATATTTGCCAAGACTTCCTACTCCTGGGCTGCAATTTCCGTGCCACAAACTGCCTTTACTCTCCAACACACAGCAATGGTTCTTCATAGATCCTTCCATGCCGATCAGCAAGGTCCTCATCAGTAGGAATTTAGCCACATGAGTTCTGGTATTATTTGCCTGCTAAACATCCCGAGAACTTCAAAGGAGTTCCTACCCGCGACAAAACTTCACATCCAGTGTTCATGGCTCTTTTTCTCTTAAGCTGAACTATTAGTTTTAATTCGTATGATCTCATTGCAGACTATACGTGGGGTTTTTTTCACACATAGAGTAGTCTTTACTTATTTGAAAGACAGCTGGGATTCACCCCCATTTTCCTGGTTCTAGAGTCTTCAGGCCCAAGCTTGTGCAGGTGTCTACATGTGTGTAGAATCATGGCATCCTTTTAGGGCCTCATCTATCAAAACCTTTGGACGAGCTATTCTTCCTGTCAAAAACTTTGGGAAACACGCTTCTTATTTCCCATAGCTGCCATGCAACATCCTAGAAGGATCTCCTCCTCCAACATCAACTTCTGCATCTAAACAGGAGTTCTGTGGTCCTTCTTTGCAGCATTATGAAATCTTTTTTAAAGGCCAGGATGGTACTTTCCTTCTAAGGGCTCATCGATCGATTCCAGGATTTTTCTAGAGATCATGACAACAGGGCAACTAAATTGCCATCTGTCATTAGACTGAGTTCCCACCAGGGCATCCCAAGACGACCCAAATCGTTTCAAATATTTCAGCCCATCTGTTTTTTTTCCTCAATTAAACCTGCTGAAACCACAGTCTTAGGTTTCTTTTACATCCAAGGCTCCTGCCTATCAACTCGTGCCAAGAAGGTAGTTTGTCTTCATGTGATAAATCGTCTAATTATCCCCAAACCCACTGCTCTGTGATGCCAGCATGTGTGAATTTACTACAACCTATATATATTTGAACTTCTATGTGCTAGTCATGGTATCAGACAGAAGAGGTATTTACAAGGAGCAAAACCAACATTGTCATGCCCTGGTAGAACTCTGTCTACAGAGAGGGGAGAGATTCATAAAATAACCACTCAAATACAGAATTCCGAATTGGGATAGACGCTATGAAATGCAAGAGCACAACAGAACAGGGGGACCCCACAGAGGCCTGAGGTTGCAGGTTGGTGTGGGGGTGGGGCGGATGTACTCTGGATACCCAGCACGGTTCTTCTCAGTCAAGGACATTTGAGGTCAATTTGGAGAATGAACAAGCAAATATCAGCCTGGTATCTCCATCTACCACCTCCATCAGAGCCTAAGTCAACCCCAAAGTCCCTAATCTTCTCACACCGACTCCCCCATTGTAGTAAATAACTCTGGGCATCCACTCACTTCCTACCTCTCCCACCCTAATCCTGGTCACCATTATCATTGACCTAAAGTGACTTAGCCACCTCCTCACTGATGTCTCTGCCTCCCTTTTTACCCACATACAGCCCGTTCCTTGTAATTAGACACATATCTGTAAAATAAAACGTATCACTTCATCCATCTGTATAACATCTGACAATATCTCATTTGTCTCAGTGGACAGAACTTTATACAACGTGGCCCCCACTTCATCCTCTGATTTCATACCCTACAACCCAAGGATGTCCTCCCCGCAACCATGTGCACTTCTTCACAGAATAATCTAGCCTTGTTTGGGATCTGGATACATCTCGCCCATCTGGAAAGTGGGGTCTTTTCTCTTCTCCCTCATTTGCACACAGCTTGCTCCTTTCAGACCTTCACATACCAGCTTCTCAGAGCTTTCCATGACCACCTACCCTGAACCACCAGACACCGTCCATAATACCTCTCAGTGTTCATTATCTGGATATATCCCTCATAACCCTTAGAACAGTCTTGTCTGCCGTATCTCTTCCTGCTGTAAGGATGCAAGTTCCTTAAGAACAGACAACTCAGTAGTCTTACCAATGTATACCCAAGATGTGTAATGGGCACTCATTAAGTGCTTTTTTGGACTGAATGAACAAGAACTAAGTATGAAGCACAAGTGAGGATAATGTAATAGCACCATCCCCTTGAAGGGATGCCAGAAGGCTGTGTAGCCTTAGTGGTTCCAAGTAGCCATGGTTTGGATTCCAGTATAAAAATACAAGCTGTTTTTTTAAAAAATATTTATAAGTTCTTTCCATTTGCTACAGATATCTGTAATTCCTTTCTCTCATCTGCCAAAGCTAGAAAACTAATCTCGTCAACTAGCGTATCTTTGTGCACCAAGCTAAGTTTACTTAGGTTTTTCTGAACAGAGATTGAGGAATCCATGAGTTCTGCGATTCCACACACAGCTGGCATGGTTCCAGGTGGTAATTAGTCATTTGTTTCTTCTTTTCAAACCAAATTCTATAGGGCTCAAACTTCTATATAAGGAAAGTGTTCACATATGAAGTCTTGCCATATTTTCTACCCAATGTTCCATCAACATGTTTCAAACTACCATAGCCTCCTCTTAGGCCCACGGGAGAGGCCATATTGGAGCCATTCTAATCATGTGACATTACCCTATATATGAGGCACTCGAATGCATGGATAATAGATCTGTCAAGTTACACTACCACTACGGAGAAATTTTATAATAGATTATATATATGTTATAGGTTAATAGATGACGTTATATTATTAGAATCTAACATACAGGACTCTATATTGCACATGTATTTTTATGAGACGTATATTTGACTACATAATAAGAACAAAATGAGATTTAAATACATTGAAAGACAGGAGATTTCCTACCTCCTTCTGGTAGTCTACAAAGGTGATTTCCTCACCACCTGATTTCTTAAACGTACTTCTGGGAGTCTCCTCCCAATTAATAGTATCCACTCGATAGGTTCTATTGTTATACCTGTGGAATGGTCACAACACCTAGTATTATTCCCAACATATTTATGGCATGGGATCATGTAAGAAGTGAGAAGCTTTAAATCCTACAAGAAATTTCAGGATATATCCACTTTAGTAAATTCATATGACATATAATTCACCTATGTAAGGCTACAATCCAATGGTTTCAATATATTCACAGAGTTGTAAATCCTATACATTTGCCTACCCACCCTATTTCACATGAATTGAATGATACAGTATGTGACCTTTCCTGAAAGCCTTCTTCCACTTCGTGTACTACTTTTCAAGGTTTATCTATGCTGTAGCATGATTGGTATTTCATTCCTTTTTGTTGCCAAATGACACACTATTTTATGCATATACATTTTTATTTCCCTTTGTCAGCTGATGAACATTTGAGTTGTTAACACCTTTGAGCTATTACGAAAAATGAGATCATGGACATTCATGTATCAATTCTGGTAGGCATTGGTGTTCATTTCTCTTGGGTATAAAACTAGGAATAAATTGCTGACTCATATGGTGACACTATATTTAGCATATTGAGAAGGGCCATCCTGTTTTCCAAAGAGACCACACCATTTTTACTTCTACCAGCAGTATTTGACGGGTGGTTCCAACTTTTTCACATCCTTGCTAACACTTAATCTCTGCCTTTTCAAATTTAGCCATCATACTATGAAGGGGTATTTCACTGTGGTTTGACTTTGCATTTCCCTGATGGCCAATAATATTGAGTATCTTTTCATGTGATTATTGGCCATTTGTATATTTTCTTTGGAAGCCTGTCTATTCAGATCCTTTGCCCATTTTTTGAAAGTTGGGTTAAAGAAATAAGTGAAAGTTAGGTTCTCTTTTCATTATTGACTTGTAAACATTTCTTACATATGGAGAAGCAAGTTGTTCCGGAGATATGTGATTTCAAACGTTCTCTCATTCTGTTCCTTTTTTTTGTTCTTTCTTTTTCTTAACTTTAAATTTTTTGTAACGTTTATTTATTGTTGAGACAGAGAGAGACAGAGCATGAACAGGGGAGGGGCAGAGAGAGAGGAAGACACAGAATCTGAAGCAGGCTCCAGGCTCCTAGCCATCAGCCCAGAGCCCGACGCGGACTGCGACATCGTGACCTGAGTTGAGTCGGACGCTTAACCGACTGAGCCACCCAGGCGCCCCCCCCCCTTTTTTTTTTACTTCAAAGAAAGAAAGTTTTCAATTTGGTGAAGTCCAATTTATGTTTTCCTTCTGTCATCCCTTCTCTGTTGGCATTTTATTTTATAAGGTTTTCTCTAAGCCAAAGTCAAGAAAATTTACTCCTAGATTTCCTTCTAGGAATTTTATAGAGTTTTAACGCTTACCTTTAGGTCTATTTTTAGTTAATTTGGGGGATAAATTGGAGTTAATTTTGTATCTTCTGTGAGGAATGGCCAGGTGGATATCCAGTGGTCCCAGCAATATTTGAGGAAACGAGTATTCCTTCCCCAAGAAAGCAGTCTTGAAACTCTTGCTGAAAAAAAAATCAATGGACTATAAATGTGAGGGTTAACTCCAGAATTCCCAATTCTATTCCATTGATTTTTAGGTCTATCGTCATACCAGTATCCCACTGTCCTGATTCCGAGAGCTTTGTCGTAAATTTTGAAATTGGGAAGCAAGAATAAAGTCGAGGACTCCTAAGATGATGCTGGCCAAGCAGCTTTACATCCACGCTCTTCAGCTTAAAATGTCTGGTCTAGAAGAAGATTAAAAGTAAAACACTTCCGTCAAGTGGACATTTGCGAATGGATGATAATTAAGCCCTGATTTTTAAAAATAGTTAGAAACAAAGGAAGAGAAATGAAATTTGGAAGGAGCATATTCTGTTACATGTGAGAGCGGGTTCAGAGCAGGTGAATGGATCAACATCAGGAATCACAAGAGCAGCAAAATCTACAACTGAATCTTATCTCTCTCATGCTGTAGAGCCAGATGAGGAAAGCGTGGATGGATTCTCACCATTCCCATGCTATTTCTGCCTCTGACCTTTATGTTTATTGATTCGAAAACTGTAGGACCATCTCTTATGGGGGGAAAAGGTTCTCAAAGAGATTGGATAGGTTTGTAAAAAGCAGACTCACAGGACACCTGTGTGGCGCAGTTGGTCAAGTGTCCGACTTCAGCTCAGGTCATGATCTCATGGTTCGTGGGTTCGAGCCCCACATCAGACTCTGTGCTGACAGTGCAGAGCCTGGAGCCTGCTTCAGATTCTGTGTCTCCCTCTCTGTCTCTGTCTCTGTCTCTCTCTCTGCCCCTCCCCCACACTCTCTCTGCTTCTCTCAAAAAAATAATAAACATTAAAAAAGTTAATGAACACAGATGTAAAAACAATTGATCCAACTAATTCTTTAAAATTTCCATAGCATCTTTCCTTTGGGATTTGTTATCAACATGCATTATTAGATCAAGCAGTTTGCATTCGGAGCAGTTTGTGGTTCACATCAGCACAGAGGGTAATGCTGGTTTCATACTCAAGAATAGAAGCACTATATCCAGGCCAGATTACCAGCCTGCAAACAGAAGACATTAGATGTAAGGGTCAAAGTCCAAGCTCTGAACAAGGAAGCAAGCGTCCCAGGGTTGGAACTTGGGGTCTAAAATTGGTGCTTAGGAGTCAAGCAGTTTCAATTTCTTATTTCTAGTAAGAACTGATCTTTTGAAGGACCTTTCCAATAGAGATTTACCTGATGGGCTAGTTATAACTCTTACACTCTCTTTGTTAAACCATATTGTTACCACCCACAGGCTCACACACCTATAGCCACACACATGCGTATGTATGTATGTATGTGAGAATATATAGGATATAGGTGTATAAAGTATAAACATATACACAATATATATACATACATACATACATACATACATGTAGCTATAATTACTGTGATTGAAAGTAAGAAAAATTTATTATCCAAATTTGAGAAGATTTAGACTTCTTATGAGGTTTATATAACTACCGAATACCTCAAGGTTTATGCTTATCATTCTAGGACTGTAAGAGTGAATCTTTTCACTTCGTTTCAAATTTACATGAAATTCTAACTGAATCGTTCATGGCCAGTGGGTACCACTGAAAAGACCATCACTTATAAATCCTACTGCTTCAAATGAGAGTCACTTTCTCAAATGCTTCTATGGTCAGGTCTGTAGAATGTGAGGCTTTCCACTGTGTACTTACGATTGAGGAACTCCGTGGCCTCATTCTCGTTGTAATAGTTGCGACCAACTTGCTTCAAATCCATCATCTTCAAAATTCTAGAAATTGGAAGAATGGATTTCGTGCCAACCGCAGTGAATATTATTAAGATTTACTAACAAACACGGAGATACACTGGGGCAAAGAAATCGATCAGTGACTTTGTTTTACAAACGATTAACAGGAAGTGCCTGATACAACAAGGAAATGACATTGTAAGGTAGATATTAAGGCCCCTTGAACCTCCATTTTTCCCTCCTTTACATAATCTACAACAAAGGGTCATGGGAAGGTCATCAGAAGGTCCTTCATCCCCAGAAATGAACTGAAACCTCTTTTGCAGACTACGTGCCTCTAATTTTCGTTTTCACTATTTGTGCATCACCGTAAGTGTAGACCACCAAACAAATGTAGGGGTGCCTGTGCCAGACTTTGGCTCAGGGCATGATCTTGCACTGAGGGCTCAAGCCCCGCACTGGGCTCTGTGCTGACAGCTCGGAGCCTGGATCCTGCTTCAGATTTTGTGTCTCCCTGTCTCTGCCCCTCCCCTGCTTGTGCTCTTTCTCTCTCTCTTACAAAAATAAAAACAACATTAAGAAAAGAAAACAAATGCACATTTACTCCAGGAGAAAGAGGCATCGCTGTGCACAGTTGACATCTGCCCCTCCCTCGACAGGGAGCAGGCATGGGATGTGGGGGTAGGCAGGAAGAACAATGTCAACAATAAGCCACAGAACTCAAGCACATCTAGGTGAGGTTCAAGTGCCGATGCATCTCAAAGATCGCTTGCCCTCCCAGAACATGAGGAGACCTCGAGAACACAAATTCTAGGACCAAACAGCTATGTACAGTGCCACTGACACACTAACATACAACCAAATCTCAAGCAAATGAAATCTCACAAACACACTTGCTAGAGAGAGTGTTGTAATAACGTAAGCAGTCCAGTGAGGTGGGTTTGAGTCACTGAAGAATTCAGTGATGACCTTCACAATCTTGTTGCCCCACCGGCTGACCAGTTCTGTTTTCTGAGGTAAAGAAACAACAAAAAGGTCTAGTGCTCCTTCCAAGGAGAGGACGCTCATTACTGGACCACAAATCAACAGGTCACTTGGGTGTCTGGCAGGAGCAATCTTAACCCCCAGAGACACAGGCAGGTAGAATATACGATTTAGGAGACCCAAATGAGGGTCCGAGTTGAATATTTACAATGATTTTTTTTTAACTTAAGCTCCTGTAAATTATGCACTTGCTAACTAAATACAGGAGTTTATTGAAGTGGGGTGTCTGGGTGGCTCAGTCGGTGAAATGTCTGACTTCAGCTCCGATCATGATCTCACATTTTATGGGCTCTAGCCCTATATCGGGCTTTGTGCTGACAGCTCAGAGCCTGGCGCCAGCTTCAGATTCTGTGTCTTCCTCTCTCTCTGCCCCTCCCCTGCTCACACTCTGCCTCTCTCTCTCTCTCTCTCTCTCTCTCTCTCTCTCTCTCAAAAATAAACGTTTAAAAAAATAGTTTTTAAAGTTTATTGAAGAGGGTCGGCTGGGTGGCTCAGTCAGTTAAGCCTCTGACTCTTGATTTCAGCTCAGGTTATGATCTCACGGTTCAGGGGTTTGAGCCCCACTTCAGGCTCTGTGCTGTGTCAAACCTGCTTAAGATTCTTTCTCTCTGCCCCTCCCCCAATTGCTCACTCTCAAAAATATTAAATTAAGGAAAAGAAATGGAATATTAAGTCCTTCCAGTTCTGTGTGTGTATGCGTGTGTGTGTGTGTGAAGATTTGGAACAAGAAATAAAAACTTTTTCAATACTTCGTTAGCATTTGAGCCCTATTTGCCATTGGAAAGGTAAAAAATATATATTTTGTTCTTAAATTCATTTTAACCACAAAAATGAGGCATGAGGGAACATCAGTGATAGCCAAACACGGCATGTGGGTTTTGTTACAAATCCTATGGGCAAGAGATCGAGAGGTGTCCATGAACCATTGTATGAAAAAGGTATATTTGCTATAATACAGGGAGAATGTGAGAGAAAGAAAGAACAAAGGTCAAGAAAATGTCCACTAACAGGAGTGCCTGCATGGCTCAGTTGGTTAAGTGCCCAACTCTTGACTTCAGCACAGGTCATGATCTTGTGGTTTGTGGGTTCAAGCCCTGTGGCCCTGCACAATCAGTGCAGAGCCTGCTTGGGATTCTCTCGCCCTTGCTCTCTGCTCCTCCCCTACATGTGCTTTCTCTCTCTCAAAATAAGTCAATAAACTTAAAGAAAATGTCCAATCACATTACTTACCCTGCTTTTGTAGTTTATGAGGCAGTAATAAAGAGTTCCCATCTAATGTGGGACACTCTCCAATTACATGTTTATGCTGGCAGAGCAAATCTGTACGAACTTTTCCATCTTCAACCTCTGGCATGTAATCAATGTTGTACTTATACGTGAGGAGTTGAGGGCGAGAGGTCACTCGGAAATGGTTGGTGAATAGCTTCACCACTCTACCTTGCATTCCTGCAAAAACCGAGGCACATGTCAATAATGAAACAAGTTGACCAGTCGCTCCCAAAACAATGGAGACACCACAATCTTGAGAGCTTAAGGTAGGTCAAACCAAGACATGAACAAGTAACGTACACTTATACACACCTGATGCCCAGACTATGTACCGGCCTTTTAGAGGAATCCTCACACAAACATACATTTAGAGTTAAAACAGGAGATTAAAATATTAAATTAACAGCAACAAGAGATCAAAAGAAAACCTCTTGTAACACAAAGCTTCCAAAAGGGGAGGGTGAGTGGGGAGCCACTGTTTGTAATAGTGTTTAGCATTCAAAAAAAAAAAAAAGGCTCAGCATAACCAAAGAACTGGGTCATTTGATTTTAGTTGCTATAAAAGGAAAAGAAAACTGGCAAGTACATCCAGGTCCCTAAAATAGGTCTCTATTTCTGCAAAGGTGGAGGTTATTACAACATGAGAGGGTGGGAAGGTACCTCTACTCACAGTGATGGGGTGAAGCTCTAAGATTCTCAAACACAAAGGAACCTCAGAACAAGATCAACACGAACAATTCCCTAACGCTAGGTTGTTAAAGGCCACCACACCTGTTGTGGAGTCTTTCACATGTTCCAAGTACTGTCGGGTATTCACCACCTGGTCTTGAAAAATGGCTCCAAGAACCCTTTTCCCCTTCAGCGACAGTGGCTGCAATCCAGCCCCCCGCTGAAGTTCCTCTGCACAGAAACAAATGCAAAAACCATGAATTTTATAGGATAAAAAACAAATGGAAACGTAAACAAAGGACAATGTTAAGTACAACTTAAGTTGAGGTGGTTGGAGGTAGAAAAGAGGGTTGTCAAAGGATCCAAACAACAGTAGTTCGGTAATGGATCACCAGAGAAGGTGAATGTTACCCAGAAGCCTTTCTCAACAAGACCCCATTCCGTGTCAGCGGCTACCCGAGCACCACATTCATTGCTGCTATGGCGTTTGCCTCCTTTCATCCGGTATTTGTTCAGAGGGCAAGCTTCTTCTAATCAGAAACTTTGTCCTTTCTCTACCTTCTTTATAGGCTAATCACCTGGTACCAGAGTGCCCTCTAGTGGGCATCAGAAAATGCTGACTAAATAAACAGTCCTTTCAAAAAAAATGCATGAGAGGTGTTTGAGTGGCCTCAGTGGATGAAGCTGAGGACTCTTGGTTGCAGCTCAGGTCATTATTTCACAGTTCCTGAATTCGAGCCCTGCATCAGAGCTCTGTGCTGACAGCATGGAGTCTGCTTGGGATTCTCTCTCTGCCCCTCCCCTGCTCTTGCTCTCTCGGTCTCTCTACATCAACAAACTGAAAAAAAAATTATCAAAAGCCAGTTTCATGATTTTTTTTTAAAACAACTGATCGATTTTTTTTAACAGCAACTGGGAAAGGCTCTCATGTTATTTTTATCACACTGTAATATTCATCTAATTGAACTATTTTACAAGGTGACTATTTGAGCACAGTGCAAGGCAACCTTTCACAGATTATGAAAGAAACCTCCGTAAATGGGTAATACAGTCCATGCCTTGGGTTGCACAAACTGGTTTTCTTCAAAATGTTACTTCTGGAAGCTATTATCCCTAGCTTATGATGCTCTTAAACAAACACAGTCTGAATTTCCATAATAGAAAATCATTTCATTTTACGCATAAGTTTTTAAATGATTTTTATCAAACTCTCAACTAATTCCTGACACACCCAGCAATCAAATTTATCATATTCAAACTTCAGTGAAAGAAAACACCAAGCATCATTCACTAGTACTTGTTACATACGGTGTACTTACATAAAATAGTAAAAACCCCTGAGATGTAAAAATAGGTGTCTTAATATTGTATATTCATGTTTATCACGTCGTCTTATGGGGTCTGGATTTTGTCTCAGTTTATTATAAAAGTATCTACAACAGAGGATACCAAAAGCAGAGGAAACAGGAGCAAAATAGACAAGTGGGAATTCAACCTAAAAACTTTCTGTACAGCAAATGAATCAATCGACAGAATGATCACAGAGAGGGAAAGGATGAGAAGAGGAATAATTAGCAGGCCTCTGCAAAGTGATGGAGAAACCTGGGTAAAAGGGATGGCCGTCTACACCACCTTCCATAAAATCACATCAAGTGCTCCCTCTCTGCTTCCTTCATGTTTCCCTCCCACACCTTGTTCCCACGCCTCTGCTTCTAGGAGAGAGATCACATGCTACACGTTCCTACCCAAAGAAACAAATAGCCACGAAAGAACACACACCCATTTCTGGAGGTGATGAATATGTTTAGTACCTTCGTTATAGTGATGGTATCACAGGGGAGTGCATAGGAGAAAATTCATCAAGATGTATACAATCAATGTGTGCAATTTGTTGTAAAAAGAGGGAGGCAGAGAACATCAAGTTAAGGCAGCAAATGTTAACAGTTGATGAATCGCAGTTAACAACTGATGAATTCAGTTGATCAATATATCAAGATGCTTTGTGCTGTGCTTGAATTCCTCCGCCCACCACCCCCACAGGTTTCAAATTGTATCAAAATTCAGAGGCCTAGAAGCTGTGAAGAAAGCATTTGTGCATTCCTACTTAGCAAATGCAGGATGTAAGCTGTCAACTGAGAGAAGAGGCAGAGCTGAAATAAAAGCAAGGTTATTTATTTGGGGTCTCAGAATTGCAGTTTGGGAAAGACACCTGTGGGCAGCAACCAAAAGAGTGCCTCTACCCTCCCCACCCCCATCCAGGGAATAAAAGTAAGAGGTTTTTGAAGACAAGAGGGAATGCTTGTATAAGTCATTTACTACGAATTCTGATGACCAAGACTGGTGTTGGTTTCAGGAAAGTAAACTTGGTGACCGTACCTGGTTTCTAAGGCTATCACTAAGCGGGGTCTCTCACTGTAGCAAGCTGCAGGTGTTTGGCCCGGTTCCAACATTTGTGCTTCTCCTACCGGTGAGGATGTGCATAAGGCCCATCTCCTTCCTGGCCTCTGGCTCCATTGGAAAACCTGTTGACATAAGTGACTATTTCATGTCACCTTTCACAATGTAATATATTGAAGGAGATAATATTAAGAGGCCAAAAGTGAAGCTTGGGCTCATGTCCGTGTTGTGGTGAAAGCAGGCAACCCAAACCCTAAAGCCCTTGATGCAGTGGCTGGCACACAGTAGGTCCTCCATATAGGGTTCTAGTATATGGGGGGGGGTGTTGGTTACCAAGCAACCATTTCGCATTCTCTGGGCCCCCTGGGGACTCTCGGTGGAGATAGTGGGGTGGTGGGATTGTGGCTGAGGCTCCCCTTGCCCAGCAAGAAGCAGGCGTAGGTCTCAGGCCAGGCCAGTAGGATGCTCCGTCCTTGGAACGGGAACCTCCAACAGCTGGAGCTCCTTCCCCCTGAGTGGTGGCACCCTAACCACTCTGTCCTTGCCAGGCGACTATTCCCAAGGGTCTCTCTTTCTGGGGCTACCTTGCTTTCAGCCCAGTCCTCCAGGCCCCCCTTGGACTCGGGGAATGCCCATTATCCTTCCAGCTTCTTTTCTTTTCCCTCGGCTAGTCAAAATCCTCTTCTCTGGCTTAGGACACTGACACATGGAGACAAGGGGCTCTGAATCTCCTCAGCAAGAGGGCTGCTCTGAGCTGTCCCCAGTCCTAGTGACCGGAGGGCTGAAACCCGGGGGGGCTCTCGAGGGCAGGATGCAAGTCCTTTAAGCGGACTTCAAAGCCTTAACAGGACCTTGGAAGACTGCCAATCCTTCTTGTTCATGCCACTCCAGCCCCACTGGCCTCCTAGCTAGTTGTCCCACCCAGTGGCACCCTGCTACCTCAGGGCCTTTGCACTTGCTGTTCCCTTTGCCTGGAATGCTCTTCCTCCAGAAATCCCCCAATCTACGCTTCTCCTCTTTGCTCAATGGCATCTCCTCATGGGGCCTCCCTCAAGCACCCTACTTCAAAAATACACCTGTCTCCTTTGCCTACTTCAGTTTTCTCCAGAAACTTCCAACATCCCACATCATCTGCTTATTTGTTTTTCTGTCTACCTCCTACACCCTGTGAGGGCAGGCTTTTGCCCAACTTGCTCACTCCCGTATCCTCAGTACAGTAACCTGGCCTGTGGTAGGTGTCAATAAACGTTTGTAAACCCGAGGTGCCGTCTGGGTGGACGCGGTCAGGAACCTGGTGGAAGGAGCGTTTGTCGCAAAGGGTCTTGGCTGACTCAGTCCTGGCAGACAAGTGCCCTATTGGGGTCCTGGAAGGATCCCTCTCTGCCACTCTCCCAGTGACCTGCGTGCGGGGGAGGGAGCCACGCAAGGCCCGGCCAATCTGGGTGGAGAGCCACTGTGTCTTGGAGGACTCAGTAATAATAATACTGATGATGATGATGATGATGACGGCAGCTTTTATGGTTGCGGGTGTTTTTTCCTAGGTCTCTGTTAAGTGCTTTATATTCACTATCTCGTTTGCGTCTGGTATCGTTCCGAAGAGGTGGTCCTAGTACATCCATTGGATACATACACATATATTTTAATGTTTGTTTATTTTAGAGACAGACAAAGCACAAGCGGAGTCGGGGCACAGACAGAGGGAGACAGAATGGGAAACAGGTTCCAGGCTCTCAGCAGTCAGCACAGAGCCCGACGCGGGGCTCGAACCCGCGAACCGTGAGATCATGACCTGAGCCGAAGTCGGACACTCAACCGACTGAGCCACCCAGGCGCCTCTATTACATCCATTTAAAGACGGGAACCATGGGGCTTGGAGCGTGTCAGTAACAGGCTCCACCGCCTCAGGCCACTTCCCTGCAGCCCGGCCAGGAGCTGCTCTGGGCCTGAACGCTGCATTTCCGCCCTGCCCAAAGGAGGGGGAGTGGGCGCTGGGCCGCCGGGCGTGGGAGGCGGGGCTTCCCGCGGAGGCGGGGCTGCTGGTGGTAGGGGCCCAGAGCGTGCGACGCCCCGAGGACCTTCCCACCAGGGGCCAGGCTGCGCGGCGGGCGGCGGCGGCTCCTCACCGGAAGCGCGGCGGCCGCGGGGGCGGCTCCTCACCGGAAGCGGGCCGCGGCGGCTGCGGCGGCTCCTCACCGGAAGCGCGGCGGCGGCGGTGGCTCCTCACCGGATGTGCGGCGGCGGCTCCTCACCGGAAGCGCGGCGGCTCCTCACCGGAAGCGCGGCGGCGGCGGCGGCGGCGCCTCACCGGAAGCGCGGCGGCGGCGGCGGCTCCTCACCGGAAGCGCGGCGTCTGCGGCGCCGGGTCGTCACCGGAAGCGGGGCCGCGGCGGCTCCTCACCAGATGTGCGGCGGCGGCGGCTCCTCACCGGAAGCGCGGCGACGGCGGCGGCGGCTCCTCATCGGAAGCGCGGCGGCGGCGGCGGCGGCAGCGGCGGCGGCTCCTCACCGGAAGCGCGGCGGCGGCGGCGGCTCCTCACCGGAAGCGCGGCGTCTGCGGCGCCCGGTCGTCACCGGAAGCGGGGCCGCGGCGGCTCCTCACCAGATGTGCGGCGGCGGCGGCTCCTCACCGGAAGCGCGGCGGCGGCGGCGGCGGCGGGTCCTCATCGGAAGCGTGGCGGCGGCGGCGGCTCACCGGAAGCGCGGCGGCGGCGGCGGCGGCGCCTCACCGGAAGCGCGGCGGCGGCGCCTCACCGGAAGCGCGGCGGTGGCGGCGGCGGCGGCGCCTCACCGGAGGCGCGGCGGCGGCGGCGGCGGCGCCCCACCGGAGGCGCGGCGCGGGCGGAGGCGCGGCGCGGCCTGACGTAACCGGGCGCTCGGCCCCGCCGAACGCGGCTGACGCTGCGCGGCCAGAGAGCAGGCCCCGCCGCCGCCTGGGCTTGGAACGCAGCGCGCGCGGCCATGGCCTCCGGCGCCGCAGCTAAGCGGGCGCAGGGCGAGCGGGCGGCGGGACGGCAGCCCCGGCCCCGGCCCCGTCCCCAGCGCGGGGCTGACCGTGTGCCCCCTCGTCTCGTCCCACAGAGGCGGACCCTCGACAGAGGCTGCTGCGCACCGTCAAGAAGGAGGTGGGTGCCGCAGGCGGGGGCGGGGGCTCGGGGCGCGATCCTGGGGGAGGGGGCTTCCAAAGATGGATCCAAAGATCGAGCAGACAGCGTTGGGATCATTAAGGTGCTCATAACAGAAGAGAGCTGTCCCTGCGGTTTTTGAAACAGAAAAGTTTCTGTGGTTTGTAAGAAGAATTTTCAAAGGAGTTTAATTTATTCATGTCCATTTGTTCACTTCACAAGTAACTCTTCAGTGCCTGTTAGCTACTAAGTGTTATCCTGTTGTTGTAGAATACAAACGTTCCAAAACCAGGCTCTGCACCCCAGGAGTTTGTTTTCAGCACTGTCCTTTGTGTTATTTACTCTATTTAGTGCTTACTAGGTGCCAGAGTCTCGTAGAGCTTGTAGTGATCATTGTTATTTTGTATTGGCATTTGTTCCAGGTACCGTAAGTTCCCGTGAGGAATCCGAGTTTTCAAGGACTGGGTAGAATCGACGGTAAGCGTGCAGAGTGAGTCGTTCAGTTTGCCAGGTAGAGAGGCAGAAGGGCCGACATTTGTGTGTTTGACAGTGTTTGCAAACTGTCACGATTACGTGCTTGGCGGGGTACACAGCAGTGCAGAGGCGAAGGTGTGCGAGTGACCTTAGCGGGATTTATGAGCAGCTGGGTTTTGCTGGTAGAAAACGTGTGCTAGGACAATGGTTGGGAATGGGGTGAATACCTAGGTAAGACAAGCTTATGGAAGTTTCTTAGTGCTGTAGGAAGGAGTAGATCTTCCCCGATAGGCCTCGGGCAATTTCTTCGGTAGAATGCTTTTAGCGGCAAATAATGGGTGACGTCTAACAGTGACTAAAACAGCAGGAACCAGAAATGTTTTGATGGTTCAGTGATGTCATCAGGATGCCAGTCGTCTCTTGTTCAGGTTTGGAGCTGGTGGTATTTTTCTTTCTCCTTTCCGGGGTGGCTAATTAGCCACGGCTCCAGGTGTCACATTCTCGCACGGCAACTTCCAGTGGGTGGGAAGGACTGCTTTCCTTTGGGTGTTTCTTTTCACTAGGAAGAGGCTTGCAGCAGACTTCCTCTAACATCTTAAAGACTAGGTTAGGTCACACACTCATTCGCAACGGGTCCCTGGTAAATCAGGTTCTGTGATTGGCTTAGAATAATCCTTTCTCTTTTTGAAGCCGGGGTGAGGCCACCTTCTCTGTGTATGGAGACAATAAATATCCAAATAAAGTTGTGATTCTCTAGCAAGAATGAAGACTGTGCAATGGCTCTTAGGGAGGGAGCCAGCAGTATTTGATGCAGGGATTTTGGAGGATTTGAGGCAGAAGACTAATAAGATTAGATTTGAGTTAGGACACTCCGGTTGATGCATAAAATACAGATCACCAAGCCTTTTTCCTAAAGAGCCAGTGAATGTTTTAGGTGATGTGGTCTCTGAGCTCTGCCCTTATAGTGTGAAAGCAGCCATAGCAGTATGCAAGTGAAGACATGGGACTATGCCCCAAGAACACTGCTTACAGAACCAGATGGCAGGTAGGATTTGGCCTGTGGCCGTAGTTTGCTGAAGCCTCATATGGAGGATAGGTTATAGGAAACCACATAAAGAGACTGGGAGGCAAAGGAAGCTCCTGTTTCCTTAGCCTAGTATTAGGCCATTATGAAACTTTCAGCTGTGTAGATTGAAAACGTCAGGGGGTTCAAATTATTCCATTAATTTTTCTTTCTGGGCCTTGTGTCTTTCTCATTTGTTTTGGTTAACTTTGTTTTAATCACTTAAGAAATAAGAATAATATTTGGTGCCTTTTTTTTTTCCCTGCGAAAATCATCAGTTAAGAACTCATGTTTGACTAGGGCGCTGGCAAGGGAAAGATAAAGCAGAGACCGAAACAGTATAGTTAATACGAATTTGTGATTCCTGACTCTAAAAAGTTAGAGGGTGAGAGAGAACTCTCAGAAGATTCCGAGGTTTCCAGGTTGTGTGCAGGCATTTCAATTGGACGTGAAGAATGAGTAGGACTTTATCAGATGAACAGAGGAGAGCAGCAGGAATGAGGACACAGTAATTATGACTTTTGATTATCTTGGCAATAACTGCCTTTAATAGGTGAACTATTTTTTAATTTTTTAAGAAATGAAGGAAAGGAAACAAACAAACAAAAAACTATAATCAGTAGTATGTTTTTATACTGGGTCTGATAGTTCTGTTTTTTCTAGAACAATCCCTGTTACTTCTCTTGATTCCTATCTGCCAGAAAAAATGAACTAAGTCCTAGTGTGTGGGAGAAAGTTAACTGATTTTTCATATTTGAGAGGAACTTGTATATGGTAGAACATAGTGGCAACCACCAGGATTCTCTTTTTTTTTTTTTTCTGAGTAAAATAGGATTGTTGCTTGTTGCACGCTTTCTGACATCAAGATTTCATCTATTCCTTTTAAACCATTCTTCAAATGGATATATAGGAATGTAGGACTTTTCAATGCAAATACCAAGAAAAAGAGTTTCCAGGAAAGGTATTCTGTGACATAACCTTCTGACTGTAACCACGTGTAAGACATCAACCCAAATAATAGAAATTTCGTATAACTCAGTTGTGTTGGAGGCACCCTAACGACACCCAGATTTGATTATTGACTAGAAGAGCTCACAGACTTCGGCATATAGTTGTAGTCATGCCTGTGATTTGGTATGGGGACAGGCTAGAAAGGCCAATCTGCACCGAGCAATATCGTGCATGGGGTGAAGTCCAGAGGAGACCAAGCGCAGGCTTCCAGGAATCCTTTCTGTATGGAGTTAGTAGGATGTGCTAAATTCCTCCAGCATGAAATTAGGACAGCACAAGTGAAATGTTGTGGGCCAGTACGAGGCTTATGGATACTCAGTGCCCGAGGTTTCATCAAATGCTAATCACATAGCCATCTTCTCCTTAGCATGTCCCCAAATTCCAGGTGTCCAGAAGGAAATCAAGTGTGCGGCCTGAAGCACATTGATTGTACCAGCACTTAGGCAGAGTGAGCGACTCTTAACCAGCTAGGGAATGGTGGGAACCCTCCTGAAATCCAAGATCCCAGGGAACCACCAAGGGCCAGTCATTCAAGCAGGATGTTCTGAGGGTAGCCCTCTTTGGCCCGCTGGATGAAACCTGTTCTGCATAGGAATTATAGCCCTGACTTAATTTTTGGTGCTGTCTTAAGAGTTTATTGCACTAGCAAGTAATATGATGGTTACCATGGTACTGGTTTCAGTTTCATCATCCATATGAAGTAGGTATTTGCACAAAAATTACTAGGGCAATATTAGGTCATTATAATCTTTTTTTATGTGGCTAAGCTTTCATTATGACTCTTACATATGGTAAATGTAATGATTTTCGACTTAAAATTAGAATAAAATCTCTTAATTGTATGGAAAACCCAGGTTTGATTCATAGTGCTGAATCCCTGTTTAAATTTTTTTTTCAACGTTTTTTTTATTTATTTTTGGGACAGAGAGAGACAGAGCATGAACGGGGGAGGGGCAGAGAGAGAGGGAGACACAGAATCGGAAACAGGCTCCAGGCTCCGAGCCATCAGCCCAGAGCCTGACGCGGGGCTCGAACTCACGGACCACGAGATCGTGACCTGGCTGAAGTCAGATGCTTAACCGTCTGCGCCACCCAGGCGCCCCTGAATCCCTGTTTATACTTACAAGATATTTGATCATATTCACCAAGTGTTTTCTTGCCTAAGTATACAAATAACTTTTGTATTTTTGTATTTTGCTGTATGTATTTTCATATACTTCCATATAGGAGACAGTCCCCCTATTGTGTTACTTTGATCTCTGTCTTAATTTTCAAGGTGACTGTATCATGCGTTAATATATGCTAAGAGTAGCTTCAGTGGATACCATGTGTTGTTGTTGGTGTTGTTTTATGCATTTAAGAAGCCTTATTTTTACAGAAGTTTTAAGTTCACAGCAAAATATAATCGAAAGTACAGAGTCTCCATATACCATACCCCTGTACACACCTAGCCTCCCCTGTTGTCAACATGTTGCACGACAGTGGTCCATTTTTAGTAGTATATTTGTTTCAGTTCCTTGGTTTAGTTTTGAGCAAGAGAGCATGCATGTGTGTGAGCAGCAAAGGGGCAGGGGAGAGGGGGGAAAGAATCCTGTGCTGTCAGGACAGAGCCTGATGTAGGACTTGATCCCATGAACTGTGAGATCATGACATGAGCTCAGATCCAGACTTGGATGCTGAACCAACTGAGCCACCCAGGCACCCTGAGAGCAGTGGTGCATTTTGTATGGACACTAACTCTTCATTTTGAGGCCCAGTCTCTAATTTGCATTAGTGTTCATCCTTGGTGTTCTAGATTCTATGAGTTTTCACAAATGTGTAATGATGTGAATCCACCTTTGTGGTATCGTGTGAAAGAGTTTCACTGCCTTAAAAGTCCTCTGTGCTGTACCCCTTTATCCCTTCATTCACCCCAACCCTTACCTCCATAGCCGTGCTCTTTCCAGAGTGTCATATAGTTAGAATCATACGGTGGATATCTTTGAATGTTTAGAAAGTTAAAATTCCCTGGTAATTGAAGGTCGGCATTCAAGACATTCTTTGCCCTTTGTTTTGTTTTGTTGCTCTTCAGTAGAGGATCTGATGACCTATGCCTTCCATGAAAAAAAGCATGATTTCTCTAGCTGTGTGTCACCTAATGGGGAGGGTTGAGAAAAATGACATCATGAACCACTACATAGCACTCACATTGGGATCATCCTCCTCTGTGATGTGCGGTGGGTGTAGACAGACTCTCTAGCAATGGAAGAAGACAGTCCCAAGAGGTTAGAGCTTTATCAAAGCGGAATGCCAAATCCTTCTTACTTACCTTGCCATTGGAAATAAGGTCAGGGAGAGTGTGTTTGCTATGGTGTGGCCATGCTGCAAAGGACAATAGCTATAGAGCACACTTTGTGAGGCAGTGTTTCATCCTAAAAGTGAACAGTCTCTACTGAAGGCTGGGGCAGTTCTGCCGTGTTAGAGCAAAATAAAGATACTGTCTTTTAACTCCTCTAGTAGTGGAAGTCCAGAAAAATCATGCTAGTTTCAGTTTGACATTGTCAGCTTACGACCATCATTCTCCTAACGATACCATTTTTCTCCAGTGTCATAGAGTCAGTCAGTGATGGTCATTGGAAACATCGGTTCACCTGTAGGTGTCAAATTCTGATAAAACCTATTCTTGCTTTTGGTCAATAAGGAGGAGAAAGTAAGATTTCTTAGTGCTTGAACCCTACCAATCGTATAATTACCATTCAGTGTAGTGCGGTTTCCAGGTGTGGTCCCAAAGGCATACTTTTTAACAAATCATAAGCCGTACACTTGTAATTTCCTCTATTTTTCGATTGTTGATTTAACATGTATTTTGCTTTCTTCTCTAGGAGGAGATAAGAATGCTGAGGAAGACTCTATAACCAGGTAGGATTTTTATGGATTTGTAAAAATCACATTTGTTGGGGTACCTGGGGGGCTCAGTCGGTTAAGGGTGTGACTCTTGATTTCCACTCAGGTTTGTGAGTTCAAGCCCCACGTCGGGTTTTGCGCTGACAGGCTCCATGGGATCTCTTCCCCTCTTTCTGTGTGCACTCACTCTCAAAGTATAAAGGAATGAAATGAAATGAAATGAAATGGAAATTGAAAGGAAAGGAAAGGAAAGGAAATGAATGAAGTGAAAATTATGTGTTTCCTAAGGGAACGCAGAGAACAAAAGCAGTTGTTGTGTGTTCTACCCTGGACTAGACACTATGTCTTATGGGTAACGTCTGTTCAGTTATATAGTCACTGCATAGCTTTGCAAAGTAGCTGTGTTATTGTAGCCTACCTTTTATTTCTTTGGCAAATGTGGTTCAGGGAGGTGGATTACTCGCCCCATGATTGCATAGTTAATGAGTAGCCGAGGGCTTTGCCCATCAGCCCGTGAAGCTTCCACATCCATTCTCTGGTTCCTCAGCAGCTCTGAGATGAAGATAGAGATCCTAGTGCAGATCAACTCAGAATGTCAAAGGTAATGATGTCAGAACTCTAATTGAGGGTTTTCTTAAGAATCCAGGTTAGTCCAAGCATTTGCCCTTATATATCTGACCACTAGTGCTGACAAAAGTCATTAGTGCAGTGGTAACTAGTCCCTTGCTTTTACCATCAGAGATTTAAGGGTGGATGTCAACTATGGCCATGGTGTCACAGTTTTTACATAATAAGCAAGATCTTGTCAGGCAGCACCTTAGATGTGGTGATATCTCCTCTTTTGAGCCAAATGATTTTTCTGTAAGGGAAGGATATCTAGTTGTAGACCATGTTACATTAATTAAATTCAGCCTCTCTTTCGAGGATTTTGCTCTATGATTCTCTGTTGCCTAAGTTCCCAGTCTGGTTTCCCTTTGGGCTAGTACCCTTGACTAGTTCTAGGAAGCTTTCTCTTTGTTTGGAGTTGTGTTTCCCCATGACTTTTCTGTACTGTGTTTTTGCCTTTTAACTTTCTTCTCTGGTTTTCTTGGTATTTTTTTTCCATTAATTTTTCCACTTCTGCCAGCGAAGTACTCTCCATTTTTCCAGAGGCCAAATCAAAAGCACTTAGAATCTCATGATTTAGGGAACCTCAGAGATTAATTCATCAAAATACCCTCTGGTACTTCAACCTCTGTTTAACCTCCTTGCCCAATGGTTGTTTCCATGGAGAACTTGAAACTCAAAAGAGATTGAAGTGACCTATTTGGATATGATAAGTGACAGAAATGAGATTTCAATTCGGGTTCTTTTCTTGGTTTCTTTCTTTCCTTTACTTGTTTCTTTTTTGTCTTCATCTTGCAGGCAAGTGTTTTAATAATAGAAAGCGGGAGAGTGTATCTTATGAATACAATGAAGGAGAGTAAGAATCGAATTAGCAGAGGAGAGCAGGTTTCAAGAAGAACAACACTGAGTTGGATAGGAATAAGAGTTCAAGAAGAGACGTCAGAATATGGGGGTTTATGCCAAGTAAGATAAAGGCGAATGACAGGAATGAAGGACCCAGGATTAGGGGAGTTGTTTAGAAAGGCATTTCTGGGTCTGTTTCTGCTTTTTCTCTGTTTGCTCATTTGTTCCCTTTTTTAGATTCTACATAGAAGTGAAATCATATAGGATTTGTCTTTCTCTGACTTAATTTCACTTAGCCTCATACCATCTAGGTATATCCATGTTGTTGCAGACGGCAAGATCTCATTCCGTTTTATAGCTGTGTAATATTCCAGTGTGTGTGTGTGTGTGTGTGTGTGTGGGTGGGTGTGTGGGTGTGTGTATACATGGTCTGTTCATCTGTTGATGGACAATTGGGTTGCTTCCATATCTTGTCTATTGTAAATAATGCTATAATAAAGATAGGGGTGCATATATCTTTTCAAATTAGTATTCCATTTCCCTTGGGTAACGAAATACCCAGTAGTGGAATTACTGGATCCTATGGTATTTGTATTTTTAATTTGTTGAGGCCCCTCCATACTGGCTTTCACTGTGGCGATACCAATTTACATCCCGACCAGTGCGCAAGGGTTGTTTTTTCTCCACACCCTGAGCATCCCTTGTTGTTTCCTGTGTGTTGAAATTGTGCCATTCTGACAGATGTGAGGTGAGAAGTCATTGTGGTAACGTTTGTAGATTTAATTTTCAACCATTTCAGAGAATTCCCTGCTTGTCACCCTTGGTTATGGAAACTCAGACTGGGTCTTTCCTGGAGAATTCACAGGTTAGGAGAGGTGGAGGCAAAACAGCGAACGGAAAGCTTTTTTAAAACGGGGTCCAAATTTTGTAAGACCTGTACTCTTGAAACCGTAAAACACTGATGAAAGAAATTGAAGGTGACGGAAAGAGAAAGACATCCGATGCTCATAGATGGGAAGAATACTTATTTTGAAAGTGCCTACACTACCCAAAGCAATCTACAGATGTAATGCAATCCCTGTCAACGTACCAACAGCATTTGTCACAGAGCTAGACAAACAATCCTAAACGTTGTATAGAACCACAAAAGACCTTGAATGGCCAAAGCAATATTGCAAAAGAGGAAACCTGGAGGTATCGCAATCTCAGATTTCAATTTTATCCCAAAGCTGTAGTAATCCAAACAGTATGGTGGGTACTGGCGTAAAAAGTAGCCACATAGCTCAATGGACTAGAACCGAAAACCCAGAACTAAATCCACCACTGTATGGTCAGTTCATCTTCCACAAACAGGAAAGACTATGCAGTGGGGAAAAGGCCGTCTCTTCCCCAAATGGTGTTGGGAAGAGTGGACAAGCCACATGCAAAGAATGAACCTGGAGCAATTTCTTTACCATACACACAAATGAAATGTATTAAAGACCTAAGTGTGAGACTTGAAACCATAAAAAAAAAAATCCTTGAAGAGAGCACATGCCGTCATTTCTCTGACTGTGGCTGTAGCAACATTTTACTAGTTCTGTCTCCTGAGCCAAGGGAAACAAAGCAAGAACAAACTATGGGGACTACATCAAGCTACAAAGCTTTTGCACCGTGAAGGAAACCGTCAAAACTAAAAGGCAACCTCTGGGATGGGAGAACATATTTGCAAATGTTTTGCAAATCCAGTAAAGGGTTAGTATCCACAATGTATAAAAAATTGATACAAGTCAACACCCCCCTCCAAAAAACCCCAGTTTCAAAATGAGCAGAAGACATGCCCAGACATTTTTCCAAAGACACCATACAGATGGTCAACAGACACATGTAAAGATGCTCCCCAAAACTACAACGAGATGCCACGTCACACCTATCAGAATGGCTAAACTCCAGGACACAAGAAGCAAGTGTCTGCGAGGATGTGGAGACAAGGGAACCCTCTTGCACTGTTGGTGGAAATGCAAGTGGGTGAAGCCCCTGTGGAAAATAGTATGGAGGTTCCTCAAAAACTTAAAAACAGAACTCTCCTATGATCCAGTAATTGCACTACTGGATACTACCCAAGAGAATACAAAAACACGAATTCCATGGGACACACGCACCCCTGTGTTTATTGCAGCATTATTTCCAGTAGCCATCTCAAGCGTCCTTTGACAAATGAGTGAACGAGGAAGAAGTCTTATATGTATGTGTGTGTGGAATATGTATATCCATACACACACACACACACACACACACTGGAATATTACTCAACCATAAAACAATGAACTCTTGCCATTTGCAATCACCTGGATGGAGCCTGAGAGTAGTATGTTAAGCAAAGTCAGGGAAAGACAAACACCATATGATTTTACTCGTGTAGCACTTAGGAAACAACGGATGAGCAAAGGGAGAGAAAAAAGGGGGGACAAAGCAAGAAACAGGCTCTTAACTGCCGAGAACAGATGGTTCCCAGAGAGGAGGTGTGTGGTGGGCGGCGTGAAGGAGGTGATGGGGATGATGGAGTGAGTGCCCTTGTCATGATGAGCACGGGGTGAGTATGGAGTTGATGAATCACTGTATTGTACAACTTAAACTAATATAACACTGGATTTTAAAAAAAATTTTTTTTCAACGTTTTTTATTTATTTTTGGGACAGAGAGAGACAGAGCATGAACGGGGGAGGGGCAGAGAGAGAGGGAGACACAGAATCGGAAACAGGCTCCAGGCTCCGAGCCATCAGCCCAGAGCCTGATGCGGGGCTAGAACTCACGGACCGCGAGATCGTGACCTGGCTGAAGTCGGACGCTTAACCGACTGCGCCACCCAGGCGCCCCTACTGGATGTTAATATTACTGGAATTAAAATAAAACTTAGTGGAAAAAACAGAGGCCAACTTTTAATTATAATAAGAAACTTCGTTGAATAAACAGATAGCTGACCTTTCACTTAATTTTTGAAATTTTGTTTTTAAAAAAGTGAACATGTTTTTGTAGTATATTTTTGCTCTAAAGTCTTTCTGACAAACCTGGTCCTAGAGATTCATGGCCTACATCAGCTAGCCAAGACGTAGATTTCGGTACCAAGGTAAAGTACCCTCCTGTGAAACTCACTTTCCTGCTCTGAATTTAGTTTTCTCCCTTATTTACTCTGAAAATTTAAGAGTAGCCTGTGCATCATCATTTTATGTGTGTAATGGAAATTTAGCAAGAACAAACCCCTTGACAGATACATGACACGTTGAATTTTTTGTTTTGTATTGTTTTGTTTTGTTTTACTTTGGTAAATCCTAGGGGTGGGGGCTGAGAAAAGAGTGGGCTGGAAAATATATAATGACCGTCGAATTATATTGGGAAAAGCTTTCCCATAATGGAGGAAATATGACATTTGGTTAAGGATAAGGATGCTTACTGTGATACTAACATGACTGATAATACTGAAGCCTAATGAAATCTTATTGGATCCAATTATCTATTGTATGTTGCCCCCGCCCCAGGCAATTTTTATTTTGAGAGCGAGATACAGGATTTTCCTTTGTCTCTATCCTTTGTTCTATATTTAGACTAAAATAATATAGAAAATGTAGAAACTTAGATGTTTACATTATTTCTCAACATTTACCTTACAAAGGTGTTTCCCTGTATTTTTGAAATAACTCCATGAAGAGTAAGTTAAAATTGTGCATCTCCCTGAAGAATACGTATTTTGCTGAGAAGAGTAGCCCTTTGAGCAGAGGCTCTTCTTAGCCAAGTTGTCAAGTTTCTAATTTCAGAAATCTTTCATATTCTAGCTTTTAAAAATATCTCCTCCTAGTCCTTGTGTCTGACTCTAAAATTTAAAGTTTCAGACATCTGATAGTTATTTAAATATTCCTTTCAAAGACCCTAAATCATTATAAGCTACTGGAGGTTAGGAAACATACTTGTTTGACTCCTGGAGCTCCTAGAATGAAGTCTTGCTTGGAAGAAGCAATGTCATAGGTTTTGAATGTGAAAAAATGAGTAGGGAAATGGAATTCCGTAGAATGGAATTTGAAAAGTAATGAAATACGCATGATGTATCACAATTAGATATGTGAATTTAAAAAGTCAGGCTTCAGTTTATATTCCGTTTAGTGTTTAATACGTATAAACGCAAAGGAATTCTATTGAGAAAATCAGGAGTTACATACGAAAGAAGGTTACCATATATTTTTAGTCTCCTCCCATTGTGAGCTTAGAATTGCAGAGAAAAAGTCCTCAGCCTTTGTTTTTTCAACCCCATCTGTGTCCCGTCACATACATCCTTTGAAGGTTCACATTTCTTTCTAGAATTCTCATTCCCAGTTCTTTCTCCATAGTGAAAGTTGATGTGTTAGAAACCTTTCTTTTTCTGTTTTTTCGTTGGTCCAGTAAGAATTTATAGCTTTTAGGAAGCGATAGATGCCAGTAATCGAACAATTTATTTTATAGTGAAAAAACTTAAATATTACAGTATTTATAACCAGATAACTGTAGAGTGCTAAAAGTCAGTATTATTAGGGATACACTGTGAATCAAAGCCTCTGTTTTACGTATACGTTATATATATATATACTATATATGCATACACTATATATTTTTATACTATATATATACTATATATATGTACTATATATATATACTATATATATACACTATATACATATAGTGTATATATATATGCCATAAATATGCACTATATATATACTATATTTATATACACTATATATATACAGTATATATATTCACTATATATACACTATATATGTATACTATATATATATACTCTATAGATATATATAACATATATATGTGTGTATATATATATATATATATATATATATATATACTACTGTTCACAGTATATTCCCAATTCTACTTATGTACCTGTTGAAAAATATATGTTGTTTCCACTTACCTTATTTTGCTCACATTTCTCCTTTTCTTCCTTGTCTTAAGCTCATGCTTGATTGATTGGTCGTGTCTTATATTGTTTCCTTTTTTCCTCTTCTCCCCCCATAGTTTTTAATGTAATTTTTATGTTTTAAAAGTTTATTTATATTGGAGAGAGAGAGAGAGAGACAGACAGAGTGCAAGTGGGGTAGGGGTAGAGGCAGAGGGAGACACAGAATCCAAAGCAGGCTCCAGGCTCCGAGCTGTCAACACAGAGCTCAATGAAGGTCTCAAACCCACAAACCGGGAGATCATGACTCATGAGCTGAAATTGGAGGCTGAACTGACTGAGCCACCAACGTGTCCCCCCCCCCACCATGCTCTTTTTTAATGATTTACCCCTACCCTAATTTGTCTTTGCAGAAAACATTTCTTTAGTGTCTGTTCTTTTAGTACATCACTTTCTGTCAACTCCATTGTCAACATATTGGTTATGGAATTCTACTGTCTGTGTGGTTTACATCCATGACTCATTGCCCCACAAGGTTTATTATTCTTTTCTTCTCTTTCTTGGAAGGAGGTGAGCTAAATGTTTTTGTAATGTTTGTATTCCTCTTGGAAAGGGAGGGAGAGAGAGAAAGAATGACCAAGTGCTTGTTGTTGTGATCTGAAAATAGGCAAGGTATGATCTCAGTCGTTTTATATTTGTGGAGGGCTGTTTTGTGACCCAGGATGTCATTTATATTGGAGAATGTTCAATGTGGACTTGAGAAGAATGTGCATTCTACTGCTGTTGGACGAAGAGATCTCAATATATCGGTGTTGATATCCATGTATGTAAATGTATATATTAAGGCCAATATATATGTATGTATATCTGAATACATCTGGTCCAATGACACATAGGATCTGTGTTTTCTTACTGATTTTCTGCCTTGACGATCCGCCTATTGCCCCGAGTGGAGTCTTAAAGTCGTCTACAATCATGGTATTTGTATGTATACATTTATTCATGTTTGTGATTCATCGATCCATACATGTGGGCCTTTCACTTTGGGGACATAAACATTTATAATTGTTAGCTCCTCTTGATGGATAGACCCCTTAATTACGATATAATGTCCTTCTGAATCTGTTACTACAGTGTTTGGTTTAAAATCTAGTCTTTCTGGTGGAAGTGTGGTGACTCCAGCTTTCTTTTGACTTCTAGTAGCATGATAGGTGGTTCCCCATAGCTTCACTTTGACTCTGGAGGTGTCCTGGGGGCTAAAATCAGTGTCTTGTTGACAGCATATAGATGGATCTTGTTCTTTGGTTTTGTTTTGTGTTTTATCCATTCGGATTCCCTGTGTCTTTTGATTGGGGCATTGAGTCTATTCACACTCAGAGTGATTAGTTAAAGATATGGATTTAGTGTCATTGTGTTATCTGAAGGTTTCATGCTTTTGGTGAGGCCTCTGGTCCTTTGTAGTCTCTGCTGCTTTCCACTCACAGAGTCACCCCTTAGGGTCTCCTGCAGGGCTGATTTAGTGTTCATGAACTCCATTAGGTTGTGTTTGTCTTGGAAAGCCTTTCTGTCATTTTCTATTCTAAATGACAGCCTTGCTGGGGAAAGGATTCTTTGCTGCATATGTTCCCATTTATCACATTGACTGTTTCCTACCCCTCCCTTCTGCCCTGCCAAGTTTCATTGGACAGGTCTCCTGCTACCCTTATGTGTCTTCCCTTGCAGATTAAGCCCCGTTTGTCCCTAGCTGCTTTCAGAATTCTCTCTTGATCTTTGTATTTTTCCAGTTTCGCTTTGAACATGTTGTGGTGTTGACCTGGTTTTGTTGATTTGGAAGGGAATTCTCTGTGCTGCCAGGACTTGGATGCCTGTTTCCTCCCCCAGATGAGGGAAGCTCTCAGCTATAAGTTGTTCAAATAAACCTTCTGCCCCTTTCTCTCACTCTTCTTCTTCTGGGACTCCTATGATGTGGCTATTATTTCGTCTTACTGAATCAATTAGATCTCTGGTACCTGCCTCGTGGTCTAGTCATTTCGTTTCTTTCCTTTCTCTGCTTCATCTTTGTCCATATCTTCTGTTTCACCGATTCTGTCTGCTTCTTTACCCATCCTTGCTGTCACTGCATCTAGTTTATGTTGTATCTCCTTTACAACATTTCGTTTTCAGCATTCAACGTGACGATTCCAAAAACTTGATCAGATATATTGTTTCTGTCTCTTTTGAGCACTTCTCTGGCTGTCCTTTCGTCCTGGAATTGTTTTTGAGGAGAATTCTTCCGTTTTGTCGTTTTGGCTAGTTTCCTGTCCTTTATGTGTTGTAATAGCTTGTTCTGTGTCCCACACCTGTGAGTACTACTGTATTAAAAAGGGATCACACACTGTCCAGAGCCTGGCAGTCGAACGAGTGTTTTTGGGGTGTGTTGTGTGCACTCTTTTGGTGCATCTTTGCTTGCTTCTCACACTATTTGGAGTGGTAGTTTGGGCCTTCCACCCGGTGTGCTTTGATTTGTTTGTTGATGCAATCTTGGGAAAAAGGAGAAGAGGGTGGTGAAGAATCCTTAGCCCAAACAAAGAGAGAAGTGACAGGAGTGGAAAAAAAGACCAGGCAGTGACTCAAAGGAGCTCTAGGGCTTAATGTAGAAAGAGAGGGAGGAAAATGCAGGAGATCTGGAAAAGTATAGAGAAAATGCCCGATCAAACAAACAAGGAACCAGAACAGAGGAACAAAGAATCTCTCTCTCTCTCACACACACACACACACACACACACACACACAAATATACATGTATATATGTGTATATATGTGTATATATGTGTATATATGTGTATATATATATTTATTTACATATGTATATGTGTATATATATATATATTTATATATATACATACTTCCTCTTCTCCCTGATTCCAGAGGGAGAAGAGGAAAGAGGAGGGTAGAAAGAGAAAAAAGGGAAAAGACAAGAAAGGGAAAGAAAAGATGGGCGCCTGAGTGGCTCAGTTGGTGAAGCGTCTGACTCTTGAATTTGGGTCAGGTCATGTTCTCGCTGTTGGTGGGTTCGATACCCCCACCAGGCTCTGCAGTGAGAGGATGGAACCTCCTCGGATTCTCTCTCTCTCCCTCTCTCTGCCTGTCTTCTGCTTGATCACTCACTCTCTCTCTCTCCAAATAAAGAAATAAATGTTAAAAAAGAAAAGGAAAGACAAAAGAATAATAACTCAAATGAAAACAAACAAACTAAGATAGAAAACCGGAGGAGAGTTGTCTATTGGTGCCTGGGACTGGTGGCTGTGCTGGTCTAGACGACGGGCTGTCTGGTCCCATCAGTGTCAGTCTCACTCCCATAGAGAAGCAGTTACCAGGCACAGAGAGGCAGGGTTTGGTGTAATAGGCTGCCTCCACGGAGGCTCACTGTCCGTTCCCTGAAGCCCCACGATGTAGGTCATGGGGAGAGAAATGGCGACCTCCCAATCTCTCCTGCCCACACGAGGTGTCTCAAAACTCACTGTTTAGGCCATCCTCACAGAATAGCCTGGGGGGCCGGCTTGCCCTGCTGCACAGTCTCCTGTGCTCCCTGAGCACTGAGCTGGGATTCAAAACCTTGTAGGATCCCGCTTTGCTCGGACCTGGTAGTGGAGTTGCACCACTGTGCGCAGTGGACAGAGGGCCTCTGGCTCGTGCCTGGCTCGTCTTTTTCCCTTGGGCAGGGCAATACCTCCTCTTTCCACCATACTCAAGGTGTTCTCTCCCAGTGTAGCCCTGAGATTGCTACCAAGCCTAAGGGCGGCTCCCTCCCCACCAGGCATGGGAGGTGGCAGCTCTGGTCTAGAGAAAGTCTGGAAACCTTGAACATTCTGTTTTTTGGCTTCTAAGGCTGTTTTGCAAAGTAGAAACTGGCTCTCTGGACCTCTCCTTGGTCGGTGGTCCGGACAGGTTTTCTCTTATCCAAATACACTTCCCACAGCCTCTCTCTCTTCCTTTCATTTCTCCACCAAAGGGCTTCCCCCACTCTATGCCTGTGCTGCCCATTTTATTTCTTCCAATTCACATACACACACTTCTGTCCCGCCAAGCTGTCTGTTTGCACAGGTGGAGATTTTTCTGTCCTTCTGCAGCCTGTGTTTCTGGCATTCCAAGTGTTGTGACCTCAATACTGCTGTGTTTGAGGGACAAGGGAAATTCTGATCCCCCTCCTCTGCCATCTGAACTCCTCCCGCCTCCCTTTACTTTCCTTTTCACAACTTCAGAGTTCTGTGTAGGTTTGCATTATTATATCAGTTCAATATGTTTTATAGATATTTATGATGGGCTTTTTTCTTACTTGAACTGTATTGATCTGAATTTTCTTTTTGTTTTTTTTAAGTTTATTCATTTATTAATTGGAGAGAGAGACAGAGAGAGCACAAGTGGGGAGGGGCAGAGAGACAGAGGGAGAGAGAGAAGATCCCAAGCAGACCCTGCACTGTCAGCGCAGAACCAGATGGGGGGCTTGAACCCATGAACTGTGAGATCATGCCCGGAGCCAAAATCAAGAGTCAGGTGCTAACTGACTGAGGCATCCAGGCGGCCCTAACATTTTCTTCCTACGTCCACGGGGTACTTTAAATTTAATATGCCCTAGTTTAAAGACATTGTTTCTGACGCTTTCCCTTTCCTCTTTCCCGACTCTTTGTAATCTGCTCTGTCATTTGTGTTCCCTAGTCTAATAAATAGCATTCCCGAAACAGGAAAAGTCCTGGACTCCGAACTTCCCTGAAATGACCGCATGCTGTCACTCACCACATTCGATAGTTTGTACCTGCTTCCCATTTTTCATATGTTATTCCTGTAATTCACTCTCTCACCTATAATTTTGCAGTACTCTTCTGGTTTTGCTGTCTTTACGTTCATCCTACATTGCCTACATTGTCCTACATCCTACATTGCCAGAGTGACCTTTCTAAAATATACTTGTGACGATGTCACTCCTCTGCTTATTCAATGGATCCCCATTACCTGAAGGAGAAAATTCTTGTTCTAGCATAACACTGCTCTTTTTGTTTTTTTTTTTTTTTGTGTTTCGTCCTGATGTTCCGGTAATATCTCTCTGTCTATCCCATTCCCAATAACTGTTCCAGGTTTGCCATATTGCATAGGTGTTGTCACTTACTATGTTATTTCATACTTGATCCTTTTGCTCATTCTAGAATGCCCTTCACACCCTCCCCGTGCACTTTGTCTTTTAAGATACAGCCCTATCTTCCCAGCGTTTGCTGAGCTTCCCAAATGTAAGTGTTTCCTCCTTTGTGCGTTCACTGTATGTTATTCACTTCCCTTGTAGAACTAGAGGATGGTATTTTTCTGTCCTTACCTGTTTTCATGCATCTCTACCGCTACTAGCATATAGAACAGGTCTGTCTTTTATTTCTCTTTCCAGCTCCTCCCCGGATCGTGGCTGTGACTTGACAGATACAGTATGTGCTTGTCTTTCCGAGTGGGTGAGTGCATGACCAAATGAATTAATGTGATGTTTTTCTGAAGTTGGGTTTTTGTTTTGTGCTGTTTTTCTAGGAAGGAACAGCAAAGTCAGCAATGGAAGCAAAGGAAGATGGTGTTGGTATTATTGAAAATGTGCCACCAGAGCAAACAGTTAATGACAGTGTGACTTCTGCTGGTGGAGTGCATAAAAATTGCAGAAGTGGTAAGCTAGTGAATCTCTGTGAGTTGTTTTCCTATGATTCAATACTAGTATGAGAAAAATCTAAAAGTATGTAGATCCAAATATATTATCCTTTTTTCGTGAAGATATTTTTCTGTTGCTATCTTTCTTTCTGAGTATCCCAAGTACGACCCCCTTTTACTTCCGGAAAATCTCGAACCCCCTGAACATCTTTTCTGCTATTGCTTTTATTTTATTGAAATATTCATGAATGGAGATAGACTTGTGTATGTGTTTAAAGTTCATAGTAACACATGTTTTCATTAATTTATCTGTGACCGTATTCTCTAGATATGATGTCAGCATTAGAATTAGGAGAAGAGGAAGATGTAGAATCACCTTCTCTTCCTGAGGTACTGTCTTCTTCTTATTTTTAAGTATAAGCATGGAGTGATGTTAAAACGTCCAAGAGATGCTTTGACTTCACTCTCTCATCTCTGCATTTGCCCACAGAAACAACTTCCTTCTATGTTTTCCTATATGTGATAAAATAATTATGTGTTAATTATGAGCACACAGCATAGTAGAGTTCTGCTAATTTGCAGACGTAATGAAAGTTGTGTAGTATTAGTGCAGAAAACGAAGGCTTGGAGGGAATGAGTTTGGGTTTTGAAGTTAAGGTATCTGAAACACTAAAGAATTACTCTAGGTCAACGTATGGCCAAGTGTATGATCCTGTGGTGTATACGGGATCATGTGTCAGACTCCTCCTGACATCCAGAAAGAGTTTGGATTATGGTGTTTACAATTTGAACCTTCCAAAGATATGGCCTGGGACTTGATAATAATATGTTTGGATTGTCAAGTAGATCTACAAGGAGCATTGGGATTATGATGAGCACAGTTTGGTTTAGTGGTGCTTCAATAAGTAAAACCCATTTTGGATAATTAAAATAACTTCGCAGTCCTACTTGTGGTAATGTAAGTAAAGTAATGATGACCTATTCTAAGGTGACAACTAGGGAAGGAGGTGAAAAGGTTCTGATCTCTTAGGCTCAGGCAGCTGCTGCATAATGCTACAAGCACTGTACTTGAAATCAAAAGACATGCTAGCATCTTGGTTCCGTCACTTCCTAGCTGTGGCATCTTGGAAAAACTTGCTTGAATGTCAATGACCTCGTTCCTAAAAATGGCACTAATAGCCACCTCTTGGTTATGTGGAATGAACAAATGTGGCAACGTTTTGTAAACTGTAAAGCGTGCTATAGAAATAGAAGACAAAATGATCGCAGTGGCTTTTAGTGACTTACTATATATTGAGGATACTTTGTTTGGTGAATGTTTGTTTATTGTTGAGAGCGGGGTGGGGGGACAGAAGATCCGAAGCAGGCTCTGCACTGAGAGCAAGGAGCCCAATGCAGGACTCGAACTCATGAAATTGAGAACATGACCTGAGCCAAAGTTGGGCGCCTAGTCGACTAAGTCACCCAGGCCCCCCAAGAAAATACTTGTTTGAAATGTGAAGATGTCTGAAGGCCAATAAAATGGCCATAGTGTCCAGAAAAGAATGGGAAAGTAGGAACGGGGTTTTGATTTTCTAATTTGGCTCTATGTTAAGTTCCAGTAATCTCTTGGTGGAGACATCATACAGGTATGCAGTTGACCCTTGAACCAGGTGGGTTTGTACCGTGGGAGTCCACTTACACACAGATATTTTTCAATAAATAGAGTACTCTCCTGTAAACGTATTTTCTGTTCCTTATGATTTTATTTTTCTTCTTTTTTTTTTAATTATTTATTTTGAGAGAGAGAGTGGACAGAGCATGTTAGTAGGGGAAGCGGGGGCAGAGAGAGAATCTTCATCAGGCTCCACACTGCCAGTGCTGAACCTATCATGGGGCTTGAACGCAAGAAGTATAGATCATGATCTGAGCCAAAGTCAAGAGCCTGACCTTTAACCGACAGTGCCACCCAGCACCCCTTCCTTCCGATTTTCTTAGTAACCTTTTCTTTAGTTTATAGTGTAAGAAGACAGTATGTTAGATATATATCATATATATGTATATATATATTTTATACATATACACGTATATATGTGTATATATATATATACATATATATAACAGAGGAAACATGCATTAATCGATTGTTTATATTGTTGGTAAGGTCAGCATTCCATTATCCTAACCCTGAACTTCCATGCTCAGTTTATAGAGTTAATGGCCAAATGAGGCCGAAAAGGTAGTTTAGATCCAGAGAGCACGTACAAGGGCTTCTGCTTTAATGTTCTGGTTTTTAACATATATATATACACTTTTTGATTTTTATGTGTAATTGCTTTTAAAGTAGGAAATTTAGTAGGAGTTTTTTTTTTGGGGGGATTTTTTTTTTGAGGATTCAAAAGATACTTGTGGATTTTCAAGTGCATGGCCATCAGAGCCCGTAACCCTTGCTCAAGCAGCCTAACATAAACAGTATGGACATGAAATGATTGAGGAACTTTATTTTATCAAGACTCTATTATTTCCATGTCAGTGGCTTTCCCTTGCCTCCGATGGTCATGTAAAGGATCTACTACTGAATCAAGGAGGGGCTATTTCTACTGTAGTCTGTGAACATTGTTCACTGAGTGGTATAGAGTGGAAGTCAGTTAAAAGGATTATAAGTGGAAAAAAGTACTGTTGGTTAGTGGCATTGGCAAAGTTGTTTGAAGTACTGAGGAGAGATTCTGGGCCTCAAGCTCCCCATTTGCTGCCACTTGTGGTAGAATAAAGAATAACTTCAGTATAATTTGTATGGGGACCACTTGTATTGGCATGCCACCTGCCTGAAGTATCACATTGTATTGGAACGCAAAATATAGCAACAGTAATCAATGCAGACATTTAGAGCTGACTATGTGCCACGTACCCTTCTAAGTTGTTCATGTGTTTTTTCCTATTGTAATCTTCCCAACATCCCAGTGAAGTAGATACTATTAGTATTTATTTTGAGATCACTTTTTTAAGGTTATTTGTTTTCAGAGGTACAGAGAGAGAGAGAGAGAAAGAGGTTATGGGGAAGGGCAAGTAGGGAGAGAGAGAAAGACGGGGGTGGGGGAGAGAGAGAGAGAGAGAGAGAGAGAGAGAGAATGAATCCCAAACAGGCTCCTCGCTGTCCACACAGAGCTCATTGTGGGGCTCAATCACATGACCCTGAAATCATGTCCTGAGCCGAAAGCAAGAGCCAGACACTGAGCCACCCAGGTGCCCCAGTAAGTGATGTTATTACCTTCATTTTACAGATGCAGAGACTGACACACGGAAGTTTTCGGTAGTGTACTCAAGGTTGTACAGCTCATAACCAGCAGAATTGGGAATTCAGACCCAGGCATTCTGGCTCCTACTAGGATACTGCTTCTCAGTCTGTTCCATGAAATATCTTGTTGTCACTGAAAACAGCATGTTCAGTTTTATCATCACGAGAATAACAATGTCATTCACCTATGTGAAAATTTAAAATCATAGTTGATGCGGTGCTTGTAATGTGAAAACCGAAATGTTTACCATAAGGCAATTTCCTAGATTTCCTCCATTTGACCAGTAGATACATTTGTACGGTTATCTGATCATATATAATTTAAAATCATTAAAAACGTTATGTTTTTGTAGTACAGTAAGGTTGGTAAACTATTCTGTAAGAGTATTGAAACATTTCATCTTTGTTGGCCATAGCCTCTGTTGTAGCAGCTCAACTCTGCTGTTATGACCTCAAAGTAGCCATCATCAGCATGTAGGGGAGAGTGTGACTGGGTCCAATAAGATTTTAGTTACAGGGG
Organism: Prionailurus viverrinus; assembly: GCF_022837055.1. NCBI lineage: Eukaryota > Metazoa > Chordata > Mammalia > Carnivora > Felidae > Prionailurus > Prionailurus viverrinus. The sequence goes on along the minus strand of NW_025927635.1, from coordinate 81,883 downwards.
CACTTGGGCGGCTTAGTTGGTTGAGCGTCCTGTCTCTTAATTTCCACTCAGGTCATGAGACCGAGCCCCACATCAGGCTTCACCCTGAGCTTGGAGCCTGCTTACGATTTTCTCTGTCTCTCCCTCTGCCTCTCTTCCCCATTTGTGCATGTTCTCTCTCTCTCTCTCTCTCTCTCTCTCTCTCACTCTCACTCTCACTCTCACTCTCACTCTCTCAAGTCAAAAAAGAAAATAATTTAGTTACAGAAATAGGTGATGGTGTTCTATTAGATTGTCAGTAGTTAAAATTATTTTTTTTCTTTATTTTAGTTGCAAGAATCACAGGATCGACATGCAGAGGCCATAAGACATGCTGAGGAGATGAAAGATCATATGCAAAAGTAGAATTCTACCCTCAGAGAAAATAGCGTGAGTATTTATAGAGCAGATAAGCAGTGTAGTATGAGAAATGTATTAGTTATGCCAGTATATCATTGTTAAGTGGATACAAATTCCAGCTTTGAGCTAGTTTGAAATGCAGAATCGTGGCATCTTATCTCTCAATTTTGTACCTTATCCACAAAACACAAAGAGGAAAATGGCACAATTGCCAAATCTTCCTCTTGATAAAATTTTAAGAATTTATGTAATAATACCCTCATTTGTTCAGAAATTATATGGTATTTTTTTAAATTTATGTGTGACAATAAGTATCTTAAGATCTGCATTTTAGGCTAAAAGTTCAACATGCCAGATGGGAAGAAACCATTAAACAGCAAGTGGCCCAAATTCAAGATCTTCAGAGCAACTTGTTAAGGATAAGTTTGGTAAGTGGGTCTCTTAATGTCTGTCCTACTGAAAAGGAATCCTTATTTCACTAGTAGTAGTACATGAGAATGTTTTGGCTCATATGGAAAATCTCACTGATCTAAAGGTTAGGTTGAGGGGCGCCTGGGTGGCGCAGTCGGTTAAGCGTCCGACTTCAGCCAAGTCACGATCTCGCGGTCCGTGAGTTCGAGCCCCGCGTCAGGCTCTGGGCTGATGGCTCACAGCCTGGAGCCTGTTTCTGATTCTGTGTCTCCCTCTCTCTGCCCCTCCCCCGTTCATGCTCTGTCTCTCTCTGTCCCAAAAATAAATAAACGTTGAAAAAAAAATTAAAAAAAATAAAAATAAAAATGAAGATTAGGTTGATATTGTTCCTACTTGCTACTAGTGATGTAATTCTTCTATAGAGATGACGCTGGGACGCCTGGGTGGCGCAGTCGGTTAAGCGTCCGACTTCAGCCAGGTCACGATCTCGCGGTCTGGGAATTCGAGCCCCACGTCAGGCTCTGGGCTGATGGCTCAGAGCCTGGAGCCTGTTTCCGATTCTGTGTCTCCCTCTCTCTCTGCCCCTCCCCCGTTCATGCTCTGTCTCTCTCTGTCCCAAAAATAAATAAACGTTGAGAAAAAAATTAAAAAAAAAAAAAGAGATGAAGTTGATTGCATTCATAAAGGAATGATGTTTGTAGTGAGATTTTCATAAAACCATTGTGAGAGTCTAAGTAAAGCAACATTTTATATATACCACAGTGAGCGTTTGGTTTAGTCCACCTTTTGGCTATTGTTAATAATGCTGCTGTGAACATTGGCATACAGATGTGTGAGTCCCTGCTAATATTTTTCAGGGTGTTTCAAACTTGTGCAAACTTTGAGTGATCATTTGATCTTGAATTCTGACTTTCTTTTGTAATCTCATCCCTTTAGTGACAGTTTCGAACGGGTTATTTTAATGATGATTTGTTGTAGTTTGTAATTAGAAGTTTGCAATTTATTGTCTTTATCAAGAATGACTAGCAGGTCGTTATGCAAACGTCCTTCAAAGGAATGGAGTTTTCCCTTTGTTGGATTTGTAAAGGAAAAGAAATGCCAGTAAAATAGTAGAAATGTCTGCTCTGTCAGGGCCTTATCTAGTAACATAGTGCTCCTACCTTTGCAAGTTCAGGAACTCATTTTCTTTTTCCACTCACTTGAGTTAATCAGCCTTCCAGAGGTTTCACAATTCAATCTCAGAAAAGACTAATGTGCCGTTCAAGATTCTAATTTATTGATATGCAGTGAAACCCCAACTGTTTTCCAAGCAGAACGGTTAATGTCATCGCACTCTCAGCCTCCTTTGTAGGATTTACATTGTAAATCCTAAGTGGGTGCAATGAGGTAGATACACTGACCAACTCGTTTCTGTCCGTCACACAAGCTATATAATAATATACATGCAAGTTTCATTAGACAGCTATACCCGTCAGGGGAACTAGAACATCCTGTTGACTGGTCCTTTTTGTGGCTGAAGAGACACTGAAAATTATTTTCTTTTCTAGACCTCTTATAAATGAATCACATTGTATTAGGGTACTTTCACGCAAGTAACATGACACTCTGTTGATCAGTCTTCTGTGAATGAGAGTGCTAGGCGTTGTCCTGCTACTGTGTCCTAAAGAAATCTTTAAGGTCTCAAAGACTAAAATTTGTAAGAATATCTGAAACTGATGAAGCTTATTAAAGAATAAGGAGGGATTTTCTGTAGATCCCTATAGAAAGGAATTAGGGTTATGGCACGAAATTAGCTGCCACTTTAAGGTGTTCCCTGTGAATCAAAAACTTAAGATAGCTTCCAGCCAACTCAGTCCATAGCTCTGACTTCTCTAGAAGGTCCTTATCTCCTGAATCCCCAAACCAGAGGCTACCTGGGTGAAGATATTTGATGCACACAGTTTTGAGGTGAAGAATCTGGATTGGGAAGAAGAGGTAGCTCTAGCCAACTTAACCTTCCTAACAATATAGCCAAGTATGCGTCTGAAAGGAACTTCAGAAGACTTCCATAAGTTGAGATCTCTATGGACTAAGAAATTACTCAAAAGGAAACAAGGCAAACCAGTGATCACCCAGCCCTTGTGATAAGTATTGTGTTATAAATGAAAAGCGAGACAAAGTATGCTGGTCAGCATCCTAAGGGTAAGGGTGCCTCCTAAGACTCAATAAGAAAAACACACTCAAAGTAACACCGAAAAGAGCCCCAATAAAATGTACATGATTAGCTGTCTACAGAGGTAATCCATGTCAAGTAATGATTTTTGAGTGTGTGGTTGAGGATGTTGTCTATGAACACCTAGACGATAGAGCAAAAAGTCCACATGGCCTAGGTAAAGGGGTCAGAGCCGGAAATGTGAATTGGAGAATCTGGTTTTGAAGCCTTAAGAGCAATTCAAAAGACAGATAGCAAGGGGCAAGAACTCAATGCCAGGGGTTGCCGTCCTTTAGAAATAAGGTGGGGTTCGAAGAGCAGAGGGAGGGTATGGGCATTGTTACCCGCTGCTGCTAAGAAGTGAAGCAGGATAAAGACTTTAAAAAGTTAAAACAAAAAAAAGGTCCTTGATGACCCTCAAAATTTCTTAGTGGAATGATGGGAATGAAAGTTAGATTTTAGTGTAAAAGAAGGAAATAAGTGAAGAAAAGTTGAATCTGTGGATGAGACGATACATTAAAGAATGTTCGAGTCCACTGCAAGGGGAGAAGCAGGGTGATAGATGGACAAGGCTTCAAAACTTAAGCAAATGGTTAGTAGAAAAGGAGAAATTGCAGTCTTTCTTCCTTATGCAGCCAGAACTGGGATTTACACATTTATAGCATTTTACCAACTGCCAAGCTCTGGGGACAGCTCTTCTGATAGGCTTTTACCACAAAGCCTTAATCTCTTCATCAGAGTACCTGCTAAAGCAGTCTAACGTAAACAGTATGGATATGAAATGATTGAGGAACTTTAGTTTCGCAAGACTCGATTATTTCCATGTCAGTGGCTTTCCCTTGCCTCTGATGGTCATGTAAAGCATCTATTACTCAATCTAGGAGGTGCTATTTGTACTGTAGTCTGTGAGTATTGTCCACTGAGTAGTATAGAGAGGGAGTTAGTTAAAAGTAGTATAAGCGGGGAAAAAAAAGTACTGTTTGCTAGGGGCGCCTGGGTGGCTTGGTCGGTTAAGCGTCCGACTTCGGCTCAGGTCATGATCTCACCGTCCATGAGTTCGAGCCCCGCGTCGGGCTCTGTGCTGACCGCTCGGAGCCTGCAGCCTGTTTCAGATTCTGTGTCTCCCTCTCTCTTTGCCCCTCCACTGTTCATGCTCTGTCTCTCTCTGTCTCAAAAATAAATAAACGTTAAAAAAAAAAAGTACTGTTTGCTAGTGGCATTGGCAAAAGTTGTGTGAAGTACTGAGGAGAGATTCTGGGCCTCATGCTCCCCGTTTGCTGCCACTTGGCGGTGGTATGAAGAATAACTTCAGTATAATTTGTATAGGGGACCACTTGTATTGGCATGCCACCTGCCTAAACTATCACATTGTATTGGAACGCCAAATACAGCAACAGTAATCAGGCTAAATGCATACACTTAGAGCTGACTATGTGCCACGTACCCTTCTAAGTTGTTCATGTATTATTTCCTAATTTTATGTTCCCAATATCCCAGTGCGGTAGATACTATTATTATTTATTTTGAGATCACTTTTATAAGGTTATTTGTTTTCAGAGAGAGAGCGAGAGAGAGGGAAATTGTGGGGAAGGGCAGGTAGGGAGAGAGAGAAAGAGGGTAGAGACAGAGTGGGAGGGAGGGAGGGAGGGAGGGTGGGAGGGAGGGGAGAGAGAGAGAGAGAGAGAGAGAAAGAAAGAGAGAATGAGAATCCCAAGCAGGCTCCTCGCTGTCCACACAGAGCTCGCTGTGGGGCTCAGTCACGTGACCCTGAGATCACGTCCTGAGCCAAAGTCAAAAGCCAGACACTGAAGCGACTGAGCCACCCAGGTGCCCCAGTAGGTGCTATTATTACCTTCATTTTACAGATGCAGAGACTGAGACACGGAAGTTTTAGGTAGTGTGCTCAAGGTTATACAGCTCATAATGAGCAGAAGTGGGAATTCACACCCAGGCATTCTGGCTCCTACCTAGGTTACTGCTTCTCAAACTGTTCCATGAAATATCTTGTTGTCACTGAAAACAGCATGTTCAGTTTTATAATCACGAGAATAACAGTGTCATTCACATGTGTGTATATGTAAAATCATAGTTGATGTGGTGCTTGGAATATGAAAATAGAAATGTTTACCCTAAGGGAATTTCCTATATTTCCTCCATTTGACAAGTAAATACATTTGTATGTTTATCAGATCATATATCATATAAAAACATTAAAATTTGGTATTCCAGAGTTTTCTCCTCCTCTTCTCCCTACACCCTCTCTCAGGCTACCTTCATCAGAGAAACCAGAATCTGAAAGCAGAACACTCAATTGACATGGCCCCCACCAGAGGGCACCTGAGCCAGTTTCCAGGGTGCTCTCTATACAGCAATTGGATACCCCTAAACATCTTCCTTGGAATCACTTATGAGCACAAGGATTTTCCAGGAAAACCTTAGTGAAGACTCTGCGACTCGGAAGAACTAAATCGATGTCTAAATTCAATCCAACCTCAGGTCACCAGGCAATAGTGTTTAGTATATTCTGGAACTTAATGCACTGACTCGAAAACTCATTTGAAGGAACAGCCAGGGATTTTCAAGTGCTTAGCCAATTTAGGCTTTTCTAGTGCTCAGAATACTTTCAAGATCAAGGAACAAGACATCGTGTTACTGGTACACCAGACAAAGCAGAACTGAGTTTGCAGTTAGAGCCAAAGGAACACACAGGTTTCTGCAGAATTACGATGGGACTTCAAAGCAGGGGCAAGGTTAGGATTATTTTAGAAATGGTGTCAGATAACTCTCTGAGTTAAAATGAGTGTCCATTGGAAACTAATGCAATGCTGTTACGCTACCTGGAATGAAACTAAAAAAGTTAAACAATGAAATGGGTATCCAGTGTGTGCATCAAGGATTTAAATGCAAGACAATGCAATTACAAAATTAAAGAATTAGTGAATTAAAAAAAACAGTGTTAAGTGGCAAAGTCAAAGAGTGACAGAAACTCGGAAGCAATGGACAAAAAGAGCCTGATTCAACAACAACAACAATTTTTTTTTAATTACACCAATGCTTAAAAGCTTACAAATCACTGCAAACCCACTTGTAGGGATCTAGGCCAAGGAGAGGATGATGAAGGAGCCTAGATTTGGATCCAAGGATAGTCACGGTGGTTACAATGTAGTTTTATTGGGAGCCGTGGGGAACTGGTTAAAATATTAAGTGGTAAGGGCCAAAGTTTCTGGAGCTCCATGTGCACTTCGTTGGGTGAAGTCACTGGCAGGTTAATCGGGGGATGGTTGGTGGGGGGAGGTTGGGCGGGGCAGGAGAGCAGGCAGAACCACCCACGCCCATCCCCCTGAGACTCAGAGCACCTTTGAAAGCGCCAGGTGCACTACTAGGTAGGCCTCATGTGGGCCTGGATGGAGGCGGTGCCTGAAGGGGCTGGGCCAGCAGGGTTGAACTAGAAATGAGGGTGGGGGCTGGTCGGGGCCAGCCTTGCTGACTGTGGGAGCGTCCCGCGAGGAGGCCAGGCTAGTCCTACTGCCCCTCGGTGACGGCGGTGAGGTACAGGTACAGGGCCAGTCCCGGGAAAGGCTGGCCCTTTCAGAGAGGAGCTTTGCCCCTCTGACCCCGCGGACGTCAGTGCTCAGGCGCTGCGGGGCTGGAAGAGGAACCCTAGGCTACAGGGCATGAAAGAAGGCAACTAAAACCCCACAGATCAGACTAATGCTTCAGGAGGCAGGAACGAAGGTGAGTTGTGTCAGCGGAGTCGGGTGGGTGACCCGTTCGGGTGGCGGTAGCCCTGGGTGTATGTGCCTGTGGGTGTGGGGTGTGTGTGTGTGTGTGTGTGTGTGTGTGCGCGTGCGTGCTCGCAGGCGCACCATGGGGATAGGCGGTAGGTGTGAACTCCATGCACACCGGACTCCTACAAGCAAGCAGGGTAACCCACAGTGACCTGTGACTTGGTGTGGGGGGAAAGAATCCTAGTCAATAATTTTCTGCACATCTCCAAGAATGTCTTACCAGGTTCCCTGTTACCACAGGATCCTCCTCTGACAACTTGGCAGTTAGCGGTGTTTGGGGCGTGATTGGAAAACACGTGTAGTTAGCAACCTGAAGCCTTCTTCAAAGTCCTGGTTTGTAAGAGGTGACCAGACAACTACCTAGAGAAGTCGAACATAACTGTGCCCCCTTCCAGGGTCTGTCCCCTTCTGGGCAGCAATGTCAGGTCGGGCCAGGACCCGAGCCCGAGGCCGCGGGCAAGGTCGGGCGCCCTCTCCACGCGCCCCGCTGCAGGGAGCCGCCGCACCTCCCCCGCCTGGAGCCTCCACAGCCTGTTCAGTCTCCTTGGTGCAAAAGATGCTTTATCTTCTTCTCCTACTACTTCCTTCTCATGCGTTTTCTCATCTGCGAATAGACTTCCCTTCCACCCGAGTGGATGGAAAGGTTTCTAAAGAGCTTGGCCGTAGCCAATGACCCCTCTTGGAAAGTGACTTCAAAACAGGCAGCTAACACCCCACAGACATCTCTGAGCTCCTGATTCTCCCTCCCAGACTTGTCGTTTGAAGAAGCTCCATTCTTCCATGTGCTCAGGCGAAAGTCTTTGCATCCGCCCTAGATTCCTGTCGCGAGCCCAAACTTTTCCTGCACACCAGCATCCAGGAAACACTGTCGTCTCCCAATTTTCCAAAAGGTATCTGGCATCTGACAATGTGTCACCACCTCTGTTCCTACCCTCTGGCCCAAGCCACCAGCATCCCTTGCTGCACCTGGCAAGTGGTCTCCAAACTAGTCTTGCTTCCACCCTGGGTTTCCTTCTGCCTGTTTCCCAGCACACAGAACCATATAAATCGGTCCATGCAGTTCCTCTGCCCGACATCCTGTAAAGGTTCCCATTTTCCCAGTCAGAGGCGCATTCTTTGAGATGGCTTCCCTCCTGGGGTGCACCGGTGGCTCATTCCATTAAGCCCTGACTTCAGCTCAAGTCACGATCTCACGGTTTGTAGGTTTGAGCCCCAAGTGTGACGGTGCAGAGCCCGCTTTGGATCCTCTGTCTTTCTCTCTCTCTCTCTCTCTCTCTCTCTCCCCCTCTCCCTCCCCCTCTCCCTCTCCCTCCCCCTCTCCCTCTCCCCCTCCCCTGCTTGTTCTCTCTCCCTCCCTCCCTCTCTCTCTCTCTCTCAGAAATAAACATTGAAAAAAATGGCCTCTCTCCCACTACCTTTCTGACCTAAGCTTCTCTACCTCGTGCTCACCTTGCAGCAGTCACATCGGCCACCTTGTTCTTTCTTGCACGTTTCTACATTAGAAGATTTGCTCTTTCCTCTACCTGTGGCTCGTATAACCTTGTAACTCAGTCTCCTCTTTCCGGTCTTTGATTCAGCGGCAACTTCTCCCTGAGGGTCTGCTTTGTCCCCCATGAATTCAACAAGCCCCCTCACATCCCACCTTCTGGTAATACCCAGTTTTCTGTACTTTGCTTGGTTCTACATTCATATGTCTGTTTGCCATTTACATGTCTCTTTGGAGAGATGCCGATTCAGGTCCTTTCCCCATTAACAAAAAATGGGTTATTAGGTTTTTTGGCTATTGAGTAACAGGAGTTCCTTATATTTTTTTAATTAACCCCTTATACATGGTTTGCAAATACTTTCTCCCATTCCGTAAGTTGCCTTTCATTCTGTTGATTGATTCATTTGCTGTGCAGAAAGTTTTTAGGTTGAATTCCCACTTGTCTATTTTGCTCCTGTTTCCTCTGCTTTTGGTATCCTCTGTTGTAGATACTTTTATAATAAACTGAGACAAAATCCAGACCCCTAAGACGACATGATAAACATGAATATACAATATTAAGAAACCTATTTTTACATCTCAGGGGTTTTTAATATTTTATGTAAGTACACCGTATGTAGCAAGTACTAGTGAATGATGCTTGGTGTTTTCTTTCACTGAAGTTTGAATATGATAAATTTGATTGCTGGGTGTGTCAGGAATTAGTTGAGAGTTTGATAAAAATCATTTAAAAACTTATGTGTAAAATGAAATGATTTTCTATTATGGAAATTCAGACTGTGTTTGTTTAAGAGCATCATAAGCTAGGGATAATAGCTTCCAGAAGTAACATTTTGAAGAAAACCAGTTCGTGCAACCCAAGGCATGGACTGTATTACCCATTTACGGAGGTTTCTTTCATAATCTGTGAAAGGTTGCCTTGCACTGTGCTCAAATAGTCACCTTGTAAAATAGTTCAATTAGATGAATATTACAGTGTGATAAAAATAACATGAGAGCCTTTCCCAGTTGCTGTTAAAAAAAATCGATCAGTTGTTTTAAAAAAAAAATCATGAAACTGGCTTTTGATAATTTTTTTTTCAGTTTGTTGATGTAGAGAGACCGAGAGAGCAAGAGCAGGGGAGGGGCAGAGAGAGAATCCCAAGCAGACTCCATGCTGTCAGCACAGAGCTCTGATGCAGGGCTCGAATTCAGGAACTGTGAAATAATGATCTGAGCTGCAACCAAGAGTCCTCAGCTTCATCCACTGAGGCCACTCAAACACCTCTCATGCATTTTTTTTTGAAAGGACTGTTTATTTAGTCAGCATTTTCTGATGCCCACTAGAGGGCACTCTGGTACCAGGTGATTAGCCTATAAAGAAAGTAGAGAAAGGACAAAGTTTCTGATTAGAAGAAGCTTGCCCTCTGAACAAATACCGGATGAAAGGAGGCAAACACCATAGCAGCAATGAATGTGGTGCTCGGGTAGCCGCTGACACGGAATGGGGTCTTGTTGAGAAAGGCTTCTGGGTAACATTCACCTTCTCTGGTGTTCCATTACCGAACTACTGTTGTTTGGATCCTTTGACAACCCTCTTTTCTACCTCCAACCACCTCAACTTAAGTTGTACTTAACATTGTCCTTTGTTTACGTTTCCATTTGTTTTTTATCCTATAAAATTCATGGTTTTTGCATTTGTTTCTGTGCAGAGGAACTTCAGCGGGGGGCTGGATTGCAGGCACTGTCGCTGAAGGGGAAAAGGGTTCTTGGAGCCATTTTTCAAGACCAGGTGGTGAATACCCGACAGTACTTGGAACATGTGAAAGACTCCACAACAGGTGTGGTGGCCTTTAACAACCTAGCGTTAGGGAATTGTTCGTGTTGATCTTGTTCTGAGGTTCCTTTGTGTTTGAGAATCTTAGAGCTTCACCCCATCACTGTGAGTAGAGGTACCTTCCCACCCTCTCATGTTGTAATAACCTCCACCTTTGCAGAAATAGAGACCTATTTTAGGGACCTGGATGTACTTGCCAGTTTTCTTTTCCTTTTATAGCAACTAAAATCAAATGACCCAGTTCTTTGGTTGTGCTGAGCCTTTTTTTTTTTTTTTGAATGCTAAACACTATTACAAACAGTGGCTCCCCACTCACCCTCCCCTTTTGGAAGCTTTGTGTTACAAGAGGTTTTCTTTTGATCTCTTGTTGCTGTTAATTTAATATTTTAATCTCCTGTTTTAACTCTAAATGTATGTTTGTGTGAGGATTCCTCTAAAAGGCCGGTACATAGTCTGGGCATCAGGTGTGTATAAGTGTACGTTACTTGTTCATGTCTTGGTTTGACCTACCTTAAGCTCTCAAGATTGTGGTGTCTCCATTGTTTTGGGAGCGATTGGTCAACTTGTTTCATTATTGACATGTGCCTCGGTTTTTGCAGGAATGCAAGGTAGAGTGGTGAAGCTATTCACCAACCATTTCCGAGTGACCTCTCGCCCTCAACTCCTCACGTATAAGTACAACATTGATTACATGCCAGAGGTTGAAGATGGAAAAGTTCGTACAGATTTGCTCTGCCAGCATAAACATGTAATTGGAGAGTGTCCCACATTAGATGGGAACTCTTTATTACTGCCTCATAAACTACAAAAGCAGGGTAAGTAATGTGATTGGACATTTTCTTTAAGTTTATTGACTTATTTTGAGAGAGAGAAAGCACATGTAGGGGAGGAGCAGAGAGCAAGGGCGAGAGAATCCCAAGCAGGCTCTGCACTGATTGTGCAGGGCCACAGGGCTTGAACCCACAAACCACAAGATCATGACCTGTGCTGAAGTCAAGAGTTGGGCACTTAACCAACTGAGCCATGCAGGCACTCCTGTTAGTGGACATTTTCTTGACCTTTGTTCTTTCTTTCTCTCACATTCTCCCTGTATTATAGCAAATATACCTTTTTCATACAATGGTTCATGGACACCTCTCGATCTCTTGCCCATAGGATTTGTAACAAAACCCACATGCCGTGTTTGGCTATCACTGATGTTCCCTCATGCCTCATTTTTGTGGTTAAAATGAATTTAAGAACAAAATATATATTTTTTACCTTTCCAATGGCAAATAGGGCTCAAATGCTAACGAAGTATTGAAAAAGTTTTTATTTCTTGTTCCAAATCTTCACACACACACACACGCATACACACACAGAACTGGAAGGACTTAATATTCCATTTCTTTTCCTTAATTTAATATTTTTGAGAGTGAGCAATTGGGGGAGGGGCAGAGAGAAAGAATCTTAAGCAGGTTTGACACAGCACAGAGCCTGAAGTGGGGCTCAAACCCCTGAACCGTGAGATCATAACCTGAGCTGAAATCAAGAGTCAGAGGCTTAACTGACTGAGCCACCCAGCCGACCCTCTTCAATAAACTTTAAAAACTATTTTTTTAAACGTTTATTTTTGAGAGAGAGAGAGAGAGAGAGAGAGAGAGAGAGAGAGGGAGGCAGAGTGTGAGCAGGGGAGGGGCAGAGAGAGAGGGAGACACAGAATCTGAAGCTGGCGCCAGGCTCTGAGCTGTCAGCACAAAGCCCGATATAGGGCTAGAGCCCATAAAATGTGAGATCATGATCGGAGCTGAAGTCAGACATTTCACCGACTGAGCCACCCAGACACCCCATTTCAATAAACTCCTGTATTTAGTTAGCAAGTGCATAATTTACAGGAGCTTAAGTTAAAAAAAAATCATTGTAAATATTCAACTCGGACCCTCATTTGGGTCTCCTAAATCGTATATTCTACCTGCCTGTGTCTCTGGGGGTTAAGATTGCTCCTGCCAGACACCCAAGTGACCTGTTGATTTGTGGTCCAGTAATGAGCGTCCTCTCCTTGGAAGGAGCACTAGACCTTTTTGTTGTTTCTTTACCTCAGAAAACAGAACTGGTCAGCCGGTGGGGCAACAAGATTGTGAAGGTCATCACTGAATTCTTCAGTGACTCAAACCCACCTCACTGGACTGCTTACGTTATTACAACACTCTCTCTAGCAAGTGTGTTTGTGAGATTTCATTTGCTTGAGATTTGGTTGTATGTTAGTGTGTCAGTGGCACTGTACATAGCTGTTTGGTCCTAGAATTTGTGTTCTCGAGGTCTCCTCATGTTCTGGGAGGGCAAGCGATCTTTGAGATGCATCGGCACTTGAACCTCACCTAGATGTGCTTGAGTTCTGTGGCTTATTGTTGACATTGTTCTTCCTGCCTACCCCCACATCCCATGCCTGCTCCCTGTCGAGGGAGGGGCAGATGTCAACTGTGCACAGCGATGCCTCTTTCTCCTGGAGTAAATGTGCATTTGTTTTCTTTTCTTAATGTTGTTTTTATTTTTGTAAGAGAGAGAGAAAGAGCACAAGCAGGGGAGGGGCAGAGACAGGGAGACACAAAATCTGAAGCAGGATCCAGGCTCCGAGCTGTCAGCACAGAGCCCAGTGCGGGGCTTGAGCCCTCAGTGCAAGATCATGCCCTGAGCCAAAGTCTGGCACAGGCACCCCTACATTTGTTTGGTGGTCTACACTTACGGTGATGCACAAATAGTGAAAACGAAAATTAGAGGCACGTAGTCTGCAAAAGAGGTTTCAGTTCATTTCTGGGGATGAAGGACCTTCTGATGACCTTCCCATGACCCTTTGTTGTAGATTATGTAAAGGAGGGAAAAATGGAGGTTCAAGGGGCCTTAATATCTACCTTACAATGTCATTTCCTTGTTGTATCAGGCACTTCCTGTTAATCGTTTGTAAAACAAAGTCACTGATCGATTTCTTTGCCCCAGTGTATCTCCGTGTTTGTTAGTAAATCTTAATAATATTCACTGCGGTTGGCACGAAATCCATTCTTCCAATTTCTAGAATTTTGAAGATGATGGATTTGAAGCAAGTTGGTCGCAACTATTACAACGAGAATGAGGCCACGGAGTTCCTCAATCGTAAGTACACAGTGGAAAGCCTCACATTCTACAGACCTGACCATAGAAGCATTTGAGAAAGTGACTCTCATTTGAAGCAGTAGGATTTATAAGTGATGGTCTTTTCAGTGGTACCCACTGGCCATGAACGATTCAGTTAGAATTTCATGTAAATTTGAAACGAAGTGAAAAGATTCACTCTTACAGTCCTAGAATGATAAGCATAAACCTTGAGGTATTCGGTAGTTATATAAACCTCATAAGAAGTCTAAATCTTCTCAAATTTGGATAATAAATTTTTCTTACTTTCAATCATAGTAATTATAGCTACATGTATGTATGTATGTATGTATGTATATATATTGTGTATATGTTTATACTTTATACACCTATATCCTATATATTCTCACATACATACATACATACGCATGTGTGTGGCTATAGGTGTGTGAGCCTGTGGGTGGTAACAATATGGTTTAACAAAGAGAGTGTAAGAGTTATAACTAGCCCATCAGGTAAATCTCTATTGGAAAGGTCCTTCAAAAGATCAGTTCTTACTAGAAATAAGAAATTGAAACTGCTTGACTCCTAAGCACCAATTTTAGACCCCAAGTTCCAACCCTGGGACGCTTGCTTCCTTGTTCAGAGCTTGGACTTTGACCCTTACATCTAATGTCTTCTGTTTGCAGGCTGGTAATCTGGCCTGGATATAGTGCTTCTATTCTTGAGTATGAAACCAGCATTACCCTCTGTGCTGATGTGAACCACAAACTGCTCCGAATGCAAACTGCTTGATCTAATAATGCATGTTGATAACAAATCCCAAAGGAAAGATGCTATGGAAATTTTAAAGAATTAGTTGGATCAATTGTTTTTACATCTGTGTTCATTAACTTTTTTAATGTTTATTATTTTTTTGAGAGAAGCAGAGAGAGTGTGGGGGAGGGGCAGAGAGAGAGACAGAGACAGAGACAGAGAGGGAGACACAGAATCTGAAGCAGGCTCCAGGCTCTGCACTGTCAGCACAGAGTCTGATGTGGGGCTCGAACCCACGAACCATGAGATCATGACCTGAGCTGAAGTCGGACACTTGACCAACTGCGCCACACAGGTGTCCTGTGAGTCTGCTTTTTACAAACCTATCCAATCTCTTTGAGAACCTTTTCCCCCCATAAGAGATGGTCCTACAGTTTTCGAATCAATAAACATAAAGGTCAGAGGCAGAAATAGCATGGGAATGGTGAGAATCCATCCACGCTTTCCTCATCTGGCTCTACAGCATGAGAGAGATAAGATTCAGTTGTAGATTTTGCTGCTCTTGTGATTCCTGATGTTGATCCATTCACCTGCTCTGAACCCGCTCTCACATGTAACAGAATATGCTCCTTCCAAATTTCATTTCTCTTCCTTTGTTTCTAACTATTTTTAAAAATCAGGGCTTAATTATCATCCATTCGCAAATGTCCACTTGACGGAAGTGTTTTACTTTTAATCTTCTTCTAGACCAGACATTTTAAGCTGAAGAGCGTGGATGTAAAGCTGCTTGGCCAGCATCATCTTAGGAGTCCTCGACTTTATTCTTGCTTCCCAATTTCAAAATTTACGACAAAGCTCTCGGAATCAGGACAGTGGGATACTGGTATGACGATAGACCTAAAAATCAATGGAATAGAATTGGGAATTCTGGAGTTAACCCTCACATTTATAGTCCATTGATTTTTTTTTCAGCAAGAGTTTCAAGACTGCTTTCTTGGGGAAGGAATACTCGTTTCCTCAAATATTGCTGGGACCACTGGATATCCACCTGGCCATTCCTCACAGAAGATACAAAATTAACTCCAATTTATCCCCCAAATTAACTAAAAATAGACCTAAAGGTAAGCGTTAAAACTCTATAAAATTCCTAGAAGGAAATCTAGGAGTAAATTTTCTTGACTTTGGCTTAGAGAAAACCTTATAAAATAAAATGCCAACAGAGAAGGGATGACAGAAGGAAAACATAAATTGGACTTCACCAAATTGAAAACTTTCTTTCTTTGAAGTAAAAAAAAAAGGGGGGGGGGCGCCTGGGTGGCTCAGTCGGTTAAGCGTCCGACTCAACTCAGGTCACGATGTCGCAGTCCGCGTCGGGCTCTGGGCTGATGGCTAGGAGCCTGGAGCCTGCTTCAGATTCTGTGTCTTCCTCTCTCTCTGCCCCTCCCCTGTTCATGCTCTGTCTCTCTCTGTCTCAACAATAAATAAACGTTACAAAAAATTTAAAGTTAAGAAAAAGAAAGAACAAAAAAAAGGAACAGAATGAGAGAACGTTTGAAATCACATATCTCCGGAACAACTTGCTTCTCCATATGTAAGAAATGTTTACAAGTCAATAATGAAAAGAGAACCTAACTTTCACTTATTTCTTTAACCCAACTTTCAAAAAATGGGCAAAGGATCTGAATAGACAGGCTTCCAAAGAAAATATACAAATGGCCAATAATCACATGAAAAGATACTCAATATTATTGGCCATCAGGGAAATGCAAAGTCAAACCACAGTGAAATACCCCTTCATAGTATGATGGCTAAATTTGAAAAGGCAGAGATTAAGTGTTAGCAAGGATGTGAAAAAGTTGGAACCACCCGTCAAATACTGCTGGTAGAAGTAAAAATGGTGTGGTCTCTTTGGAAAACAGGATGGCCCTTCTCAATATGCTAAATATAGTGTCACCATATGAGTCAGCAATTTATTCCTAGTTTTATACCCAAGAGAAATGAACACCAATGCCTACCAGAATTGATACATGAATGTCCATGATCTCATTTTTCGTAATAGCTCAAAGGTGTTAACAACTCAAATGTTCATCAGCTGACAAAGGGAAATAAAAATGTATATGCATAAAATAGTGTGTCATTTGGCAACAAAAAGGAATGAAATACCAATCATGCTACAGCATAGATAAACCTTGAAAAGTAGTACACGAAGTGGAAGAAGGCTTTCAGGAAAGGTCACATACTGTATCATTCAATTCATGTGAAATAGGGTGGGTAGGCAAATGTATAGGATTTACAACTCTGTGAATATATTGAAACCATTGGATTGTAGCCTTACATAGGTGAATTATATGTCATATGAATTTACTAAAGTGGATATATCCTGAAATTTCTTGTAGGATTTAAAGCTTCTCACTTCTTACATGATCCCATGCCATAAATATGTTGGGAATAATACTAGGTGTTGTGACCATTCCACAGGTATAACAATAGAACCTATCGAGTGGATACTATTAATTGGGAGGAGACTCCCAGAAGTACGTTTAAGAAATCAGGTGGTGAGGAAATCACCTTTGTAGACTACCAGAAGGAGGTAGGAAATCTCCTGTCTTTCAATGTATTTAAATCTCATTTTGTTCTTATTATGTAGTCAAATATACGTCTCATAAAAATACATGTGCAATATAGAGTCCTGTATGTTAGATTCTAATAATATAACGTCATCTATTAACCTATAACATATATATAATCTATTATAAAATTTCTCCGTAGTGGTAGTGTAACTTGACAGATCTATTATCCATGCATTCGAGTGCCTCATATATAGGGTAATGTCACATGATTAGAATGGCTCCAATATGGCCTCTCCCGTGGGCCTAAGAGGAGGCTATGGTAGTTTGAAACATGTTGATGGAACATTGGGTAGAAAATATGGCAAGACTTCATATGTGAACACTTTCCTTATATAGAAGTTTGAGCCCTATAGAATTTGGTTTGAAAAGAAGAAACAAATGACTAATTACCACCTGGAACCATGCCAGCTGTGTGTGGAATCGCAGAACTCATGGATTCCTCAATCTCTGTTCAGAAAAACCTAAGTAAACTTAGCTTGGTGCACAAAGATACGCTAGTTGACGAGATTAGTTTTCTAGCTTTGGCAGATGAGAGAAAGGAATTACAGATATCTGTAGCAAATGGAAAGAACTTATAAATATTTTTTTAAAAAACAGCTTGTATTTTTATACTGGAATCCAAACCATGGCTACTTGGAACCACTAAGGCTACACAGCCTTCTGGCATCCCTTCAAGGGGATGGTGCTATTACATTATCCTCACTTGTGCTTCATACTTAGTTCTTGTTCATTCAGTCCAAAAAAGCACTTAATGAGTGCCCATTACACATCTTGGGTATACATTGGTAAGACTACTGAGTTGTCTGTTCTTAAGGAACTTGCATCCTTACAGCAGGAAGAGATACGGCAGACAAGACTGTTCTAAGGGTTATGAGGGATATATCCAGATAATGAACACTGAGAGGTATTATGGACGGTGTCTGGTGGTTCAGGGTAGGTGGTCATGGAAAGCTCTGAGAAGCTGGTATGTGAAGGTCTGAAAGGAGCAAGCTGTGTGCAAATGAGGGAGAAGAGAAAAGACCCCACTTTCCAGATGGGCGAGATGTATCCAGATCCCAAACAAGGCTAGATTATTCTGTGAAGAAGTGCACATGGTTGCGGGGAGGACATCCTTGGGTTGTAGGGTATGAAATCAGAGGATGAAGTGGGGGCCACGTTGTATAAAGTTCTGTCCACTGAGACAAATGAGATATTGTCAGATGTTATACAGATGGATGAAGTGATACGTTTTATTTTACAGATATGTGTCTAATTACAAGGAACGGGCTGTATGTGGGTAAAAAGGGAGGCAGAGACATCAGTGAGGAGGTGGCTAAGTCACTTTAGGTCAATGATAATGGTGACCAGGATTAGGGTGGGAGAGGTAGGAAGTGAGTGGATGCCCAGAGTTATTTACTACAATGGGGGAGTCGGTGTGAGAAGATTAGGGACTTTGGGGTTGACTTAGGCTCTGATGGAGGTGGTAGATGGAGATACCAGGCTGATATTTGCTTGTTCATTCTCCAAATTGACCTCAAATGTCCTTGACTGAGAAGAACCGTGCTGGGTATCCAGAGTACATCCGCCCCACCCCCACACCAACCTGCAACCTCAGGCCTCTGTGGGGTCCCCCTGTTCTGTTGTGCTCTTGCATTTCATAGCGTCTATCCCAATTCGGAATTCTGTATTTGAGTGGTTATTTTATGAATCTCTCCCCTCTCTGTAGACAGAGTTCTACCAGGGCATGACAATGTTGGTTTTGCTCCTTGTAAATACCTCTTCTGTCTGATACCATGACTAGCACATAGAAGTTCAAATATATATAGGTTGTAGTAAATTCACACATGCTGGCATCACAGAGCAGTGGGTTTGGGGATAATTAGACGATTTATCACATGAAGACAAACTACCTTCTTGGCACGAGTTGATAGGCAGGAGCCTTGGATGTAAAAGAAACCTAAGACTGTGGTTTCAGCAGGTTTAATTGAGGAAAAAAAACAGATGGGCTGAAATATTTGAAACGATTTGGGTCGTCTTGGGATGCCCTGGTGGGAACTCAGTCTAATGACAGATGGCAATTTAGTTGCCCTGTTGTCATGATCTCTAGAAAAATCCTGGAATCGATCGATGAGCCCTTAGAAGGAAAGTACCATCCTGGCCTTTAAAAAAGATTTCATAATGCTGCAAAGAAGGACCACAGAACTCCTGTTTAGATGCAGAAGTTGATGTTGGTGGAGGAGATCCTTCTAGGATGTTGCATGGCAGCTATGGGAAATAAGAAGCGTGTTTCCCAAAGTTTTTGACAGGAAGAATAGCTCGTCCAAAGGTTTTGATAGATGAGGCCCTAAAAGGATGCCATGATTCTACACACATGTAGACACCTGCACAAGCTTGGGCCTGAAGACTCTAGAACCAGGAAAATGGGGGTGAATCCCAGCTGTCTTTCAAATAAGTAAAGACTACTCTATGTGTGAAAAAAACCCCACGTATAGTCTGCAATGAGATCATACGAATTAAAACTAATAGTTCAGCTTAAGAGAAAAAGAGCCATGAACACTGGATGTGAAGTTTTGTCGCGGGTAGGAACTCCTTTGAAGTTCTCGGGATGTTTAGCAGGCAAATAATACCAGAATTCATGTGGCTAAATTCCTACTGATGAGGACCTTGCTGATCGGCATGGAAGGATCTATGAAGAACCATTGCTGTGTGTTGGAGAGTAAAGGCAGTTTGTGGCACGGAAATTGCAGCCCAGGAGTAGGAAGTCTTGGCAAATATCTCTTCCTCCTGGAAGCAGGGACTGAGAGTTTAGGAGAAATGATGCGGGAGGCATGTTGGGAATAGATGTGGAATTGCAACTCTAAAAAGTTGACTGGGTTTGTTGCCCACCCCTTCGTCTGGGAATCCTCTTGAAAGTTCTCAAGTATGTTTGAGGAATCTTTAAGACAGTGCTGTAGTGAGAAATACAGATCCTAAGAGTCTGTCATACGTTTACTTATAGGTAGTGAAAGGATCGTACAATGACCCCCAATATAATGTCTGTGAGAATCCCGCTCTCCTTGGCTACGTGTGTTGACCAAAAAAAAGAGGCCATCTGTGGGACGTCTATCTAAGAGAATATTAAGAGTATCTTTAATGCGTTCTTAAACTTGAGGAAACCGTATCACCAGCACATCCCCAGGCCTCTGTTGGTGACCCCAAAATGCACTTCTGTACATATTTATGTGACTTTGCTGAGGCTTCACTGATAGTACATCAGTGTTCTTTCTTGTTTCTGTTGAGCAGCAACAGGGTCTAGTGGTCACTGACCTAACTCAGCCACTTTTGGTCAGCAAAGGCAAATGGAAAAAGAGCCAACAGGACACGCCCCATGAGCCTATAATGCTGGTTCCTGAGCTATGCTACCTGACAGGTACTACAGATTTATGCAGTCTTCAGAGAAGTCCACCCCTTGTGAGCCCCAGGTGTTAGGATGTAGAAGTACCGGCTTTTCATAATACTCCATATGGCCCAGAGCTGCCTTCTCTCTGCTGGTTCTTCCTCTTGCAGGTGCAGTGGTCAAGGCTTCTCTCGTTTACACGAGAGAGTTTACACTATTCTTGCTTCTTTAGCTATATCTTTTCTAAACTTTTTTTTTGTAAAGGTCTAACAGATGAAATGCATAAAGACTACAGAGTGAAGAGAGACATGGCTATGCATACAAGGTTGGATCCAGAAAAAAAGGCAGCATGAGTTACGAAGATTCATGACTATTGTACAAAAGTAAGTGTTATTTTTCTGTGTGTGTGTGTGTGTGTGTGTGTGTGTGTCCTGAAGCGGAGACTGCGTAGAACCCCTGGCATCTCAGATGCTCCAACTAAAATGTGACAGTTGGGACGAAAACGATATCTTGGAGGAAACAACTCTGTTTTTTTCTGTCAGTGCAAAGTTAGGGGAAGTCTGGAGGGGGAGAATGATAGAGAAAGATCCTAAGACCCTAGGCAAATGTCAGAGCGAAGACATCATGATTTCAGGGTACCATGTCAGCACAGAGGACGATAGAAGACATCGTTAGATTAGAGGAGAATTTTATTTTATTTTATTTTATTATTATTTTTTTAAATTTTGTTTTCAACGTTTTTTATTTATTTTTGGGACAGAGAGAGACAGAGCATGAACGGGGGAGGGGCAGAGAGAGAGGGAGACACAGAATCAGAAACAGGCTCCAGGCTCCGAGCCATCAGCCCAGAGCCCGACGTGGGGCTCGAACTCCCGGACCGCGAGATCGTGACCTGGCTGAAGTCGGACGCTTAACCGGCTGCGCCACCCAGGCGCCCCTAGAGGAGAATTTTATAAGTGGATCATTGCCTCTGCTTATTTCATTTGGATTGATTTGTGGAAATTTTAACTTTCAGAAATAAGAGTGCACAAAAGGAACTCCCAACTTTGGGATTTGAAATTTGACCCCAACTTCGTGTCCTTCTCAGGAAGAATTATGAAAGAAGTAAGAATTCTTCAAAGAAGCAGAGCGGTAAGACCATTTCAAAGTGGCCATGTTTCTTTATCTCTCTTTTTCTCAGCTTCTTCTTTTTCCATAATTTTATCTTCTAATTCACCTATTCTCTCCTCTGCCTCTTCAGTCCGAGCTGTAGTCACCTCCATTTTATTTTGCAGCTCACTTATAGCATTTTTTAGCTCCTCCTGACTGTTTCTTAGTCCCTTGATCTCTGTAGTAATAGATTCTCTGCTGGCCTCTATACTTTTGTCAAGCCCAGCAATTAATTTTATGGCTATTATTTTGCATTCATTTTCTGCTCTATTGCTTACATCGTGTTTGATCAGTTCGTAAGCTGTCGCTACTTCCTGGAGTTTCTTTTGAGGAGAATTCCTCCGTTTCGTCATTTTGGATAGTCCCTGGAGTGGCGCGGAACTGCAGGGCTCTTCCTCTGTGCTGTCTGGAGTAACTTGAGTTGGTGGGCGGGGCCGCAGTCAGACCTGATGTCTGCCCCCAGCCCACCGCTGAGGCCACAGTCAGACTGGCCTGTACCTTATCTCCCCCTCTCCCAGGAGCAGGACTCACTGTGGAGTGGTGTGGCCTCTGTCTGGGCTACTTGCACACTGCCAGGCTTGTGGTGCTGCTTCGATGGGATCTGGCGTATTAGCCGGGGTGGGTCTGCAAGGTGCACAGGGGCGGGAGGTGCAGGCTCAGCTCGCTTTGCCTTCGGTGGTCCGCTTTGGAGGGGCCTAGTGGCAACGGGAGGGAGGCAGACCTGTCGGAGGGATGGATCCGCATAAGCACAGCATTGGGTGTTTGCGGGTGCAAGCAAGTTCCGTGACGGGAACTGGCTCCCTTTGGGATTTTGGCTGGGGGGTGGGCGAGGGAGATGGCGCTTCGGGCGCCTTTGTTCCCCGCCAAGCTGAGCTCTGTTGTCCGGGGCTCAACAACTCTCCCTCCCGCTCTCCGAGCATAGCAATTGACTTATAACATTCCAGATGTTAAGTCCCACTGGCTGTCAGAACACACTCCATCCGGCCCCTCCGCTTTTGCAAGCCAGACTCAGGGGCTCCTCCTTGCCGGGTGTGCTGGCTGCCCCTCCACCGCTCTGGCTCCCTCCCGCCAATACGTGTAGCGCGCACCGCCTCTCCACCCTTCCTACCCTCTTCCGTGGGCCTCTCGTCTATGCTTGGCTCCGGAGAGTCTGTTCTGCTAGGCTTCTGGTGGTTATTGGGGTAAATTAGGCAGATGTGGGTGGAATCTAAGCGATCAGCAACCAATCCTTCTGAAATACAAGCAATTATCAGGGAATACTATGAAAAATTATAGGCCAACAAACGGGACAACCCGGAAGAAATGGACAAATTCCTCAGCACCCACACACTTCCAAAACTCAAACAGGAAGAAATAGAAAACTTGAACAGACCCATAACCAGCGAAGAAATTGGATCAGTTATCAAAAATCTCCCAACAAATAAGAGTCCAGGACCAGATGGCTTCCCTTGGGGAATTCTATCAGCCATTTAAAGCAGAGATAATATCTATCCTTCTCAAGCTGTCCCAAAATATAGAAAGGGGAAGGAAAGCTTCCAGACTCATTCTATGAAGCCAGCATCACTTTGATTCCCAAACCAGACAGAGACGCAGCAAACAAAGAGAACTACAGGCCAATATCCCTGATGCATATGGATGCAAGAATTCTCAACAGGATACTAGCAAATCGAATTCAACAGCGTACAAAAAGAATTATTCACCATGATCAAGTGGGATTCGTTCCTGGGCTGCAGGGCTGGTTCAACATTTGCAAATGAATCAATGGGATACATCACATTAATAAAAGAAAAGATACGAACCATATGGTCCTGTCAATCGACGCAGAAAAAGCATTTGACAAGACCAGCATGCTTTCTTAATAAAGAAAAACCTTGAGAAAGTTGGGACAGAAGGAACATACTTAAACATCCTAAAAGCTATTTATGAAAAGCTGACAGCTAATATCATCCTCGATGGGGAAAAACTGAGAGCTTTCCCCCTGAGATCGGGAACACCACAGGGATGTCCACTCTCACCACTGTCGTTTAACATAGTGTTGGAAGTGCTAGCATCAGCAATCAGACAACAAAAGGAAATCAATGGCATCCAAATTGGCAAAGATGAAGTCAAGCTTTCACTTTTTGCAGATGACATGATATTCTACATGGAAAACCCAACAGACTCCACCAAAAGCCTGCTAGAACTGACACATGAATTCAGCCAAGTCGCAGGATAGAAAATTAATGTACAGAAATCAGTTGCATTGTTATACACTAATAATGAAGCAACAGAAAGACAAATAAAGTGACTGATTTCTTTCACAATGGCACCAAGAATCATAAAATTCCTAGGAATTAACCTAACCAAAGATGTCAAAGATCTGTATGCTGAAAACTATAGAATGCTTATGAAGGAAATTGAAGACGATACAAAGAAATGGAAAAACATTCCATGCTGATGGATTGGAAGAATAAAGTTGTTAAAATGTCAATACTACCCAAAGCAATCTACATATTCAAAGCAATTCCAATCAAAATTGCACCAGCATTCTTCTCCAAGCTAGAACAAGCAATCCTAAAATTTGTATGGAACCACAAAAGACCCCGAATAGCCAAAGTAATATTGAAGAAGAACACCGAAGCGGGAGGCATCACAATCCCAGACTTTAGCCTCTACTACAAAACTGTAATCATCAAGACAGTATGGTATTGGCACGAAAACAGACACATAGACCGATGGAATAGGATAGAGACTCCAGAATTGGACCCACAAATGTATGGCCAACTCATCTTTGACAAAGCAGGAAAGAATATCCAATGGAAAAAAGACAGTCTCTTTAACAAATGGTGCTGGGAGAACTGGACAGCGACATGCAGAAGAATGAAACTAGAGAACTGTCTTACACCATTCACAAAAATAAACTCAGAATGGATAAAGGACCTGAATGTGAGACAGGAAACCGTCAACACCCTAGAGGAGTAAGCAGGAAAAAACCGCTCTGAAGTCAGCTGCAGCAATTTCTTCCTTGACACATCTCCAAAGGCAAGGGAATTAAAAGCACAAATGAACTATTGGGGCCTCATCAAGATGAAAAGCTTCTACACTGCAAAGGAAACAGTCAACAAAACTAAAAGGCAACCGATGGAATAGGAAAAGATATTTGCAAATGACATATCAGACAAAGGGCTAGTTTCCAAAATCCATACAGAACTCCCCAAACTCCACACCCAACAAACACATTCTCCAGCGAAGAAGTGGGCAGAAGACGTGAATAGACACTTTTCCAAAGAAGACATCCAGATGGCCAACAGGCACATGAAAAGATACTCAATGCCACCACTCCTCATCAGGGAAATACAAATCAAAACCACACTGAGATACCACCTCACGACAGTCAGAGTGGCTAAAGTGAACACATCCAGAGACCTCTATAGAATGCTGGACAGGATGCGGGGAAATGGGAATCCTCTTGCACTGTTGGTGGGAATGCACACTGGTGCAGCCACTCTGGAAAACAGTGTGGAGGTTCCTCAAAAACGTAAAGATAGATCTACCCTATGACCCAGGAAGAACACTGCTAGGAATTACCCAAGGGATACAGGAGTGCTGATGCATAGGGGCACTTGTACCCCGATGTTTCTAGCAGCACTTTCAACAATAGCCAAATTATGGAAAGAGCCTAAATGTCCATCAACTGGTGAATGGATAAAGAAACTGTGGTTTATATACACAGTGGAATACTACTTGGCAATGAGAAAGAATGAAATATGACCTTTTGTAGCAACGTGGATGGAACTGGAGAGTGTTACGCTAAGTGAAATAAGTTATCCAGAGAAAGACAGATACCATATGTTTTACTCTTATGTGGATCCTGAGAAACTTAACAGAAGACTATGGGGGAGGGGAAGGAAAAAAAAGTTAGAGAGGGAGGGAGTCAAACCATAAGAGACCCTTTAAAACTGAGGATAAACTGAGAGTTGATGGAGGGTGGGAGGGAGGGGAAAGTGGGTGATGGGCTTTGAGGAGGGCACCTTTCGGGATGAGCACTGGGTGTTGTATGGAAACCAATTTGACAATGAATTTCATCTTTAAAAAAGAAAAGACTCCACCAAACAACTGCTAGAACCGTTACATGAATTCAGCAAAGTCACAGGATATGAAACCAATGTACAGAAATCAATTGCATTCTATACACCAATAATGAAGCAGAAGGAAGAGAAATTAAGGAATCTGTCCCATTAACAATTGCATCCCAAACCATAAGATACATAGGAAGAAATGTATCCAAGGAGGTAAAAGATCTGTACGCTAAAAAGTATTGAGAGCTGATGAAGAAATTGAAGAAGACACAAAGAATTGGAATGGCATTCCACGCTCATGGATTGGAAGAAAAAATACTGTTCAAACGTTGATACTCCCCAAAGCAATCTACAGCCTCAATGCAGTCCCTATCAAGTAACATTAGCATTCTCCACAGAGCTAGAACAAACAATTCTAAAATATGTATGGAACCAGAGAAGACCCCGAATAGTTCAAGTGATGTTGAAAAAGAAAACCAAACATGGAAGCATCACAATTCCAGACCTCAAGCTATGTTACAATGCTATAATCACTAAGAGAGTATGGTACTGGCACGAACACAGAGACATACATGAATGGAACAGAATAGAGAACCCAGAAATGGACTCACAAGTGTATAGCCAAGTCATCTTTGACAAAAGAGGAAAGAATATCCAATGGAAAAAGACAGTCTCTTCAGCAAATGGTATTGGGAAAACAGGATAGTGACATGCAGAAGAATGCAATGGGACCGCTTACCTACTATACACAAAAATGAACTCAAAATGGATGAAAGAGCTACATGTGAGACAGAAAACCATCACAATCCTAGAGGAGAAAACAGGCAACAACCTCTTGACCTCAGCCACAGCAACATCTTGATAGACATGTTTCAGGAGAGAAAGGAAACAAAAGCCAACAACAAAAACAAAACAAACAAACAAAAACAAAACTGTTGGGACCTCATCAAGATGAAAAAAAGCTTCTGCACGGCAACGGAAACAACCAACAAAACTGGTGGAATCAGAGAAGGTATTTGCAAAGGACATATCAGATTAAAGGGTTAGTTTCCAACATCTGTAAAGAACTAGCAGACTCAACACCCAAAAAACAAGGAATTCAGGGAAGAAATGGTCAAAAGACATGAACAGACGTTTCTCCCAAGAAGACAACCAGATGGCTAACAGACACATGAAAAGAGGCTCAACAGCAGTCATCATCAGGGCAATACAAATCAAAAGCAGAATGAGATACCACCTCACACCGTCAGCATGGCTCAAATTAACAACGCAGGTAACAATAGATGTTGGCGAGGATGCGGAGAAGGGGGAACACTTTTGCCTGTTGGTGGGAATGCAAACTAGTGCAGCCACTCCGGAAAATAGTATGGAGGTCTGCAAAAAAATTACAAAGAGAGCTACCCTACGTCCTAGCAATTGCATGATTAGATATTTATCCAAAGGATACGGGAGTGCTGACTCAAAGGGGCACATGCACCCCAGTGTTTATAATGGCACTGTCAATAATAGCCAAATTATGGAAGGAGCCAAGGTGTCCAGTGACTGATGAATGGATAAGGAATATATAGATATATATATATCTGTCTATATATAGATACCTATTTTTATATCTATATCTATATCTATCTATCTATCTATCTATCTATCTCTCTGCATAGAATAGAATATTATTCCATGATCCAAAAGAATGAAATCTTGCCTTTTGCAACAACGTGGATGCAACTAGAATGTGTTATGGTAAGCAAATTAAGTCAGTCAGAGAAAGACAAATATCATATGATTTCACTCATGTGTGGAATCTAACAAAACAGATGAACATAGGAGAATGGAAGGAAAAATAAGGTAAAAACAGAGATGAAGACAGTCCATAAGTGACTGATTAACTCTTCACACACTGAGGGTTGTTAGAAGGGTGTTGGGTAGAGGGATGTACTAAATAGGTGATGAGCATTAGGGAGGGCACTTGGTGCGGATGACCACTGGGTGTTCTATGGAAGTGATAAGTCACTAAATTCTATTACTGAAACCATTATTACACTATATGTTAACCAACTTGGTTTAAAAAAAAAACTTTAAAAAGATGGTTACAGACAGAGTACATTCAAAGCCCAGAGGGAGAACACATCTATTCTATTAAAAGACGCTACTATTATATTAAAAGAACAAAACAAGGCTTCGCACATCCTTGCTTTGTCTTTCTGATTTCATACCTCCCATTCTAAGTCTACAAAGCAGCAGGTATAAGCCAGCTGTTCCCAGAAACCCTCTCCCATTGATTCCTACCTGAGTGCAGTTCCCTATCTGACGACTATTCATCATCGGTTCCAGAGTCAGACAGGCTCTCCAACACCCAATCTTTAGAGACACAAGCATGAGCAAGCAGGTTATTAGAGACAGGGGCTCCACCATTCCTGCAACTCCCTGTGAGGCCATGCTGGCTCAGCCGGCATCACTTGCCCTTCCTCTGGGTCCTCAGACCTTCCCTGGGCTTGGCAAAGGCAGAGCCCTTCCACAAGGCATTGACCACAGTTGCAAACCTTCAAGCAAGAGAAAGGATCCCCCTTCATCTGGTACTTCCCCAGCTGCAGTGGATCACGATAGCTCTCACCCTCGCAAGAAGGTGCCACCTGCGCAACCTGACATTCCAACTGTTACAGACAGACATAGGGTTTGGCGGGTTCCACGAGCAGACCCTGTGCCCGGCTCAGAGCAGCTGCCCAGAAGAACCCTCTGTGAGGGTGGAAATGTTCTGCGTTGTAAACATGCGTCTCCCGGGCACCAGAAACGTGGCTAGGGCGGCTAATGGCTATGTGGCAAGTGGCTGCTGCCCTGGATAGCACAGCTTTAGGATGTACACATGAGGAAGACGTGACCTCCCAGTCCTGGAGGTTTCTGCAGAGGAGCTTGCTGGCCTGAGCTGACCATTCCTTGGTAGGTTCTCCCTGGGCTCATGCGTATGTGGCAGCCACTGCGTGAGGCCCTGGGGACACTTAGAATGGAAGGTCAACACCCAGGTCTTAGGGGAATCCCAGCAGGGGCACATTATAAACAGAGTGAAGAGCATGACACCCCCACACTCATGCTGGGTGTAATCAGAGCGGCGGGGCAGAGGGGGAGTACCTCACTGTCTTCAGGAGCCCACCCTTCTCATTCTGATCTGGACCAGTGCCTGGGCAGACAGCTAGCATAGTGTGGGGCCCAACAGGCCTGGGTGAGCTGAGGAGGGACCTTTCTGCCCCTAAACTAGTTCCCAGCCCAAGGCTGTGAACAGCAGGCGCTTATTGGGGCCAAACATGGGCTGCCTAGGGCTGAGCCCCTGGGGGACGAGCAATGACAGAGAGGCTGTCGGTGCCCTTGCAGTGACCATCCAGAGCTATGGCTCCTGTGCCTGTGAGTGGAAGGAAGGTCAGAGACAGTATTTGGACCTGTCAGTTCCCATACCTTTCAGACAAACTCTCACACCGATGTCCTCGGGCCAGGAAAGAGCACAGCAAGGACCACCTCCACTCTGGGATCAGCCCCCACCACTTTGCTGAGCTCCCTGTGCACTGGAGCCTGTGCCCCTCTCACCTCCTCTGCAACTAGAATGTTCTACAGCTGCCCTGGTCACATGGGATGAGATCCCTTTTGTATGAATGTGTTTCCAGCCAGACAACCCTTGGCCAATAGTGTGTAGACAAGGACTGGCTGTCAGGTGATGGCCAGAAGCAGGTGAAAAGTGAAAACTGGTCCCTCCTGGCCAGGTGGATCAGGCCTGGAAACGTACTTGTGTCTGGCCTGACCCTGGTTCCATCCCTGCTGGCGTGTCCCAGGTGGGAGAACAGGAGACCTGACTCCATTGTCTGCTCCTCCCCAGTGTCCACCAATGAAAGTGTCTGGTAGGTGGAGAAGAGGCTGGCACAGGAAGGACGCCCCTCTCCCCAGGCTTTTAGGAAGATGTCCATACGGTACCCTCACCCG
This sequence comes from Prionailurus viverrinus, assembly GCF_022837055.1. Lineage (NCBI taxonomy): Eukaryota > Metazoa > Chordata > Mammalia > Carnivora > Felidae > Prionailurus > Prionailurus viverrinus. The sequence goes on along the minus strand of NW_025927635.1, from coordinate 52,800 downwards.
GCATGCCGGCTCATCCTGCCTCATCCCACCCAGAAGGAGCCCAAATGTCATCCTCGGTGAGGACAAGGCTGGGCCCAGGTGCTGATGCTACACTGATTCAAATAATCCTGCCACCGTGGTGTCCCCTCCCACCCTCACATAGCCTGGATGTCCTTCGTGTCTTCCCTCTGCAACCCCTCAATATTTCCCGCTTAACATCTAGTCCACGACCCTGGACCGTGCTCTCACCCTTTCAGGCTGAAGTATTTGAAGGAGCAAGGATCCTTAGAGCCTGGCTGCTGGTTTCATTCCTGCATTTGACCACACACAGCAGGCATTATCTTCCACACCCCTGGGACACTAAGAGCTTGAGAGAAAGGATTTCTAGAAGCTGGAGGATCCTCTTCTCAGATGCCCTCCAGAACTGGGTGTGGCATATGCCTGCACCAGGGGCCACCTGCCCCAGCCGTCCAGCTAAGAGGGGGAGGATTCCTTCTCAGGCTCCTTGAATCTCCTTTTTAGAAAGGATAGGAGGGGCAGGAAGGCAGTAACCCTGGGGCAGTTATCCCTTTACTGCTGAAGTATGATGGAGCACGGACTCTGTGATCACTCTAGTCTCAGCACTGGCGGGTGCCCCACACAAGGAGGATCAGGAGCAAGGACTGAAATTATTACTGATGACAACCTCAGCCTAGAAATTCAGGGTCTGCCTCAGAAAGTAGAGGCGTGAGAGAAAGTGCTAGGAATTGGGGGTTAAAGGGCCTCGTCTCCCCGTCCAGCCCCCATCCCCACAGCCCGTGCCAACCCCTCCATAATTCATCACTTCCATAAGCTTCCTTTCCTCAGAGTCCAATTAGATACCATTAGGGCTCCTTCTCCTTAATCAGGATCGATCCAAGTGCCCTGAAGGCAATGAAACAGCCTCCTCAGAGTTGAGGTCTACCTTGAACTGAAGTCTTGATTCACAGAATCCTATGGATTCTGAAAACATATTTCCCGTTCAGAATCCTGTGAATGTTTTCCTGGCTATTAATAGGACTTTTTTCAGCCTAAACAAGCTATATTTGGTGTATAATATACTAACTATATTTAAATTGTCCGTATTTATATCCTTTGACATACAGACACACATCATGAAGCTCGGTGATGGGATTTTTCTTATGAATGGCAAAGTTCACACCAGCAACTGTGCTCTTTAGGGACATGTTAATCTAGAGGAACATAAACTTCTCACACAGAGACCACATACAAGCACATACATGCTCACTTCACACACTTGTCAGTTCACAAAGAGACTCACCCAGTCTCCACGCACAGAAACTCACTACCTGAATGCCACACGAGTGCCTGTAAACACATGAACATGGTTTACCCTTCGACAAATCGCTTTGTGACTACGTCTGTGATCCTCCTTTCAATGGAAACCCAAAATCAGAAGCACTCCCCTGACTAAAGACAGCAAATGATTGATTCCTGAATACCTACCATTCTCCATGGTTCCAGAGACCCCAGGAAACTATAGAAAAGAAAACAGCACAAGGGTAAGAAGGTGAGGCACACTGATTGCACCACTCTTTAGATATTGGTGATATTAGGATCCAATAGGGAACACAGTGGTTGAGTCAAAGGCCACAAAAGCAAACGAATAGGATGCCTGTCAGAAGTTATATATTCTGGGGGATGTGTCTCTCAAGTTCACTTAGTATAGAGACTCTAAAATTCTTCACCCAAGCAGGGAAAATTGCTTCTGATAAAATTAATCCTAACACACTATTTATCACCAGGTTTGGCACTGCCACTGGTAAATGTCCCCCTCACCAATAACAGTTGGCAAGAGACAAGCACTCACCACTCTCCCCGCCAAGGAAAGTAACAATATCATCTACCATGTATAATGTCAAATTTACAACAGAAGTTGATTGGAAAGACACTAAGAAAGTAATTGTGTTCCTCAAGGGAAGACAGGCCAGCTCACCTCACCAACAGCCTGGTGCGTCCTTACAGGAAAAGCCCACATCTTTTCCTCCACAGGGACACCTAGAAGGACACAGTACACACATCAGGACATTGTTAGTACTGCTCAAGAAAGCTCAGGGACTTATCCTTGATAGGAACATGGGCAGAGCATACGGCGGATTTCCTTACCTGCATGGACAGAAGGTTACTGCTGAGCCACACTCAGCAATAATCATTGAAATGTGCAGTAGGAGGGGTTTTTTCAGAATGTAGACATTGGTTATTGTGCAGTGTCAGTGGCACATATCTCCTGGGGCAAGACACATCTCTCGCTGTCTCTCCTCCCTCTGTGTCTCTCTCTCTGTCTCTCTAATGAATGTGTGTGTCTCATTCTCTTAGTATGTTTCCCTGTCTCCTTCCCTGTCTCTCAGTTTCTGTCTGACTCAGCAATACACACACACACACAGTGAATACATTGTCTTTGTCACACTGTATACATGGACACAGGTTTTCCCCTGGGCAATCTGTCTTTTCCCCACACCCTCAAGCCTCTGTCCTACAGGGAACCTGGAGTCAGGGTAGCTCTCCAGACTGATGCCAGCAGGAATATCCCAACTTCCTGACCACATAGATTATTTCATCAGCAGGGGACTGATTCCAAAGTACATACCATATTCTGTTTGTCCCGCGGCAACCTGAATGTAGAGAAAAGAAACACCATCAGGGTCAGACCATGATGAACATGCATTGCACTGGTCTTTGGTTCTCCTCTGGACTTTAGGAAACCAGATGCACACAGTGCTTGAGTCAAAGGTCCCCAAAAACAAATGAATAGGATGCCTATCTGAAGTTGTTTTTCCTGGGGATGTGTCTCTGAAGACCATTCAGGGTGCCAACTACAAACTCCTCACCCAAGCAGGAAAAATTGATGCTCAGGAAAGATCCTATGACACTGTTTCTTAGCAGGATTGGCATTGCCACTGGTTAATGTCCTCTGGATCAAGTTACAGTTGGCAAGAGACAACCACTTACCAATCTCCCTACCACGGAATTGAATGCAATCATGTAAAATGTACATAGTCCTATGGCACCGAATATGACTGGAGATACACTAAGTAATCAACTTGTCTTCCATAGGCAAAGACAGGCAAGTTCACCTCAGCAACACCTTGGTGTCTCCTGACAGGAACAGCCCACATAGTTTCCTCCTTAGGGACACCTAGAAGCATACAGAATATATGTCAGTACGCTGTCGGTAATGCTCAAGAATACAACAGGGAGTGATCCTTGGTAAGAAAATGCACCACAGCCTATGGAGGCTTTGGTTGCCTGCATGGACTGAATGTTACTGCTGAGCCACACTCAGCAATAATCCGTATAGTGTGCAGTATGAGGAGTTTTGTTGAGAAACTAGACATTGAGCATTGTGCAGGGTCAGTGACACATATCCCCTGGGGATACACCCCCCCCCAATCTCTCTCTGTCTCTCTCTCTCTGTCTCTCTCTCTGTCTCCCCCCTCTCTCTCTCCCTCTCACTCTCTCCTCTCTCTCTGTCTCATGAAAGCATGTGTCTCTTTCTCTTTATGTGTTTCCCTGTCTCTTTCTCTGTCTTTCAGTTTCTGTCACCCTCAGACCCCCACGCACACACACAGAAACACAACACATAGTGAATACATTGTCTTCCTCACACTGCAAACATGGATATAGGTTGTCCCCTGGGAAATCTATCTTTTCTCCACACCCTCACGCCTCTGTCCTACAGGGAACCTAGAGTCAGGGTAGCTCTCCAGACTGATGCCAGCAGGAATATCCCAACTTCCTGACCACATAGATCATTTCATCAGCAGGGGACTGCTTCCAAAATACATACCATATTTTGTTGCTCCCGCGGCCACCTGATTGTAGAGAAAAGAAACACCATCAGGGTCAGATCATGATGAACTCTCATTGCACTGGGCTTTCACTCTCCTATGGACTTTAGGAACCAGATGGCACACAGTGCTTGAGTCAGAGGTCCCCAGTAGCAAATGAATAGCATGCCCGTCAGAAGTTGTTGTTTCCTGGGGATGTGTCTCTGAAGATCACTGAGGATGCTGACTAAAAAATTCCTCACCCAAGCAGGAAAAATTGCTGCTGACGAAAAAGATCCTTTGACACTGTTTATGACCAGGTTTAGCACTGCCAGTGGTGAATGTCCCCCTGCCAAGGTTACACTTGGCAAGAGGCACCCATACTCCACACTCCACACCCCGGAAAGTAACAATATCATCTAAAAAGTACATTGTCCGATTTACAACAGACGTTGATTGGAAAGACACTAAGAAGTGACTTGTGTTCCTCAGGGAAAGACAGGCAAGCTCACCTCAGCAACATCCTGCTGCCTCCTGACAGGAACGACCCACATCTTTTCCTCCTCAGGGACACCTAGAAGGACACAGAACACACGTCAGTACATTGTTGGTGCTGCTCAAGAAAACTCAGGGACTGTTCCGTGATATGAACATGGGCCAGAGCGTATGGAGGCTTTTGTTACCTGCATGGACTGAAGGTTGCTGCTGAGCCACGCTCAGCAGTATTCCTTGAAGTGTGCAGTTTGAGGAGTTGTTTGAGAATGTAGACATTGATTATTGTGCAGTGTCAGTGGCACATATCTCCTAGGGAAGGGCACACCTCTCGCTGTCTCTCCTCTCTCTCTGTGTCTCTCTCCATCTCTCTAATGAATGTGTGTGTCTCTTTCTCTTGGTGTGTTTCCCTGTCTCCTTCCCTGTCCCTGAGTTTCTGTCTGACTCAAACATACATGCACTCACACACACACACACACACACACACACACACACACAGTGAATACATTGTCTTCCTCACACTGTAAACATGGACGCAGGTTTTCCCCTGGGCAATCTGTCTTTTCCCCACACCCTCAAGCCTCTGTCCTACAGGGAACCTGGAGTCAGGGTAGCTCCCCAGACTGATGCCAGCAGGAATGCCCCATCTTCCTGACCACCTAGATTATTTCATCAGCAGGGGACTGATTCCAAAGTACATACCATATCCTGTTTGTCCCGCGGCAACCTGCATGTAGAGAAAAGAAACACCATCAGGGTCAGACCATGATGAACACGCATTGCACTGGTCTTTGGTTCTCCTCTGGAATTTAGGAAACCAGATGCACACAGTGCTTGAGTCAAAGGTCCCCAAAAACAAATGAATAGGATGCCTGTCTGAAGTTGTTTTTTCCTGGGGATGTGTCTCTGAAGACCATTTAGGGTGCCGACTACAAACTTCCTCACCCAAGCAGGAAAAATTGATGCTCAGGAAAGATCCTATGACACTGTTTCTTAGCAGGATTGGCATTGCCAGTGGTTAATGTCCTCTGGATCAAGTTACAGTTGGCAAGGGACAACCACTCACCAATCTGTCTACCACGGAATTGAATGCTATCATGTAAAATGTACATAGTCCTATGGCACTGAATATGACTGGAGGTACACTAAGTAATCAACGTGTCTTCCATAGGCAAAGACAGGCAAGTTCACCTCAGCAACACCTTGGTGTCTCCTGACAGGAACGGCCCACACATTTTCCTCCTTACAAGCACCTAGAGGCATAAAGAATACATGTCAGTACGTTGTCTGTAATGCTCAAGAATACCGCAGGGAGTGATCCTTGATAAGAAAATGCACCACAGCATATGGAGGCTTTGGTGCCTGCATGGACTGAATGTCACTGCTGACCACACTCAGCTGTATTTCTTGAAGTGTGCACTATGAGGAGCTTTTGGAGAAAGTCGACATTGGCCATTGTGCAGTGTCAGTGGCGCAGATCACCTGGGGAAACTCACATCTCTCTCTCTGTCTCTCTCTCACTTTTTTCAATATGTCTATCTCTTTCTGTATGTGCCTCTGTGTCTCTGTCTGTGAGGCTCTCAAGTAAACACGCACACGCACACACACACACACACGTACACACTCACAGTTGCACTGCATACAGACACATACAGAACAACACCAAGACTCATGCACACAGCATCACTCTGCAATCAAGGAATACATCACACCCCCCCACACACACACTTGGCCTAAGACGTCCCAGGTCTCTGGAATCAGGGTGGCTCTCCAGATTGAACACAATAAGTATGTCCCACCTACATCAACATCTAAATGTTTTCCTCAGCAAGAAACTGTTTCCAGAATACGTACCTTCTTCTCGAGCTCCTATGGCCACCTGAATGTTTGGAAAGAAAACACCATCAGGGTGAGATCACGATATACAGTATTTGCACCACTCTTGAGTTCTCTTCGTGACTTTAGGATACAAGATGGGACACAGTGGTTGAGTCAAAGGCCACACAAGCAAATGAATAAGATGCCTGTATGATGTTGTTTTCCCTGGGGATGTGTCTAAAGAACACTTAAGATGCAGAGTGCAAAATTCTTCCCCCAAGGAGGGAATATTGCTGCGAACAAAAAAGATCCTTTGACACTGTCTCTTACCATGCTTGGCACTGCCAGTGGTCAGTGTCCCCCTGGCCAAGGTTACAGTTGGCAAGAGGCAAGCACTCCCCACTCTCCCCACCAGGGAAAGTAACAATATCATCTAAAATGTACACCATCATATTTAGAACAGAAGTTGATTGGAAAGACACTAAGAAAGCACTTGTATGCCTCAGGGAACGACAGGCAAGCTCACCTCTGCAACAGTCTTTTGCCTCCTTACTGTAACGGACTGCAGCTTTTTCTCCACAGTGACTCCTAAAAGGACACAGAAAACAGGTCAGTACATTGTTGGTGCTGCTCAAGAATAACTCAGGGACTGTTCTGTGAAATGAATATGGGCCAGGCCATACAGAGGTTTTGGTAACCTGCATGGACTGCATGTGACTGCTGAGCCTCACTCAGCAATAATCTTTGAAGTCTGCAGTAGGAGGAGTTTGCTGAGACACTAAACATCAGACATTGTGCAGTGTCAGTGGCACATATCTCCCGGGGAAACACGCATTCTCTCTCTCTCTCTCTTATCTCTCTCTCTCTCTCTCTCTCTCTCTCTCTCTCTCTCTCTCTATCTCTCTCTCGTGTGTCTCATTCTCTTTGTAAGTTTCTCTGTCCCTCAGGTTCTGCCTCTCTCAAACACACTTGTGCGTACACACACACACACACACACACACACACCCCACACACTGATTATATTGTCTTCCTCACACTCTAAAAATGGACATAGGTTTCCCCTGGGAAATCTGTCATTTCTCCACACCCTCAAGCCTCTGTCCTACCAGAACCCTGGCTTCAGGGTAGCTCTCCAGACTGATGCCATCAGGAATGCCCCAGCTTCCTGAACATATAGATTCTTTCATCAGCAGGAGACAGATTCCAAAATACATACCATATTCCATTGCTCTCTTGATGACCTGAATGTAGAGAAAGGAAACAACACCAGGGTGAGATCATGATATAAACTCATAGCACTGCACATTGGTTCTCCCCTTGATTTTAGGAAACCAAATAGCACACAGTGCTTGAGTCAAAGGTCCCCAAATCAAATGAATAGTATGCCTGTAAAAAGTTTTTTTTTCCCCTGGGATGTATGTGCCAAGACCACTTAGGATGGCGACTCTAAAATTCTTCACCCAAGCTGGAAAAGTTGCTGCTGCCAAAAAAGATCCTAGGACACTGTTTGTTACCAGGTTTGCCACTGCCAGTGGTCAATGTCCCCCTGACCAAGGTTTCAGTTGGCAAGAGGCAACCACTCACCACTGTCCCCATCAGGGAAAGTAACAGTATCCTCAAAAATGTAGACTGTCATATGTACAACAGAAGTTGATTGGAAAGCCTCTAAGACAGCACTTGTGTTCCTCAGGGAAAGACAGGCAAGCTCACCTCAGCCACAGCCTGCTGCCTCCTTTCAGGAAGGGGCCGCCGCTCTTCCTCCTTAGGGACACCTAGAAGGACACAGAATACACGTCAGTACCTTGTTGGTCCTCCTCAAGAATAACTCAAGGACTGTTGCTTGATATGAACATGGGCCAGAGCATACGGAGGCTTTGGTTACCTGCATAGACTGAATGTGACTGCTGAGCCACACTCAGCTGTATTCCTTGAAGTGCGCAGTATGAGGAGTCTTTTGAGAATGTAGATACTGGTCATTGTGCAGTGTCAGTGTCACATATTTCCTGGGCAAACCCACATCTCTCTCTCTCTCTCTCTCTCTCTTTTAATGTTACTGTCTCTTTCTGTGTGTGTTTCTGTGTCTCTGTCTCTGAGTCTCTGAAGCAAACACACACACACACACAAACACACAATCACACGACATAGATACACAAACAGAACAACCCCAAGACTCATGCACACAGAATCACTCCGCACTCAAGGAATACATTATCTTTCTCATAGTGTAGAAACATGGACATAGTTTTTCACCTGGGACATTGGTCTTTCCCCCCCATCCTTAGACTAAGTCCTCCCAGGACTCTGGAATCAGGGTAGGTCTCCAGACTGAAGACAACAAGAATGCCCACCTAATCACCATCTAAACATTTTCCTCAGCAAGAAACTGTTTCCAGAATTGGGGCGCCTGGGTGGCGCAGTCGGTTAAGCGTCCGACTTCAGCCAGGTCACGATCTCGCGGTCCGGGAGTTCGAGCCCCGCGTCAGGCTCTGGGATGATGGCTCAGAGCCTGGAGCTCGTTTCCGATTCTGTGTCTCCCTCTCTCTCTGCCCCTCCCCCGTTCATGCTCTGTCTCTCTCTGTCCCAAAAATAAATAAACGTTGAAAAAAAAAAAAGAAAAGAAAGAAACTGTTTCCAGAATACATACCTTTCTCCCGTGCTCCTACGGCCACCTGAATGTTAGGAAGGAAAACACCATCAGGGTGAGATCATGATATACAGTATTTGCACCACTCTTCGGTTCTCTTGGTGACTTTCGGATACAAGATGGGACACAGTGGTTGAGTCAAAGGCCACAAAACCCAATGAATAGGATGCCTGTCAGAAGTTGTTTTTCCCTGGGATGTGTCTCAAGACCGATTAGGATGCCAACTACCAAATTCTTCACCTATGTAGGAAAAATTGCTGCTGACGAAAAATACCCAATAACACTGTTTCTTACCAGGTTTGGCACTGCCAGTGGTAAATATCCCCCTGACCAGGGTTACAGTTTGTAAGAGGCAGCCACTCACCACTCTCCCCACCAGCAAAAGTAACAATATCATCTACCATGTACATTGTCATATTTACAATAGAAGATGATTGGAAGGACACTAAGTACGCACTTGTGTTCCTCAGGGAAAGACAGGCAAGCTCACCTCAGCCACAGCCTTCTGCTTCCTTTCAGGAAGGGCACGCAGCTTTTCTTCCTTAGGGACATCTAAAAGGACACAGAATACACGTCAGTACCTTGTTGATGCTGCTCAAGAATAACTCAGGGACTGTTCCTTGATATGAACATGGGCCAGAGTTGATGGAGGCTTTTGTTACCTGCATGGACTGAGTGTTACTGCTGAGCCACGCTCAGCTGTATTCCTTGAAGTGTGAAGTATGAGGAGTGTTTGGAGAATGTAGACATTGGCCATTGTGCAGTGTCAGTGGCACATATCTCCTGGGGAAGGACACATCTCTTGCTATCTCTCCTCTCTCTCTCTCTCTCTCTCTCTCTCTCTCTCTCTCTCTCTCTCTCAATGTGACTGTCTCGTTTCTGACTCTCTGAAACACACACACACACACACACACACACACACACACACACGCTAACAGTCATGCTACACAGACACATAGAGAACAACCCCAAGACTCATGCACACAAAATCAATCCACACTCAAAGAATACATTATCTTTCTCATAGTGTAGAAACGTGGACATAGTTTTTCACCTGGGACATCGGTCTTCCTCCCCCCCCCCCACCTTAGACTAAGTCCTCTCAGGACTCTGGAATCAGTGTAACTCTCCAGACTGAAGACAACAAGAATTCCTCACCTACATCACCATCTAAACATTTTCCTCAGCAGGAAATTTTTTTCCAGAATACATACCTTTCTCCTGTACTCCTGCGGCAACCTGAATGTTAGGAAAGAAAACACCATCAGGGTAAGATCATGATATACGCTATTTGCACCACTCTTCAGTTCTCTTGGTGACTCAAGGATAGAAGATGGGACACAGTGGTTGAGTCAAAGGTCCCCCAAAGCAAATGAATAGGATGCCTGTCAGAAGTTGTTTTTCCTGGAGATGTGTCTTCCAAGACCACTAGGGTGGCGACTACAAATTTCTTCACCAAGCAGGAAAAATTGCTGCTGAGGAAAAAGATCCTTTGACACTGCTTCTTACCAGGTTTGGCACTGCCAGTGGTAAACGTCCCCCTGACCAAGGTGACAGTTGGCAAGAGGCAACCACTCACCAGTCTCCCCACCAGGGAAATAACCATATCATCTGAAACATACATTGTCACATTTACAATAGAAGTGATTGGAAATATCTAAGAAAGCACATGTGTTCCTCAGGGGAAAACAGGCAAGCTCACCTCAGCAACAGCCTGCTGTCTCCTTTCAGGAAGTTCCTGCAGCGTTTCCTCCTTAGGGACTTCTAGAAGGACACAGAATGCACCTCAGTACCTTGTTGGTGCTGCTCAAGAATAATTCATGGACTGTTGCTTGATATGAACATGGGCCAGAGCATATTGAGTCTTTGGTCACCTGCATGGACTGAATGTTACTGCTGAGCTACCGTCAGCATTATTCCTTGAAATGTGCAATAAGAGGAGTTTTTTGAGAATGTAAACATTCGTCTTGTGCAGTGTCAGTGGCACATGTCTCTTGGGGAAAACACATCTCTCTCCCTCTCACCTCACTCTCTCTCTCTATTATGAGTGTGTCTTGTTCTCTGTGTGTTTCCCTGACTCTCATTTCTGTCTCTCTCAAACACACACACGGGCATACACAAACACACGCACACACACGCACACACACAACACATAGTGAATACATTGTCTTCTCACACTGTAAACATGGGCATAGCTTTTCCCCTGGGAAATCTGTCTTTTCTCTACCTCCTAAAGCCTTGGTCCTACAAGGAACCTAGAGTCAGGGTAGCTCTCCAGAACGAGGCCACCAGGAATGCCCCAGCGTCCTGACCATATAGATTATTTCATCAGCAAGAGACTGATTCCAAAATACATACCACATTCCATTGCTCTTGCCAGGACCTGAATGTAGAGAAAAGGAACACCATCAGGGTGAGACCATGATGTACACTCATAGCACTGCTCTTTGGTTCTCCTCTTGACTTTAGGAAACCAGATGGCACACAGTGCTTGAGTCAAGGGCCCCAAAAGCAAATGAATAGGATGCCTGTCAGAAGTTGTTTTTCCTGTGGATGTGTCTCTCGTGAACACTTTGGATGCCGAGTACAAAATTCTTCACCCAAGTAGGAAAAATTGCTGCTGATGAAAAAGTGCTGATAACACTCTTTCTTACAAGCTTTGGCATGGCCAGTGGTAAATGCCCCCTGACCAATGTTAAAAATGGCAAGAGCCACCCACTCACCATTCTACCCAGCAGGGAAAGTAGCAATACCAACTAAAATGTACATTGTCATATTTACAACAGAAGATGATTGGAAAGACTCTGAGAAAGCACTTGTGTTCCTCAGGGAAAGACAGGTAAAGTCACCTCAGCAAAAGCCTGCTGCCTCATTTGACGAAGGGCCCTCAGCTCTTCCACCTTAGGGACATCTAGAAGGAAACAGGTCACATGTCAGTATCTTCTTGGTGCTGCTCAAGATTACCTCCGGGACTCTTCTTACATGAACATGGGCCAGAGCATATGGAGGCTTTTGTTCCCTGTAGGGACTGAGTATTACTGCTGAGCCACACTCAGCAGTATTCCTTGAAGTGTGCGGTATGCAGAGAGTTTTGAGAATGTAGACGTTGGTCATTTTTCAGTGTCATTGGCACATATCTCATGGGCAAACCCACATCTCTCTCTCTCTCTCTCTCTCTCTCTCTCTCTCTCTCTCTCAATGTATCTGCCTCTTTCTGTATGTGGCTTTGTCTCTGAGTCTCTCAAGAAAAGACACAAACAGACACAACATACACAATCACGATCCTGCGACATACACACACATACAGAACAACCCCCAGAGTCAATACACAAAATTACATCACACACAAGGAATACAGTTGCTTTCTTATACTGTAGAAACATAACCTAGATTGTCACCTAGGACTTCGGTCTTTCCACTAGTCCTCCCAGGACTCTGCATTGTAGATGTTGGTCATTGTCCTGTGTCAGTGGCCTATATCTCTGGGCACACCCACATCTCTCACTCTCTCTCCCTCTCTTCCAATGTGTCTGTCTCTTTCTGTGTGTGGCTCGGTCTCTCTGGCTCTGAGTCTCCTAGGAAAACACACAAACACAAAGAAACATACACACACACACATGCGCATACACACTCACAATCATGACACATACAGACACATACAAAACAACCCCAAGATTCGTGCACACAGAATCACACTGCACAGAAAGAATACATTATCTCTCTCCTCTGTAGAAACATGGACATAGATTTCACCTGGGATGTCATACTTTCTACCCCACACTCAAGCAACATTCCCCCAGGACCCAGATATCCAGGGACTCTCCGGACTGGAGACAACAAGAATATCCCACTTACACCGCCTCCGAAACATTTTTCTCAGCAAGAAAGACTTTGCAAGCCACATATCTTTTTTTCGTGTTCCTCCAGCCACCTGGATGATAGAAAAGAAAACACCATAATGGTGAGATCATGAGGTAAATTGTGCTCCTTCAGGGAAAGACAGGAAAGCTCACCTCAGCACCAGCCTGCTGCCTCCTTTCAGGAAGGGGCCGCCGCTTTTTCACCTTAGCGACACCTAGGAGGACACAGAATACATGTCACTATCTTCTTGGTGCTGCTCAAGAATACCTCCGGGACTGTTCCTTATAGGAACATGGGCGAGAGCGTACGGAGGCTTTTGCCAACTGCATGGACGGAATGTTACTGCTGAGCCACGCTCAGCAGTATTCCTGGAAGTGTGCAGTACGCAGAGATTTTTGAGAATGTAGACTTTGGTCAGTTTTCAGTGTCAGTGGCACATATCTCGTGGGCAAGCCCACGTCTGTCTCTCTCTCTGTCGCTCGCTCTCGCTCTCCCTCTCTTGAAATGTGTCTGTCTCTTTCTCTGTGTGGCTTTTTCTCTGTGTCTCTCAAGAAAACACACACACACGCAGACATACACTGTCACGATCCCGCGACATACACCCACATACAGAACAACCCCCAGACTCAACACACAAAATTACTCCGCACAAAAGATATACAGCATCTTTCTTATACTGTAGAAACATCACCTAGTTTGTCACCTGGGACGTCGGTCTTTCGCCCCCACCCTCGAGCACCAGTCCTCCCAGGACTCTGCATTGTAGATATCGGTCATTGTCGAATGTCAGTGGCCCATATCTCTGGGCAAACCCACATCTCTCTCTCTCCTCTCTCTCTCCCTCTCTTTCACTGTGTCTGTCTCTTCCTGTGTGTGGCTCTGTCTCTCTGTCTCTGAGCCTCTCAAGAAAGCGCACGCACGCACGCACGCACGCACGCATACACACTCACCATCATGCGACATACAGAGATACAGATCAACCCCAAGACTCATGCACACACAGTCACACCGCACAGATGGAATCCCTTGTCTTTCTCATACTACAGAAACATGGACATAGATTTCACCGGGGATGTCGGTCTTTCCCCCCCCACACTCAAGCACCTGTCCCCCCAGGACCCTGATATCCGGGTACTCTCCAGACTGAAGACAGCAAGAATGCCCCACCTACACCTCACCCGAAACATTTTCCTCAGCAAGAAACAGTTTCCAGGACACATACCTTCTTCTCGTGCTCCTACGGCCACCTGAATGTTAGAAAAGAAAACACCATCAGGGTGAGATCATGATGTACAGTATGTGTACCATCCTTCGGTTCGCTAGGTGACTTTGGGATTCAGGATGGGACACAGTGTTTGAGTCAAAGGCCACAAAAGCAAAGATAATATGCCTGTCAGAAGTCGTTTTGCCTGGAGATGTGTCTCTAAAGAACACCGAGGATGCAGACTACAAAATGGTTCCCCCAGAAGGAAAAAGTGCGGCTGCCGAAAAAGATCCTGGGACGCTGTTTACTAGCAGGTTTGGCACTGCCAGTGGAAAATGTCCCCCTGACCAAGGGGACAGTTGGCAAGAAACAACCATGGAAATTGACAACATGTTTCTCCCCACAGGGAAAATAACATTATCACCTCAACGGTACATTGTCACATTTACAACAGATGTTGATTGCAAAGACTCTACGGAAGCACTTGTGTTCCTCAAGGAAAGACAGGAAGCTCACCTCAGCAACAGCCTGGTGACTGGGCACAGGACGGGGCCGCCATCTTTCCTCCTCGGGGACACCTAGAAAGACCACAACACCTGTCAGTACCATGTTGGTGCTGCTCAAGTATACCTCAGGGACTGTTCCTTGATATGAACATGGGCCAGAGCATATTGAGGCTTCGGTGACCTGCATGGACTAAATGTTACTGCTGAGCCGTGCACAGCAGTATTCCTTGAGGTGTGCAGTAGGAGGAGTGTGTGAGAATGTAGACATTAATCATTGTGCAGTGTCAGTGACACCTGTTCTCTGGGCAAACCCACATGTATCTTTCTGTCTCTGTCTCTCTTGCAGTGTGTCTGTCTCATTTTGTGTGGCTTAGTCTGTGTGTCTCCCAAGAAAACACACTCAACACACATTCACAGTCACAATCACGTGACACACAGACACACACACACAGACACACACACACACACACACACACACACACACACACAGAACCACCCCGGGACTCATGCCCACAAAAACACACCCCACTCGAGGAATTCATTATCTTTCTCCTAGTGTAGAAGCATCCCATAGTTTTGTCACCTGGGACGTAGGTCCTTCCCCCCCACTCACAAGCACCAGTCCTCCCTGGCCTCTGGAATTAGGGTAGCTCTCCAGACTGAAGTCAACAACAATGCCCCACCTGCATCACCAGCTAAACATTTTTCTCAGCAAGAGACAGTTTCCGGGATACATACCCGTGTCCTGTGCTCCTTCGGCCACCTGAATGTTAGGAAAGAAAACACCATCAGGGTGAGATCATGACATACACTATTGGCACCACTCTTCAGTTCCCTTTGCGTCTTTACGATACAAGATGGGACTCAGCGGTTGAGTCGAAGGCCACAAAAGCCAATGAATAGGATGCCTGTCAGAAGTTGTTTCTCCTGGGGATGTGTCTCTCAGGACCACTGAGGATGCCTACTACAAAATTCTTCACCCAAGCAGGACAGATGGCTGCTGACGGAAAAGATCCTAGGACACTGTTTGTTACCAGGTTTGGCACTGCCAGTGGTCAATGTCCCCCTGGCCAAGGTGACCGTTGGCAAGAGGCAACCACTCACCACTGTCCCCATCCGGGAAAGCAACAGTATCCTCGAAAATGTAGACTGTCATAGGTACAACAGAGGTGGATTGGAAAGCCTCTAAGAAAGCAATTGTGCTCCTTCAGGGAAAGACAGGAAAGCTCACCTCAGCACCAGCCTGCTGCCTCCTTTCAGGAAGGGGCCGCCGCTTTTTCACCTTAGCGACACCTAGGAGGACACAGAATACATGTCACTATCTTCTTGGTGCTGCTCAAGAATACCTCCGGGACTGTTCCTTATAGGAACATGGGCGAGAGCGTACGGAGGCTTTTGCCAACTGCATGGACGGAATGTTACTGCTGAGCCACGCTCAGCAGTATTCCTGGAAGTGTGCAGTACGCAGAGATTTTTGAGAATGTAGACTTTGGTCAGTTTTCAGTGTCAGTGGCACATATCTCGTGGGCAAGCCCACGTCTGTCTCTCTCTCTGTCGCTCGCTCTCGCTCTCCCTCTCTTGAAATGTGTCTGTCTCTTTCTCTGTGTGGCTTTTTCTCTGTGTCTCTCAAGAAAACACACACACACGCAGACATACACTGTCACGATCCCGCGACATACACCCACGTACAGAACAACCCCCAGACTCAAGACACAAAATTACTCCGCACAAAAGATATACAGCATCTTTCTTATACTGTAGAAACATCACCTAGTTTGTCACCTGGGACGTCGGTCTTTCGCCCCCACCCTCGAGCACCAGTCCTCCCAGGACTCTGCATTGTAGATATCGGTCATTGTCGAATGTCAGTGGCCCATATCTCTGGGCAAACCCACATCTCTCTCTCTCCTCTCTCTCTCCCTCTCTTTCACTGTGTCTGTCTCTTCCTGTGTGTGGCTCTGTCTCTCTGTCTCTGAGCCTCTCAAGAAAGCGCACGCACGCACGCACGCATACACACTCACCATCATGCGACATACAGAGATACAGAACAACCCCAAGACTCATGCACACACAATCACACCGCACAGATGGAATCCCTTGTCTTTCTCATACTACAGAAACATGGACATAGATTTCACCGGGGATGTCGGTCTTTCCCCCCCCACACTCAAGCACCTGTCCCCCCAGGACCCTGATATCCGGGTACTCTCCAGACTGAAGACAGCAAGAATGCCCCACCTACACCTCACCCGAAACATTTTCCTCAGCAAGAAACAGTTTCCAGGACACATACCTTCTTCTCGTGCTCCTACGGCCACCTGAATGTTAGAAAAGAAAACACCATCAGGGTGAGATCATGATGTACAGTATGTGTACCATCCTTCGGTTCGCTAGGTGACTTTGGGATTCAGGATGGGACACAGTGTTTGAGTCAAAGGCCACAAAAGCAAAGATAATATGCCTGTCAGAAGTCGTTTTGCCTGGAGATGTGTCTCTAAAGAACACCGAGGATGCAGACTACAAAATGGTTCCCCCAGAAGGAAAAAGTGCGGCTGCCGAAAAAGATCCTGGGACGCTGTTTACTAGCAGGTTTGGCACTGCCAGTGGAAAATGTCCCCCTGACCAAGGGGACAGTTGGCAAGAAACAACCATGGAAATTGACAACATGTTTCTCCCCACAGGGAAAATAACATTATCACCTCAACGGTACATTGTCACATTTACAACAGATGTTGATTGCAAAGACTCTACGGAAGCACTTGTGTTCCTCAAGGAAAGACAGGAAGCTCACCTCAGCAACAGCCTGGTGACTGGGCACAGGACGGGGCCGCCGTCTTTCCTCCTCGGGGACACCTAGAAAGACCACAACACCTGTCAGTACCATGTTGGTGCTGCTCAAGTATACCTCAGGGACTGTTCCTTGATATGAACATGGGCCAGAGCATATTGAGGCTTCGGTGACCTGCATGGACTAAATGTTACTGCTGAGCCGTGCACAGCAGTATTCCTTGAGGTGTGCAGTAGGAGGAGTGTGTGAGAATGTAGACATTAATCATTGTGCAGTGTCAGTGACACCTGTTCTCTGGGCAAACCCACATGTATCTTTCTGTCTCTGTCTCTCTTGCAGTGTGTCTGTCTCATTTTGTGTGGCTTAGTCTGTGTGTCTCCCAAGAAAACACACTCAACACACATTCACAGTCACAATCACGTGACACACAGACACACACACACACACACACACACACACACACAGAACCACCCCGGGACTCATGCCCACAAAAACACACCCCACTCGAGGAATTCATTATCTTTCTCCTAGTGTAGAAGCATCCCATAGTTTTGTCACCTGGGACGTAGGTCCTTCCCCCCCACTCACAAGCACCAGTCCTCCCTGGCCTCTGGAATTAGGGTAGCTCTCCAGACTGAAGTCAACAACAATGCCCCACCTGCATCACCAGCTAAACATTTTTCTCAGCAAGAGACAGTTTCCGGGATACATACCCGTGTCCTGTGCTCCTTCGGCCACCTGAATGTTAGGAAAGAAAACACCATCAGGGTGAGATCATGACATACACTATTGGCACCACTCTTCAGTTCCCTTTGCGTCTTTACGATACAAGATGGGACTCAGCGGTTGAGTCGAAGGCCACAAAAGCCAATGAATAGGATGCCTGTCAGAAGTTGTTTCTCCTGGGGATGTGTCTCTCAGGACCACTGAGGATGCCTACTACAAAATTCTTCACCCAAGCAGGACAGATGGCTGCTGACGGAAAAGATCCTAGGACACTGTTTGTTACCAGGTTTGGCACTGCCAGTGGTCAATGTCCCCCTGGCCAAGGTGACCGTTGGCAAGAGGCAACCACTCACCACTGTCCCCATCCGGGAAAGCAACAGTATCCTCGAAAATGTAGACTGTCATAGGTACAACAGAGGTGGATTGGAAAGCCTCTAAGAAAGCAATTGTGCTCCTTCAGGGAAAGACAGGAAAGCTCACCTCAGCACCAGCCTGCTGCCTCCTTTCAGGAAGGGGCCGCCGCTTTTTCACCTTAGCGACACCTAGGAGGACACAGAATACATGTCACTATCTTCTTGGTGCTGCTCAAGAATACCTCCGGGACTGTTCCTTATAGGAACATGGGCGAGAGCGTACGGAGGCTTTTGCCAACTGCATGGACGGAATGTTACTGCTGAGCCACGCTCAGCAGTATTCCTGGAAGTGTGCAGTACGCAGAGATTTTTGAGAATGTAGACTTTGGTCAGTTTTCAGTGTCAGTGGCACATATCTCGTGGGCAAGCCCACGTCTGTCTCTCTCTCTGTCGCTCGCTCTCGCTCTCCCTCTCTTGAAATGTGTCTGTCTCTTTCTCTGTGTGGCTTTTTCTCTGTGTCTCTCAAGAAAACACACACACACGCAGACATACACTGTCACGATCCCGCGACATACACCCACGTACAGAACAACCCCCAGACTCAAGACACAAAATTACTCCGCACAAAAGATATACAGCATCTTTCTTATACTGTAGAAACATCACCTAGTTTGTCACCTGGGACGTCGGTCTTTCGCCCCCACCCTCGAGCACCAGTCCTCCCAGGACTCTGCATTGTAGATATCGGTCATTGTCGAATGTCAGTGGCCCATATCTCTTGGCAAACCCACATCTCTCTCTCTCCTCTCTCTCTCCCTCTCTTTCACTGTGTCTGTCTCTTCCTGTGTGTGGCTCTGTCTCTCTGTCTCTGAGCCTCTCAAGAAAGCGCACGCACGCACGCACGCACGCATACACACTCACCATCATGCGACATACAGAGATACAGAACAACCCCAAGACTCATGCACACACAATCACACCGCACAGATGGAATCCCTTGTCTTTCTCATACTACAGAAACATGGACATAGATTTCACCGGGGATGTCGGTCTTTCCCCCCCCACACTCAAGCACCTGTCCCCCCAGGACCCTGATATCCGGGTACTCTCCAGACTGAAGACAGCAAGAATGCCCCACCTACACCTCACCCGAAACATTTTCCTCAGCAAGAAACAGTTTCCAGGACACATACCTTCTTCTCGTGCTCCTACGGCCACCTGAATGTTAGAAAAGAAAACACCATCAGGGTGAGATCATGATGTACAGTATGTGTACCATCCTTCGGTTCGCTTGGTGACTTTGGGATTCAGGATGGGACACAGTGTTTGAGTCAAAGGCCACAAAAGCAAAGATAATATGCCTGTCAGAAGTCGTTTTGCCTGGAGATGTGTCTCTAAAGAACACCGAGGATGCAGACTACAAAATGGTTCCCCCAGAAGGAAAAAGTGCGGCTGCCGAAAAAGATCCTGGGACGCTGTTTACTAGCAGGTTTGGCACTGCCAGTGGAAAATGTCCCCCGGACCAAGGGGACAGTTGGCAAGAAACAACCATGGAAATTGACAACATGTTTCTCCCCACAGGGAAAATAACATTATCACCTCAACGGTACATTGTCACATTTACAACAGATGTTGATTGCAAAGACTCTACGGAAGCACTTGTGTTCCTCAAGGAAAGACAGGAAGCTCACCTCAGCAACAGCCTGGTGACTGGGCACAGGACGGGGCCGCCGTCTTTCCTCCTCGGGGACACCTAGAAAGACCACAACACCTGTCAGTACCATGTTGGTGCTGCTCAAGTATACCTCAGGGACTGTTCCTTGATATGAACATGGGCCAGAGCATATTGAGGCTTCGGTGACCTGCATGGACTAAATGTTACTGCTGAGCCGTGCACAGCAGTATTCCTTGAGGTGTGCAGTAGGAGGAGTGTGTGAGAATGTAGACATTAATCATTGTGCAGTGTCAGTGACACCTGTTCTCTGGGCAAACCCACATGTATCTTTCTGTCTCTGTCTCTCTTGCAGTGTGTCTGTCTCATTTTGTGTGGCTTAGTCTGTGTGTCTCCCAAGAAAACACACTCAACACACATTCACAGTCACAATCACGTGACACACAGACACACACACACACACACACACACACACACACACACACAGAACCACCCCGGGACTCATGCCCACAAAAACACACCCCACTCGAGGAATTCATTATCTTTCTCCTAGTGTAGAAGCATCCCATAGTTTTGTCACCTGGGACGTAGGTCCTTCCCCCCCACTCACAAGCACCAGTCCTCCCTGGCCTCTGGAATTAGGGTAGCTCTCCAGACTGAAGTCAACAACAATGCCCCACCTGCATCACCAGCTAAACATTTTTCTCAGCAAGAGACAGTTTCCGGGATACATACCCGTGTCCTGTGCTCCTTCGGCCACCTGAATGTTAGGAAAGAAAACACCATCAGGGTGAGATCATGACATGCACTATTGGCACCACTCTTCAGTTCCCTTTGCGTCTTTACGATACAAGATGGGACTCAGCGGTTGAGTCGAAGGCCACAAAAGCCAATGAATAGGATGCCTGTCAGAAGTTGTTTCTCCTGGGGATGTGTCTCTCAGGACCACTGAGGATGCCTACTACAAAATTCTTCACCCAAGCAGGACAGATGGCTGCTGACGGAAAAGATCCTAGGACACTGTTTGTTACCAGGTTTGGCACTGCCAGTGGTCAATGTCCCCCTGGCCAAGGTGACCGTTGGCAAGAGGCAACCACTCACCACTGTCCCCATCCGGGAAAGCAACAGTATCCTCGAAAATGTAGACTGTCATAGGTACAACAGAGGTGGATTGGAAAGCCTCTAAGAAAGCAATTGTGCTCCTTCAGGGAAAGACAGGAAAGCTCACCTCAGCACCAGCCTGCTGCCTCCTTTCAGGAAGGGGCCGCCGCTTTTTCACCTTAGCGACACCTAGGAGGACACAGAATACATGTCACTATCTTCTTGGTGCTGCTCAAGAATACCTCCGGGACTGTTCCTTATAGGAACATGGGCGAGAGCGTACGGAGGCTTTTGCCAACTGCATGGACGGAATGTTACTGCTGAGCCACGCTCAGCAGTATTCCTGGAAGTGTGCAGTACGCAGAGATTTTTGAGAATGTAGACTTTGGTCAGTTTTCAGTGTCAGTGGCACATATCTCGTGGGCAAGCCCACGTCTGTCTCTCTCTCTGTCGCTCGCTCTCGCTCTCCCTCTCTTGAAATGTGTCTGTCTCTTTCTCTGTGTGGCTTTTTCTCTGTGTCTCTCAAGAAAACACACACACACGCAGACATACACTGTCACGATCCCGCGACATACACCCACGTACAGAACAACCCCCAGACTCAACACACAAAATTACTCCGCACAAAAGATATACAGCATCTTTCTTATACTGTAGAAACATCACCTAGTTTGTCACCTGGGACGTCGGTCTTTCGCCCCCACCCTCGAGCACCAGTCCTCCCAGGACTCTGCATTGTAGATATCGGTCATTGTCGAATGTCAGTGGCCCATATCTCTGGGCAAACCCACATCTCTCTCTCTACTCTCTCTCTCCCTCTCTTTCACTGTGTCTGTCTCTTCCTGTGTGTGGCTCTGTCTCTCTGTCTCTGAGCCTCTCAAGAAAGCGCACGCACGCACGCACGCACGCATACACACTCACCATCATGCGACACACAGAGATACAGAACAACCCCAAGACTCATGCACACACAATCACACCGCACAGATGGAATCCCTTGTCTTTCTCATACTACAGAAACATGGACATAGATTTCACCGGGGATGTCGGTCTTTCCCCCCCCACACTCAAGCACCTGTCCCCCCAGGACCCTGATATCCGGGTACTCTCCAGACTGAAGACAGCAAGAATGCCCCACCTACACCTCACCCGAAACATTTTCCTCAGCAAGAAACAGTTTCCAGGACACATACCTTCTTCTCGTGCTCCTACGGCCACCTGAATGTTAGAAAAGAAAACACCATCAGGGTGAGATCATGATGTACAGTATGTGTACCATCCTTCGGTTCGCTTGGTGACTTTGGGATTCAGGATGGGACACAGTGTTTGAGTCAAAGGCCACAAAAGCAAAGATAATATGCCTGTCAGAAGTCGTTTTGCCTGGAGATGTGTCTCTAAAGAACACCGAGGATGCAGACTACAAAATGGTTCCCCCAGAAGGAAAAAGTGCGGCTGCCGAAAAAGATCCTGGGACGCTGTTTACTAGCAGGTTTGGCACTGCCAGTGGAAAATGTCCCCCGGACCAAGGGGACAGTTGGCAAGAAACAACCATGGAAATTGACAACATGTTTCTCCCCACAGGGAAAATAACATTATCACCTCAACGGTACATTGTCACATTTACAACAGATGTTGATTGCAAAGACTCTACGGAAGCACTTGTGTTCCTCAAGGAAAGACAGGAAGCTCACCTCAGCAACAGCCTGGTGACTGGGCACAGGACGGGGCCGCCGTCTTTCCTCCTCGGGGACACCTAGAAAGACCACAACACCTGTCAGTACCATGTTGGTGCTGCTCAAGTATACCTCAGGGACTGTTCCTTGATATGAACATGGGCCAGAGCATATTGAGGCTTCGGTGACCTGCATGGACTAAATGTTACTGCTGAGCCGTGCACAGCAGTATTCCTTGAGGTGTGCAGTAGGAGGAGTGTGTGAGAATGTAGACATTAATCATTGTGCAGTGTCAGTGACACCTGTTCTCTGGGCAAACCCACATGTATCTTTCTGTCTCTGTCTCTCTTGCAGTGTGTCTGTCTCATTTTGTGTGGCTTAGTCTGTGTGTCTCCCAAGAAAACACACTCAACACACATTCACAGTCACAATCACGTGACACACAGACACACACACACACACACACACACACACACACACACACACACAGAACCACCCCGGGACTCATGCCCACAAAAACACACCCCACTCGAGGAATTCATTATCTTTCTCCTAGTGTAGAAGCATCCCATAGTTTTGTCACCTGGGACGTAGGTCCTTCCCCCCCACTCACAAGCACCAGTCCTCCCTGGCCTCTGGAATTAGGGTAGCTCTCCAGACTGAAGTCAACAACAATGCCCCACCTGCATCACCAGCTAAACATTTTTCTCAGCAAGAGACAGTTTCCGGGATACATACCCGTGTCCTGTGCTCCTTCGGCCACCTGAATGTTAGGAAAGAAAACACCATCAGGGTGAGATCATGACATACACTATTGGCACCACTCTTCAGTTCCCTTTGCGTCTTTACGATACAAGATGGGACTCAGCGGTTGAGTCGAAGGCCACAAAAGCCAATGAATAGGATGCCTGTCAGAAGTTGTTTCTCCTGGGGATGTGTCTCTCAGGACCACTGAGGATGCCTACTACAAAATTCTTCACCCAAGCAGGACAGATGGCTGCTGACGGAAAAGATCCTAGGACACTGTTTGTTACCAGGTTTGGCACTGCCAGTGGTCAATGTCCCCCTGGCCAAGGTGACCGTTGGCAAGAGGCAACCACTCACCACTGTCCCCATCCGGGAAAGCAACAGTATCCTCGAAAATGTAGACTGTCATAGGTACAACAGAGGTGGATTGGAAAGCCTCTAAGAAAGCAATTGTGCTCCTTCAGGGAAAGACAGGAAAGCTCACCTCAGCACCAGCCTGCTGCCTCCTTTCAGGAAGGGGCCGCCGCTTTTTCACCTTAGCGACACCTAGGAGGACACAGAATACATGTCACTATCTTCTTGGTGCTGCTCAAGAATACCTCCGGGACTGTTCCTTATAGGAACATGGGCGAGAGCGTACGGAGGCTTTTGCCAACTGCATGGACGGAATGTTACTGCTGAGCCACGCTCAGCAGTATTCCTGGAAGTGTGCAGTACGCAGAGATTTTTGAGAATGTAGACTTTGGTCAGTTTTCAGTGTCAGTGGCACATATCTCGTGGGCAAGCCCACGTCTGTCTCTCTCTCTGTCGCTCGCTCTCGCTCTCCCTCTCTTGAAATGTGTCTGTCTCTTTCTCTGTGTGGCTTTTTCTCTGTGTCTCTCAAGAAAACACACACACACGCAGACATACACTGTCACGATCCCGCGACATACACCCACGTACAGAACAACCCCCAGACTCAACACACAA
Organism: Prionailurus viverrinus; assembly: GCF_022837055.1. Classification (NCBI taxonomy): domain Eukaryota; kingdom Metazoa; phylum Chordata; class Mammalia; order Carnivora; family Felidae; genus Prionailurus; species Prionailurus viverrinus. The sequence continues at coordinate 28,461 of NW_025927635.1, read as the reverse complement.
AATTACTCCGCACAAAAGATATACAGCATCTTTCTTATACTGTAGAAACATCACCTAGTTTGTCACCTGGGACGTCGGTCTTTCGCCCCCACCCTCGAGCACCAGTCCTCCCAGGACTCTGCATTGTAGATATCGGTCATTGTCGAATGTCAGTGGCCCATATCTCTGGGCAAACCCACATCTCTCTCTCTCCTCTCTCTCTCCCTCTCTTTCACTGTGTCTGTCTCTTCCTGTGTGTGGCTCTGTCTCTCTGTCTCTGAGCCTCTCAAGAAAGCGCACGCACGCACGCACGCACGCACGCATACACACTCACCATCATGCGACATACAGAGATACAGATCAACCCCAAGACTCATGCACACACAGTCACACCGCACAGATGGAATCCCTTGTCTTTCTCATACTACAGAAACATGGACATAGATTTCACCGGGGATGTCGGTCTTTCCCCCCCCACACTCAAGCACCTGTCCCCCCAGGACCCTGATATCCGGGTACTCTCCAGACTGAAGACAGCAAGAATGCCCCACCTACACCTCACCCGAAACATTTTCCTCAGCAAGAAACAGTTTCCAGGACACATACCTTCTTCTCGTGCTCCTACGGCCACCTGAATGTTAGAAAAGAAAACACCATCAGGGTGAGATCATGATGTACAGTATGTGTACCATCCTTCGGTTCGCTAGGTGACTTTGGGATTCAGGATGGGACACAGTGTTTGAGTCAAAGGCCACAAAAGCAAAGATAATATGCCTGTCAGAAGTCGTTTTGCCTGGAGATGTGTCTCTAAAGAACACCGAGGATGCAGACTACAAAATGGTTCCCCCAGAAGGAAAAAGTGCGGCTGCCGAAAAAGATCCTGGGACGCTGTTTACTAGCAGGTTTGGCACTGCCAGTGGAAAATGTCCCCCGGACCAAGGGGACAGTTGGCAAGAAACAACCATGGAAATTGACAACATGTTTCTCCCCACAGGGAAAATAACATTATCACCTCAACGGTACATTGTCACATTTACAACAGATGTTGATTGCAAAGACTCTACGGAAGCACTTGTGTTCCTCAAGGAAAGACAGGAAGCTCACCTCAGCAACAGCCTGGTGACTGGGCACAGGACGGGGCCGCCGTCTTTCCTCCTCGGGGACACCTAGAAAGACCACAACACCTGTCAGTACCATGTTGGTGCTGCTCAAGTATACCTCAGGGACTGTTCCTTGAGATGAACATGGGCCAGAGCATATTGAGGCTTCGGTGACCTGCATGGACTAAATGTTACTGCTGAGCCGTGCACAGCAGTATTCCTTGAGGTGTGCAGTAGGAGGAGTGTGTGAGAATGTAGACATTAATCATTGTGCAGTGTCAGTGACACCTGTTCTCTGGGCAAACCCACATGTATCTTTCTGTCTCTGTCTCTCTTGCAGTGTGTCTGTCTCATTTTGTGTGGCTTAGTCTGTGTGTCTCCCAAGAAAACACACTCAACACACATTCACAGTCACAATCACGTGACACACAGACACACACACACACACACACACACACACACACACACACACACAGAACCACCCCGGGACTCATGCCCACAAAAACACACCCCACTCGAGGAATTCATTATCTTTCTCCTAGTGTAGAAGCATCCCATAGTTTTGTCACCTGGGACGTAGGTCCTTCCCCCCCACTCACAAGCACCAGTCCTCCCTGGCCTCTGGAATTAGGGTAGCTCTCCAGACTGAAGTCAACAACAATGCCCCACCTGCATCACCAGCTAAACATTTTTCTCAGCAAGAGACAGTTTCCGGGATACATACCCGTGTCCTGTGCTCCTTCGGCCACCTGAATGTTAGGAAAGAAAACACCATCAGGGTGAGATCATGACATACACTATTGGCACCACTCTTCAGTTCCCTTTGCGTCTTTACGATACAAGATGGGACTCAGCGGTTGAGTCGAAGGCCACAAAAGCCAATGAATAGGATGCCTGTCAGAAGTTGTTTCTCCTGGGGATGTGTCTCTCAGGACCACTGAGGATGCCTACTACAAAATTCTTCACCCAAGCAGGACAGATGGCTGCTGACGGAAAAGATCCTAGGACACTGTTTGTTACCAGGTTTGGCACTGCCAGTGGTCAATGTCCCCCTGGCCAAGGTGACCGTTGGCAAGAGGCAACCACTCACCACTGTCCCCATCCGGGAAAGCAACAGTATCCTCGAAAATGTAGACTGTCATAGGTACAACAGAGGTGGATTGGAAAGCCTCTAAGAAAGCAATTGTGCTCCTTCAGGGAAAGACAGGAAAGCTCACCTCAGCACCAGCCTGCTGCCTCCTTTCAGGAAGGGGCCGCCGCTTTTTCACCTTAGCGACACCTAGGAGGACACAGAATACATGTCACTATCTTCTTGGTGCTGCTCAAGAATACCTCCGGGACTGTTCCTTATAGGAACATGGGCGAGAGCGTACGGAGGCTTTTGCCAACTGCATGGACGGAATGTTACTGCTGAGCCACGCTCAGCAGTATTCCTGGAAGTGTGCAGTACGCAGAGATTTTTGAGAATGTAGACTTTGGTCAGTTTTCAGTGTCAGTGGCACATATCTCGTGGGCAAGCCCACGTCTGTCTCTCTCTCTGTCGCTCGCTCTCGCTCTCCCTCTCTTGAAATGTGTCTGTCTCTTTCTCTGTGTGGCTTTTTCTCTGTGTCTCTCAAGAAAACACACACACACGCAGACATACACTGTCACGATCCCGCGACATACACCCACGTACAGAACAACCCCCAGACTCAACACACAAAATTACTCCGCACAAAAGATATACAGCATCTTTCTTATACTGTAGAAACATCACCTAGTTTGTCACCTGGGACGTCGGTCTTTCGCCCCCACCCTCGAGCACCAGTCCTCCCAGGACTCTGCATTGTAGATATCGGTCATTGTCGAATGTCAGTGGCCCATATCTCTGGGCAAACCCACATCTCTCTCTCTCCTCTCTCTCTCCCTCTCTTTCACTGTGTCTGTCTCTTCCTGTGTGTGGCTCTGTCTCTCTGTCTCTGAGCCTCTCAAGAAAGCGCACGCACGCACGCACGCACGCACGCATACACACTCACCATCATGCGACATACAGAGATACAGATCAACCCCAAGACTCATGCACACACAGTCACACCGCACAGATGGAATCCCTTGTCTTTCTCATACTACAGAAACATGGACATAGATTTCACCGGGGATGTCGGTCTTTCCCCCCCCACACTCAAGCACCTGTCCCCCCAGGACCCTGATATCCGGGTACTCTCCAGACTGAAGACAGCAAGAATGCCCCACCTACACCTCACCCGAAACATTTTCCTCAGCAAGAAACAGTTTCCAGGACACATACCTTCTTCTCGTGCTCCTACGGCCACCTGAATGTTAGAAAAGAAAACACCATCAGGGTGAGATCATGATGTACAGTATGTGTACCATCCTTCGGTTCGCTAGGTGACTTTGGGATTCAGGATGGGACACAGTGTTTGAGTCAAAGGCCACAAAAGCAAAGATAATATGCCTGTCAGAAGTCGTTTTGCCTGGAGATGTGTCTCTAAAGAACACCGAGGATGCAGACTACAAAATGGTTCCCCCAGAAGGAAAAAGTGCGGCTGCCGAAAAAGATCCTGGGACGCTGTTTACTAGCAGGTTTGGCACTGCCAGTGGAAAATGTCCCCCGGACCAAGGGGACAGTTGGCAAGAAACAACCATGGAAATTGACAACATGTTTCTCCCCACAGGGAAAATAACATTATCACCTCAACGGTACATTGTCACATTTACAACAGATGTTGATTGCAAAGACTCTACGGAAGCACTTGTGTTCCTCAAGGAAAGACAGGAAGCTCACCTCAGCAACAGCCTGGTGACTGGGCACAGGACGGGGCCGCCGTCTTTCCTCCTCGGGGACACCTAGAAAGACCACAACACCTGTCAGTACCATGTTGGTGCTGCTCAAGTATACCTCAGGGACTGTTCCTTGATATGAACATGGGCCAGAGCATATTGAGGCTTCGGTGACCTGCATGGACTAAATGTTACTGCTGAGCCGTGCACAGCAGTATTCCTTGAGGTGTGCAGTAGGAGGAGTGTGTGAGAATGTAGACATTAATCATTGTGCAGTGTCAGTGACACCTGTTCTCTGGGCAAACCCACATGTATCTTTCTGTCTCTGTCTCTCTTGCAGTGTGTCTGTCTCATTTTGTGTGGCTTAGTCTGTGTGTCTCCCAAGAAAACACACTCAACACACATTCACAGTCACAATCACGTGACACACAGACACACACACACACACACACACACACACACACACACACACACAGAACCACCCCGGGACTCATGCCCACAAAAACACACCCCACTCGAGGAATTCATTATCTTTCTCCTAGTGTAGAAGCATCCCATAGTTTTGTCACCTGGGACGTAGGTCCTTCCCCCCCACTCACAAGCACCAGTCCTCCCTGGCCTCTGGAATTAGGGTAGCTCTCCAGACTGAAGTCAACAACAATGCCCCACCTGCATCACCAGCTAAACATTTTTCTCAGCAAGAGACAGTTTCCGGGATACATACCCGTGTCCTGTGCTCCTTCGGCCACCTGAATGTTAGGAAAGAAAACACCATCAGGGTGAGATCATGACATACACTATTGGCACCACTCTTCAGTTCCCTTTGCGTCTTTACGATACAAGATGGGACTCAGCGGTTGAGTCGAAGGCCACAAAAGCCAATGAATAGGATGCCTGTCAGAAGTTGTTTCTCCTGGGGATGTGTCTCTCAGGACCACTGAGGATGCCTACTACAAAATTCTTCACCCAAGCAGGACAGATGGCTGCTGACGGAAAAGATCCTAGGACACTGTTTGTTACCAGGTTTGGCACTGCCAGTGGTCAATGTCCCCCTGGCCAAGGTGACCGTTGGCAAGAGGCAACCACTCACCACTGTCCCCATCCGGGAAAGCAACAGTATCCTCGAAAATGTAGACTGTCATAGGTACAACAGAGGTGGATTGGAAAGCCTCTAAGAAAGCAATTGTGCTCCTTCAGGGAAAGACAGGAAAGCTCACCTCAGCACCAGCCTGCTGCCTCCTTTCAGGAAGGGGCCGCCGCTTTTTCACCTTAGCGACACCTAGGAGGACACAGAATACATGTCACTATCTTCTTGGTGCTGCTCAAGAATACCTCCGGGACTGTTCCTTATAGGAACATGGGCGAGAGCGTACGGAGGCTTTTGCCAACTGCATGGACGGAATGTTACTGCTGAGCCACGCTCAGCAGTATTCCTGGAAGTGTGCAGTACGCAGAGATTTTTGAGAATGCAGACTTTGGTCAGTTTTCAGTGTCAGTGGCACATATCTCGTGGGCAAGCCCACGTCTGTCTCTCTCTCTGTCGCTCGCTCTCGCTCTCCCTCTCTTGAAATGTGTCTGTCTCTTTCTCTGTGTGGCTTTTTCTCTGTGTCTCTCAAGAAAACACACACACACGCAGACATACACTGTCACGATCCCGCGACATACACCCACGTACAGAACAACCCCCAGACTCAACACACAAAATTACTCCGCACAAAAGATATACAGCATCTTTCTTATACTGTAGAAACATCACCTAGTTTGTCACCTGGGACGTCGGTCTTTCGCCCCCACCCTCGAGCACCAGTCCTCCCAGGACTCTGCATTGTAGATATCGGTCATTGTCGAATGTCAGTGGCCCATATCTCTGGGCAAACCCACATCTCTCTCTCTCCTCTCTCTCTCCCTCTCTTTCACTGTGTCTGTCTCTTCCTGTGTGTGGCTCTGTCTCTCTGTCTCTGAGCCTCTCAAGAAAGCGCACGCACGCACGCACGCACGCACGCATACACACTCACCATCATGCGACATACAGAGATACAGAACAACCCCAAGACTCATGCACACACAATCACACCGCACAGATGGAATCCCTTGTCTTTCTCATACTACAGAAACATGGACATAGATTTCACCGGGGATGTCGGTCTTTCCCCCCCCACACTCAAGCACCTGTCCCCCCAGGACCCTGATATCCGGGTACTCTCCAGACTGAAGACAGCAAGAATGCCCCACCTACACCTCACCCGAAACATTTTCCTCAGCAAGAAACAGTTTCCAGGACACATACCTTCTTCTCGTGCTCCTACGGCCACCTGAATGTTAGAAAAGAAAACACCATCAGGGTGCGATCATGATGTACAGTATGTGTACCATCCTTCGGTTCGCTTGGTGACTTTGGGATTCAGGATGGGACACAGTGTTTGAGTCAAAGGCCACAAAAGCAAAGATAATATGCCTGTCAGAAGTCGTTTTGCCTGGAGATGTGTCTCTAAAGAACACCGAGGATGCAGACTACAAAATGGTTCCCCCAGAAGGAAAAAGTGCGGCTGCCGAAAAAGATCCTGGGACGCTGTTTACTAGCAGGTTTGGCACTGCCAGTGGAAAATGTCCCCCTGACCAAGGGGACAGTTGGCAAGAAACAACCATGGAAATTGACAACATGTTTCTCCCCACAGGGAAAATAACATTATCACCTCAACGGTACATTGTCACATTTACAACAGATGTTGATTGCAAAGACTCTACGGAAGCACTTGTGTTCCTCAAGGAAAGACAGGAAGCTCACCTCAGCAACAGCCTGGTGACTGGGCACAGGACGGGGCCGCCGTCTTTCCTCCTCGGGGACACCTAGAAAGACCACAACACCTGTCAGTACCATGTTGGTGCTGCTCAAGTATACCTCAGGGACTGTTCCTTGATATGAACATGGGCCAGAGCATATTGAGGCTTCGGTGACCTGCATGGACTAAATGTTACTGCTGAGCCGTGCACAGCAGTATTCCTTGAGGTGTGCAGTAGGAGGAGTGTGTGAGAATGTAGACATTAATCATTGTGCAGTGTCAGTGACACCTGTTCTCTGGGCAAACCCACATGTATCTTTCTGTCTCTGTCTCTCTTGCAGTGTGTCTGTCTCATTTTGTGTGGCTTAGTCTGTGTGTCTCCCAAGAAAACACACTCAACACACATTCACAGTCACAATCACGTGACACACAGACACACACACACACACACACACACACACACAGAACCACCCCGGGACTCATGCCCACAAAAACACACCCCACTCGAGGAATTCATTATCTTTCTCCTAGTGTAGAAGCATCCCATAGTTTTGTCACCTGGGACGTAGGTCCTTCCCCCCCACTCACAAGCACCAGTCCTCCCTGGCCTCTGGAATTAGGGTAGCTCTCCAGACTGAAGTCAACAACAATGCCCCACCTGCATCACCAGCTAAACATTTTTCTCAGCAAGAGACAGTTTCCGGGATACATACCCGTGTCCTGTGCTCCTTCGGCCACCTGAATGTTAGGAAAGAAAACACCATCAGGGTGAGATCATGACATACACTATTGGCACCACTCTTCAGTTCCCTTTGCGTCTTTACGATACAAGATGGGACTCAGCGGTTGAGTCGAAGGCCACAAAAGCCAATGAATAGGATGCCTGTCAGAAGTTGTTTCTCCTGGGGATGTGTCTCTCAGGACCACTGAGGATGCCTACTACAAAATTCTTCACCCAAGCAGGACAGATGGCTGCTGACGGAAAAGATCCTAGGACACTGTTTGTTACCAGGTTTGGCACTGCCAGTGGTCAATGTCCCCCTGGCCAAGGTGACCGTTGGCAAGAGGCAACCACTCACCACTGTCCCCATCCGGGAAAGCAACAGTATCCTCGAAAATGTAGACTGTCATAGGTACAACAGAGGTGGATTGGAAAGCCTCTAAGAAAGCAATTGTGCTCCTTCAGGGAAAGACAGGAAAGCTCACCTCAGCACCAGCCTGCTGCCTCCTTTCAGGAAGGGGCCGCCGCTTTTTCACCTTAGCGACACCTAGGAGGACACAGAATACATGTCACTATCTTCTTGGTGCTGCTCAAGAATACCTCCGGGACTGTTCCTTATAGGAACATGGGCGAGAGCGTACGGAGGCTTTTGCCAACTGCATGGACGGAATGTTACTGCTGAGCCACGCTCAGCAGTATTCCTGGAAGTGTGCAGTACGCAGAGATTTTTGAGAATGCAGACTTTGGTCAGTTTTCAGTGTCAGTGGCACATATCTCGTGGGCAAGCCCACGTCTGTCTCTCTCTCTGTCGCTCGCTCTCGCTCTCCCTCTCTTGAAATGTGTCTGTCTCTTTCTCTGTGTGGCTTTTTCTCTGTGTCTCTCAAGAAAACACACACACACGCAGACATACACTGTCACGATCCCGCGACATACACCCACGTACAGAACAACCCCCAGACTCAACACACAAAATTACTCCGCACAAAAGATATACAGCATCTTTCTTATACTGTAGAAACATCACCTAGTTTGTCACCTGGGACGTCGGTCTTTCGCCCCCACCCTCGAGCACCAGTCCTCCCAGGACTCTGCATTGTAGATATCGGTCATTGTCGAATGTCAGTGGCCCATATCTCTGGGCAAACCCACATCTCTCTCTCTCCTCTCTCTCTCCCTCTCTTTCACTGTGTCTGTCTCTTCCTGTGTGTGGCTCTGTCTCTCTGTCTCTGAGCCTCTCAAGAAAGCGCACGCACGCACGCACGCACGCACGCATACACACTCACCATCATGCGACATACAGAGATACAGAACAACCCCAAGACTCATGCACACACAGTCACACCGCACAGATGGAATCCCTTGTCTTTCTCATACTACAGAAACATGGACATAGATTTCACCGGGGATGTCGGTCTTTCCCCCCCCACACTCAAGCACCTGTCCCCCCAGGACCCTGATATCCGGGTACTCTCCAGACTGAAGACAGCAAGAATGCCCCACCTACACCTCACCCGAAACATTTTCCTCAGCAAGAAACAGTTTCCAGGACACATACCTTCTTCTCGTGCTCCTACGGCCACCTGAATGTTAGAAAAGAAAACACCATCAGGGTGCGATCATGATGTACAGTATGTGTACCATCCTTCGGTTCGCTTGGTGACTTTGGGATTCAGGATGGGACACAGTGTTTGAGTCAAAGGCCACAAAAGCAAAGATAATATGCCTGTCAGAAGTCGTTTTGCCTGGAGATGTGTCTCTAAAGAACACCGAGGATGCAGACTACAAAATGGTTCCCCCAGAAGGAAAAAGTGCGGCTGCCGAAAAAGATCCTGGGACGCTGTTTACTAGCAGGTTTGGCACTGCCAGTGGAAAATGTCCCCCTGACCAAGGGGACAGTTGGCAAGAAACAACCATGGAAATTGACAACATGTTTCTCCCCACAGGGAAAATAACATTATCACCTCAACGGTACATTGTCACATTTACAACAGATGTTGATTGCAAAGACTCTACGGAAGCACTTGTGTTCCTCAAGGAAAGACAGGAAGCTCACCTCAGCAACAGCCTGGTGACTGGGCACAGGACGGGGCCGCCGTCTTTCCTCCTCGGGGACACCTAGAAAGACCACAACACCTGTCAGTACCATGTTGGTGCTGCTCAAGTATACCTCAGGGACTGTTCCTTGATATGAACATGGGCCAGAGCATATTGAGGCTTCGGTGACCTGCATGGACTAAATGTTACTGCTGAGCCGTGCACAGCAGTATTCCTTGAGGTGTGCAGTAGGAGGAGTGTGTGAGAATGTAGACATTAATCATTGTGCAGTGTCAGTGACACCTGTTCTCTGGGCAAACCCACATGTATCTTTCTGTCTCTGTCTCTCTTGCAGTGTGTCTGTCTCATTTTGTGTGGCTTAGTCTGTGTGTCTCCCAAGAAAACACACTCAACACACATTCACAGTCACAATCACGTGACACACACACACACACACACACACACACACACACACACAGAACCACCCCGGGACTCATGCCCACAAAAACACACCCCACTCGAGGAATTCATTATCTTTCTCCTAGTGTAGAAGCATCCCATAGTTTTGTCACCTGGGACGTAGGTCCTTCCCCCCCACTCACAAGCACCAGTCCTCCCTGGCCTCTGGAATTAGGGTAGCTCTCCAGACTGAAGTCAACAACAATGCCCCACCTGCATCACCAGCTAAACATTTTTCTCAGCAAGAGACAGTTTCCGGGATACATACCCGTGTCCTGTGCTCCTTCGGCCACCTGAATGTTAGGAAAGAAAACACCATCAGGGTGAGATCATGACATACACTATTGGCACCACTCTTCAGTTCCCTTTGCGTCTTTACGATACAAGATGGGACTCAGCGGTTGAGTCGAAGGCCACAAAAGCCAATGAATAGGATGCCTGTCAGAAGTTGTTTCTCCTGGGGATGTGTCTCTCAGGACCACTGAGGATGCCTACTACAAAATTCTTCACCCAAGCAGGACAGATGGCTGCTGACGGAAAAGATCCTAGGACACTGTTTGTTACCAGGTTTGGCACTGCCAGTGGTCAATGTCCCCCTGGCCAAGGTGACCGTTGGCAAGAGGCAACCACTCACCACTGTCCCCATCCGGGAAAGCAACAGTATCCTCGAAAATGTAGACTGTCATAGGTACAACAGAGGTGGATTGGAAAGCCTCTAAGAAAGCAATTGTGCTCCTTCAGGGAAAGACAGGAAAGCTCACCTCAGCACCAGCCTGCTGCCTCCTTTCAGGAAGGGGCCGCCGCTTTTTCACCTTAGCGACACCTAGGAGGACACAGAATACATGTCACTATCTTCTTGGTGCTGCTCAAGAATACCTCCGGGACTGTTCCTTATAGGAACATGGGCGAGAGCGTACGGAGGCTTTTGCCAACTGCATGGACGGAATGTTACTGCTGAGCCACGCTCAGCAGTATTCCTGGAAGTGTGCAGTACGCAGAGATTTTTGAGAATGTAGACTTTGGTCAGTTTTCAGTGTCAGTGGCACATATCTCGTGGGCAAGCCCACGTCTGTCTCTCTCTCTGTCGCTCGCTCTCGCTCTCCCTCTCTTGAAATGTGTCTGTCTCTTTCTCTGTGTGGCTTTTTCTCTGTGTCTCTCAAGAAAACACACACACACGCAGACATACACTGTCACGATCCCGCGACATACACCCACGTACAGAACAACCCCCAGACTCAACACACAAAATTACTCCGCACAAAAGATATACAGCATCTTTCTTATACTGTAGAAACATCACCTAGTTTGTCACCTGGGACGTCGGTCTTTCGCCCCCACCCTCGAGCACCAGTCCTCCCAGGACTCTGCATTGTAGATATCGGTCATTGTCGAATGTCAGTGGCCCATATCTCTGGGCAAACCCACATCTCTCTCTCTCCTCTCTCTCTCCCTCTCTTTCACTGTGTCTGTCTCTTCCTGTGTGTGGCTCTGTCTCTCTGTCTCTGAGCCTCTCAAGAAAGCGCACGCACGCACGCACGCACGCACGCATACACACTCACCATCATGCGACATACAGAGATACAGAACAACCCCAAGACTCATGCACACACAGTCACACCGCACAGATGGAATCCCTTGTCTTTCTCATACTACAGAAACATGGACATAGATTTCACCGGGGATGTCGGTCTTTCCCCCCCCACACTCAAGCACCTGTCCCCCCAGGACCCTGATATCCGGGTACTCTCCAGACTGAAGACAGCAAGAATGCCCCACCTACACCTCACCCGAAACATTTTCCTCAGCAAGAAACAGTTTCCAGGACACATACCTTCTTCTCGTGCTCCTACGGCCACCTGAATGTTAGAAAAGAAAACACCATCAGGGTGAGATCATGATGTACAGTATGTGTACCATCCTTCGGTTCGCTTGGTGACTTTGGGATTCAGGATGGGACACAGTGTTTGAGTCAAAGGCCACAAAAGCAAAGATAATATGCCTGTCAGAAGTCGTTTTGCCTGGAGACGTGTCTCTAAAGAACACCGAGGATGCAGACTACAAAATGGTTCCCCCAGAAGGAAAAAGTGCGGCTGCCGAAAAAGATCCTAGGAGGCTGTTTACTAGCAGGTTTGGCACTGCCAGTGGAAAATGTCCCCCTGACCAAGGGGACAGTTGGCAAGAAACAACCATGGAAATTGACAACATGTTTCTCCCCACAGGGAAAATAACATTATCACCTCAACGGTACATTGTCACATTTACAACAGATGTTGATTGCAAAGACTCTACGGAAGCACTTGTGTTCCTCAAGGAAAGACAGGAAGCTCACCTCAGCAACAGCCTGGTGACTGGGCACAGGACGGGGCCGCCGTCTTTCCTCCTCGGGGACACCTAGAAAGACCACAACACCTGTCAGTACCATGTTGGTGCTGCTCAAGTATACCTCAGGGACTGTTCCTTGATATGAACATGGGCCAGAGCATATTGAGGCTTCGGTGACCTGCATGGACTAAATGTTACTGCTGAGCCGTGCACAGCAGTATTCCTTGAGGTGTGCAGTAGGAGGAGTGTGTGAGAATGTAGACATTAATCATTGTGCAGTGTCAGTGACACCTGTTCTCTGGGCAAACCCACATGTATCTTTCTGTCTCTGTCTCTCTTGCAGTGTGTCTGTCTCATTTTGTGTGGCTTAGTCTGTGTGTCTCCCAAGAAAACACACTCAACACACATTCACAGTCACAATCACGTGACACACACACACACACACACACACACACACACACACACAGAACCACCCCGGGACTCATGCCCACAAAAACACACCCCACTCGAGGAATTCATTATCTTTCTCCTAGTGTAGAAGCATCCCATAGTTTTGTCACCTGGGACGTAGGTCCTTCCCCCCCACTCACAAGCACCAGTCCTCCCTGGCCTCTGGAATTAGGGTAGCTCTCCAGACTGAAGTCAACAACAATGCCCCACCTGCATCACCAGCTAAACATTTTTCTCAGCAAGAGACAGTTTCCGGGATACATACCCGTGTCCTGTGCTCCTTCGGCCACCTGAATGTTAGGAAAGAAAACACCATCAGGGTGAGATCATGACATACACTATTGGCACCACTCTTCAGTTCCCTTTGCGTCTTTACGATACAAGATGGGACTCAGCGGTTGAGTCGAAGGCCACAAAAGCCAATGAATAGGATGCCTGTCAGAAGTTGTTTCTCCTGGGGATGTGTCTCTCAGGACCACTGAGGATGCCTACTACAAAATTCTTCACCCAAGCAGGACAGATGGCTGCTGACGGAAAAGATCCTAGGACACTGTTTGTTACCAGGTTTGGCACTGCCAGTGGTCAATGTCCCCCTGGCCAAGGTGACCGTTGGCAAGAGGCAACCACTCACCACTGTCCCCATCCGGGAAAGCAACAGTATCCTCGAAAATGTAGACTGTCATAGGTACAACAGAGGTGGATTGGAAAGCCTCTAAGAAAGCAATTGTGCTCCTTCAGGGAAAGACAGGAAAGCTCACCTCAGCACCAGCCTGCTGCCTCCTTTCAGGAAGGGGCCGCCGCTTTTTCACCTTAGCGACACCTAGGAGGACACAGAATACATGTCACTATCTTCTTGGTGCTGCTCAAGAATACCTCCGGGACTGTTCCTTATAGGAACATGGGCGAGAGCGTACGGAGGCTTTTGCCAACTGCATGGACGGAATGTTACTGCTGAGCCACGCTCAGCAGTATTCCTGGAAGTGTGCAGTACGCAGAGATTTTTGAGAATGTAGACTTTGGTCAGTTTTCAGTGTCAGTGGCACATATCTCGTGGGCAAGCCCACGTCTGTCTCTCTCTCTGTCGCTCGCTCTCGCTCTCCCTCTCTTGAAATGTGTCTGTCTCTTTCTCTGTGTGGCTTTTTCTCTGTGTCTCTCAAGAAAACACACACACACGCAGACATACACTGTCACGATCCCGCGACATACACCCACGTACAGAACAACCCCCAGACTCAAGACACAAAATTACTCCGCACAAAAGATATACAGCATCTTTCTTATACTGTAGAAACATCACCTAGTTTGTCACCTGGGACGTCGGTCTTTCGCCCCCACCCTCGAGCACCAGTCCTCCCAGGACTCTGCATTGTAGATATCGGTCATTGTCGAATGTCAGTGGCCCATATCTCTGGGCAAACCCACATCTCTCTCTCTCCTCTCTCTCTCCCTCTCTTTCACTGTGTCTGTCTCTTCCTGTGTGTGGCTCTGTCTCTCTGTCTCTGAGCCTCTCAAGAAAGCGCACGCACGCACGCACGCACGCACGCATACACACTCACCATCATGCGACATACAGAGATACAGATCAACCCCAAGACTCATGCACACACAGTCACACCGCACAGATGGAATCCCTTGTCTTTCTCATACTACAGAAACATGGACATAGATTTCACCGGGGATGTCGGTCTTTCCCCCCCCACACTCAAGCACCTGTCCCCCCAGGACCCTGATATCCGGGTACTCTCCAGACTGAAGACAGCAAGAATGCCCCACCTACACCTCACCCGAAACATTTTCCTCAGCAAGAAACAGTTTCCAGGACACATACCTTCTTCTCGTGCTCCTACGGCCACCTGAATGTTAGAAAAGAAAACACCATCAGGGTGAGATCATGATGTACAGTATGTGTACCATCCTTCGGTTCGCTAGGTGACTTTGGGATTCAGGATGGGACACAGTGTTTGAGTCAAAGGCCACAAAAGCAAAGATAATATGCCTGTCAGAAGTCGTTTTGCCTGGAGATGTGTCTCTAAAGAACACCGAGGATGCAGACTACAAAATGGTTCCCCCAGAAGGAAAAAGTGCGGCTGCCGAAAAAGATCCTGGGACGCTGTTTACTAGCAGGTTTGGCACTGCCAGTGGAAAATGTCCCCCGGACCAAGGGGACAGTTGGCAAGAAACAACCATGGAAATTGACAACATGTTTCTCCCCACAGGGAAAATAACATTATCACCTCAACGGTACATTGTCACATTTACAACAGATGTTGATTGCAAAGACTCTACGGAAGCACTTGTGTTCCTCAAGGAAAGACAGGAAGCTCACCTCAGCAACAGCCTGGTGACTGGGCACAGGACGGGGCCGCCGTCTTTCCTCCTCGGGGACACCTAGAAAGACCACAACACCTGTCAGTACCATGTTGGTGCTGCTCAAGTATACCTCAGGGACTGTTCCTTGATATGAACATGGGCCAGAGCATATTGAGGCTTCGGTGACCTGCATGGACTAAATGTTACTGCTGAGCCGTGCACAGCAGTATTCCTTGAGGTGTGCAGTAGGAGGAGTGTGTGAGAATGTAGACATTAATCATTGTGCAGTGTCAGTGACACCTGTTCTCTGGGCAAACCCACATGTATCTTTCTGTCTCTGTCTCTCTTGCAGTGTGTCTGTCTCATTTTGTGTGGCTTAGTCTGTGTGTCTCCCAAGAAAACACACTCAACACACATTCACAGTCACAATCACGTGACACACAGACACACACACACACACACACACACACACACACACACACACACAGAACCACCCCGGGACTCATGCCCACAAAAACACACCCCACTCGAGGAATTCATTATCTTTCTCCTAGTGTAGAAGCATCCCATAGTTTTGTCACCTGGGACGTAGGTCCTTCCCCCCCACTCACAAGCACCAGTCCTCCCTGGCCTCTGGAATTAGGGTAGCTCTCCAGACTGAAGTCAACAACAATGCCCCACCTGCATCACCAGCTAAACATTTTTCTCAGCAAGAGACAGTTTCCGGGATACATACCCGTGTCCTGTGCTCCTTCGGCCACCTGAATGTTAGGAAAGAAAACACCATCAGGGTGAGATCATGACATACACTATTGGCACCACTCTTCAGTTCCCTTTGCGTCTTTACGATACAAGATGGGACTCAGCGGTTGAGTCGAAGGCCACAAAAGCCAATGAATAGGATGCCTGTCAGAAGTTGTTTCTCCTGGGGATGTGTCTCCCAGGACCACTGAGGATGCCTACTACAAAATTCTTCACCCAAGCAGGACAGATGGCTGCTGACGGAAAAGATCCTAGGACACTGTTTGTTACCAGGTTTGGCACTGCCAGTGGTCAATGTCCCCCTGGCCAAGGTGACCGTTGGCAAGAGGCAACCACTCACCACTGTCCCCATCCGGGAAAGCAACAGTATCCTCGAAAATGTAGACTGTCATAGGTACAACAGAGGTGGATTGGAAAGCCTCTAAGAAAGCAATTGTGCTCCTTCAGGGAAAGACAGGAAAGCTCACCTCAGCACCAGCCTGCTGCCTCCTTTCAGGAAGGGGCCGCCGCTTTTTCACCTTAGCGACACCTAGGAGGACACAGAATACATGTCACTATCTTCTTGGTGCTGCTCAAGAATACCTCCGGGACTGTTCCTTATAGGAACATGGGCGAGAGCGTACGGAGGCTTTTGCCAACTGCATGGACGGAATGTTACTGCTGAGCCACGCTCAGCAGTATTCCTGGAAGTGTGCAGTACGCAGAGATTTTTGAGAATGTAGACTTTGGTCAGTTTTCAGTGTCAGTGGCACATATCTCGTGGGCAAGCCCACGTCTGTCTCTCTCTCTGTCGCTCGCTCTCGCTCTCCCTCTCTTGAAATGTGTCTGTCTCTTTCTCTGTGTGGCTTTTTCTCTGTGTCTCTCAAGAAAACACACACACACGCAGACATACACTGTCACGATCCCGCGACATACACCCACGTACAGAACAACCCCCAGACTCAAGACACAAAATTACTCCGCACAAAAGATATACAGCATCTTTCTTATACTGTAGAAACATCACCTAGTTTGTCACCTGGGACGTCGGTCTTTCGCCCCCACCCTCGAGCACCAGTCCTCCCAGGACTCTGCATTGTAGATATCGGTCATTGTCGAATGTCAGTGGCCCATATCTCTGGGCAAACCCACATCTCTCTCTCTCCTCTCTCTCTCCCTCTCTTTCACTGTGTCTGTCTCTTCCTGTGTGTGGCTCTGTCTCTCTGTCTCTGAGCCTCTCAAGAAAGCGCACGCACGCACGCACGCACGCACGCATACACACTCACCATCATGCGACATACAGAGATACAGATCAACCCCAAGACTCATGCACACACAGTCACACCGCACAGATGGAATCCCTTGTCTTTCTCATACTACAGAAACATGGACATAGATTTCACCGGGGATGTCGGTCTTTCCCCCCCCACACTCAAGCACCTGTCCCCCCAGGACCCTGATATCCGGGTACTCTCCAGACTGAAGACAGCAAGAATGCCCCACCTACACCTCACCCGAAACATTTTCCTCAGCAAGAAACAGTTTCCAGGACACATACCTTCTTCTCGTGCTCCTACGGCCACCTGAATGTTAGAAAAGAAAACACCATCAGGGTGAGATCATGATGTACAGTATGTGTACCATCCTTCGGTTCGCTAGGTGACTTTGGGATTCAGGATGGGACACAGTGTTTGAGTCAAAGGCCACAAAAGCAAAGATAATATGCCTGTCAGAAGTCGTTTTGCCTGGAGATGTGTCTCTAAAGAACACCGAGGATGCAGACTACAAAATGGTTCCCCCAGAAGGAAAAAGTGCGGCTGCCGAAAAAGATCCTGGGACGCTGTTTACTAGCAGGTTTGGCACTGCCAGTGGAAAATGTCCCCCGGACCAAGGGGACAGTTGGCAAGAAACAACCATGGAAATTGACAACATGTTTCTCCCCACAGGGAAAATAACATTATCACCTCAACGGTACATTGTCACATTTACAACAGATGTTGATTGCAAAGACTCTACGGAAGCACTTGTGTTCCTCAAGGAAAGACAGGAAGCTCACCTCAGCAACAGCCTGGTGACTGGGCACAGGACGGGGCCGCCGTCTTTCCTCCTCGGGGACACCTAGAAAGACCACAACACCTGTCAGTACCATGTTGGTGCTGCTCAAGTATACCTCAGGGACTGTTCCTTGATATGAACATGGGCCAGAGCATATTGAGGCTTCGGTGACCTGCATGGACTAAATGTTACTGCTGAGCCGTGCACAGCAGTATTCCTTGAGGTGTGCAGTAGGAGGAGTGTGTGAGAATGTAGACATTAATCATTGTGCAGTGTCAGTGACACCTGTTCTCTGGGCAAACCCACATGTATCTTTCTGTCTCTGTCTCTCTTGCAGTGTGTCTGTCTCATTTTGTGTGGCTTAGTCTGTGTGTCTCCCAAGAAAACACACTCAACACACATTCACAGTCACAATCACGTGACACACAGACACACACACACACACACACACACACACACACACACACACACACAGAACCACCCCGGGACTCATGCCCACAAAAACACACCCCACTCGAGGAATTCATTATCTTTCTCCTAGTGTAGAAGCATCCCATAGTTTTGTCACCTGGGACGTAGGTCCTTCCCCCCCACTCACAAGCACCAGTCCTCCCTGGCCTCTGGAATTAGGGTAGCTCTCCAGACTGAAGTCAACAACAATGCCCCACCTGCATCACCAGCTAAACATTTTTCTCAGCAAGAGACAGTTTCCGGGATACATACCCGTGTCCTGTGCTCCTTCGGCCACCTGAATGTTAGGAAAGAAAACACCATCAGGGTGAGATCATGACATACACTATTGGCACCACTCTTCAGTTCCCTTTGCGTCTTTACGATACAAGATGGGACTCAGCGGTTGAGTCGAAGGCCACAAAAGCCAATGAATAGGATGCCTGTCAGAAGTTGTTTCTCCTGGGGATGTGTCTCCCAGGACCACTGAGGATGCCTACTACAAAATTCTTCACCCAAGCAGGACAGATGGCTGCTGACGGAAAAGATCCTAGGACACTGTTTGTTACCAGGTTTGGCACTGCCAGTGGTCAATGTCCCCCTGGCCAAGGTGACCGTTGGCAAGAGGCAACCACTCACCACTGTCCCCATCCGGGAAAGCAACAGTATCCTCGAAAATGTAGACTGTCATAGGTACAACAGAGGTGGATTGGAAAGCCTCTAAGAAAGCAATTGTGCTCCTTCAGGGAAAGACAGGAAAGCTCACCTCAGCACCAGCCTGCTGCCTCCTTTCAGGAAGGGGCCGCCGCTTTTTCACCTTAGCGACACCTAGGAGGACACAGAATACATGTCACTATCTTCTTGGTGCTGCTCAAGAATACCTCCGGGACTGTTCCTTATAGGAACATGGGCGAGAGCGTACGGAGGCTTTTGCCAACTGCATGGACGGAATGTTACTGCTGAGCCACGCTCAGCAGTATTCCTGGAAGTGTGCAGTACGCAGAGATTTTTGAGAATGTAGACTTTGGTCAGTTTTCAGTGTCAGTGGCACATATCTCGTGGGCAAGCCCACGTCTGTCTCTCTCTCTGTCGCTCGCTCTCGCTCTCCCTCTCTTGAAATGTGTCTGTCTCTTTCTCTGTGTGGCTTTTTCTCTGTGTCTCTCAAGAAAACACACACACACGCAGACATACACTGTCACGATCCCGCGACATACACCCACGTACAGAACAACCCCCAGACTCAAGACACAAAATTACTCCGCACAAAAGATATACAGCATCTTTCTTATACTGTAGAAACATCACCTAGTTTGTCACCTGGGACGTCGGTCTTTCGCCCCCACCCTCGAGCACCAGTCCTCCCAGGACTCTGCATTGTAGATATCGGTCATTGTCGAATGTCAGTGGCCCATATCTCTGGGCAAACCCACATCTCTCTCTCTCCTCTCTCTCTCCCTCTCTTTCACTGTGTCTGTCTCTTCCTGTGTGTGGCTCTGTCTCTCTGTCTCTGAGCCTCTCAAGAAAGCGCACGCACGCACGCACGCACGCACGCATACACACTCACCATCATGCGACATACAGAGATACAGATCAACCCCAAGACTCATGCACACACAGTCACACCGCACAGATGGAATCCCTTGTCTTTCTCATACTACAGAAACATGGACATAGATTTCACCGGGGATGTCGGTCTTTCCCCCCCCACACTCAAGCACCTGTCCCCCCAGGACCCTGATATCCGGGTACTCTCCAGACTGAAGACAGCAAGAATGCCCCACCTACACCTCACCCGAAACATTTTCCTCAGCAAGAAACAGTTTCCAGGACACATACCTTCTTCTCGTGCTCCTACGGCCACCTGAATGTTAGAAAAGAAAACACCATCAGGGTGAGATCATGATGTACAGTATGTGTACCATCCTTCGGTTCGCTAGGTGACTTTGGGATTCAGGATGGGACACAGTGTTTGAGTCAAAGGCCACAAAAGCAAAGATAATATGCCTGTCAGAAGTCGTTTTGCCTGGAGATGTGTCTCTAAAGAACACCGAGGATGCAGACTACAAAATGGTTCCCCCAGAAGGAAAAAGTGCGGCTGCCGAAAAAGATCCTGGGACGCTGTTTACTAGCAGGTTTGGCACTGCCAGTGGAAAATGTCCCCCGGACCAAGGGGACAGTTGGCAAGAAACAACCATGGAAATTGACAACATGTTTCTCCCCACAGGGAAAATAACATTATCACCTCAACGGTACATTGTCACATTTACAACAGATGTTGATTGCAAAGACTCTACGGAAGCACTTGTGTTCCTCAAGGAAAGACAGGAAGCTCACCTCAGCAACAGCCTGGTGACTGGGCACAGGACGGGGCCGCCGTCTTTCCTCCTCGGGGACACCTAGAAAGACCACAACACCTGTCAGTACCATGTTGGTGCTGCTCAAGTATACCTCAGGGACTGTTCCTTGATATGAACATGGGCCAGAGCATATTGAGGCTTCGGTGACCTGCATGGACTAAATGTTACTGCTGAGCCGTGCACAGCAGTATTCCTTGAGGTGTGCAGTAGGAGGAGTGTGTGAGAATGTAGACATTAATCATTGTGCAGTGTCAGTGACACCTGTTCTCTGGGCAAACCCACATGTATCTTTCTGTCTCTGTCTCTCTTGCAGTGTGTCTGTCTCATTTTGTGTGGCTTAGTCTGTGTGTCTCCCAAGAAAACACACTCAACACACATTCACAGTCACAATCACGTGACACACAGACACACACACACACACACACACACACACACACACACACACACAGAACCACCCCGGGACTCATGCCCACAAAAACACACCCCACTCGAGGAATTCATTATCTTTCTCCTAGTGTAGAAGCATCCCATAGTTTTGTCACCTGGGACGTAGGTCCTTCCCCCCCACTCACAAGCACCAGTCCTCCCTGGCCTCTGGAATTAGGGTAGCTCTCCAGACTGAAGTCAACAACAATGCCCCACCTGCATCACCAGCTAAACATTTTTCTCAGCAAGAGACAGTTTCCGGGATACATACCCGTGTCCTGTGCTCCTTCGGCCACCTGAATGTTAGGAAAGAAAACACCATCAGGGTGAGATCATGACATACACTATTGGCACCACTCTTCAGTTCCCTTTGCGTCTTTACGATACAAGATGGGACTCAGCGGTTGAGTCGAAGGCCACAAAAGCCAATGAATAGGATGCCTGTCAGAAGTTGTTTCTCCTGGGGATGTGTCTCCCAGGACCACTGAGGATGCCTACTACAAAATTCTTCACCCAAGCAGGACAGATGGCTGCTGACGGAAAAGATCCTAGGACACTGTTTGTTACCAGGTTTGGCACTGCCAGTGGTCAATGTCCCCCTGGCCAAGGTGACCGTTGGCAAGAGGCAACCACTCACCACTGTCCCCATCCGGGAAAGCAACAGTATCCTCGAAAATGTAGACTGTCATAGGTACAACAGAGGTGGATTGGAAAGCCTCTAAGAAAGCAATTGTGCTCCTTCAGGGAAAGACAGGAAAGCTCACCTCAGCACCAGCCTGCTGCCTCCTTTCAGGAAGGGGCCGCCGCTTTTTCACCTTAGCGACACCTAGGAGGACACAGAATACATGTCACTATCTTCTTGGTGCTGCTCAAGAATACCTCCGGGACTGTTCCTTATAGGAACATGGGCGAGAGCGTACGGAGGCTTTTGCCAACTGCATGGACGGAATGTTACTGCTGAGCCACGCTCAGCAGTATTCCTGGAAGTGTGCAGTACGCAGAGATTTTTGAGAATGTAGACTTTGGTCAGTTTTCAGTGTCAGTGGCACATATCTCGTGGGCAAGCCCACGTCTGTCTCTCTCTCTGTCGCTCGCTCTCGCTCTCCCTCTCTTGAAATGTGTCTGTCTCTTTCTCTGTGTGGCTTTTTCTCTGTGTCTCTCAAGAAAACACACACACACACGCAGACATACACTGTCACGATCCCGCGACGTACACCCACGTACAGAACAACCCCCAGACTCAAGACACAAAATTACTCCGCACAAAAGATATACAGCATCTTTCTTATACTGTAGAAACATCACCTAGTTTGTCACCTGGGACGTCGGTCTTTCGCCCTCACCCTCGAGCACCAGTCCTCCCAGGACTCTGCATTGTAGATATCGGTCATTGTCGAATGTCAGTGGCCCATATCTCTGGGCAAACCCACATCTCTCTCTCTCCTCTCTCTCTCCCTCTCTTTCACTGTGTCTGTCTCTTCCTGTGTGTGGCTCTGTCTCTCTGTCTCTGAGCCTCTCAAGAAAGCGCACGCACGCACGCACGCACGCACGCATACACACTCACCATCATGCGACATACAGAGATACAGATCAACCCCAAGACTCATGCACACACAGTCACACCGCACAGATGGAATCCCTTGTCTTTCTCATACTACAGAAACATGGACATAGATTTCACCGGGGATGTCGGTCTTTCCCCCCCCACACTCAAGCACCTGTCCCCCCAGGACCCTGATATCCGGGTACTCTCCAGACTGAAGACAGCAAGAATGCCCCACCTACACCTCACCCGAAACATTTTCCTCAGCAAGAAACAGTTTCCAGGACACATACCTTCTTCTCGTGCTCCTACGGCCACCTGAATGTTAGAAAAGAAAACACCATCAGGGTGAGATCATGATGTACAGTATGTGTACCATCCTTCGGTTCGCTAGGTGACTTTGGGATTCAGGATGGGACACAGTGTTTGAGTCAAAGGCCACAAAAGCAAAGATAATATGCCTGTCAGAAGTCGTTTTGCCTGGAGATGTGTCTCTAAAGAACACCGAGGATGCAGACTACAAAATGGTTCCCCCAGAAGGAAAAAGTGCGGCTGCCGAAAAAGATCCTGGGACGCTGTTTACTAGCAGGTTTGGCACTGCCAGTGGAAAATGTCCCCCGGACCAAGGGGACAGTTGGCAAGAAACAACCATGGAAATTGACAACATGTTTCTCCCCACAGGGAAAATAACATTATCACCTCAACGGTACATTGTCACATTTACAACAGATGTTGATTGCAAAGACTCTACGGAAGCACTTGTGTTCCTCAAGGAAAGACAGGAAGCTCACCTCAGCAACAGCCTGGTGACTGGGCACAGGACGGGGCCGCCGTCTTTCCTCCTCGGGGACACCTAGAAAGACCACAACACCTGTCAGTACCATGTTGGTGCTGCTCAAGTATACCTCAGGGACTGTTCCTTGATATGAACATGGGCCAGAGCATATTGAGGCTTCGGTGACCTGCATGGACTAAATGTTACTGCTGAGCCGTGCACAGCAGTATTCCTTGAGGTGTGCAGTAGGAGGAGTGTGTGAGAATGTAGACATTAATCATTGTGCAGTGTCAGTGACACCTGTTCTCTGGGCAAACCCACATGTATCTTTCTGTCTCTGTCTCTCTTGCAGTGTGTCTGTCTCATTTTGTGTGGCTTAGTCTGTGTGTCTCCCAAGAAAACACACTCAACACACATTCACAGTCACAATCACGTGACACACAGACACACACACACACACACACACACACACACACACACAGAACCACCCCGGGACTCATGCCCACAAAAACACACCCCACTCGAGGAATTCATTATCTTTCTCCTAGTGTAGAAGCATCCCATAGTTTTGTCACCTGGGACGTAGGTCCTTCCCCCCCACTCACAAGCACCAGTCCTCCCTGGCCTCTGGAATTAGGGTAGCTCTCCAGACTGAAGTCAACAACAATGCCCCACCTGCATCACCAGCTAAACATTTTTCTCAGCAAGAGACAGTTTCCGGGATACATACCCGTGTCCTGTGCTCCTTCGGCCACCTGAATGTTAGGAAAGAAAACACCATCAGGGTGAGATCATGACATACACTATTGGCACCACTCTTCAGTTCCCTTTGCGTCTTTACGATACAAGATGGGACTCAGCGGTTGAGTCGAAGGCCACAAAAGCCAATGAATAGGATGCCTGTCAGAAGTTGTTTCTCCTGGGGATGTGTCTCTCAGGACCACTGAGGATGCCTACTACAAAATTCTTCACCCAAGCAGGACAGATGGCTGCTGACGGAAAAGATCCTAGGACACTGTTTGTTACCAGGTTTGGCACTGCCAGTGGTCAATGTCCCCCTGGCCAAGGTGACCGTTGGCAAGAGGCAACCACTCACCACTGTCCCCATCCGGGAAAGCAACAGTATCCTCGAAAATGTAGACTGTCATAGGTACAACAGAGGTGGATTGGAAAGCCTCTAAGAAAGCAATTGTGCTCCTTCAGGGAAAGACAGGAAAGCTCACCTCAGCACCAGCCTGCTGCCTCCTTTCAGGAAGGGGCCGCCGCTTTTTCACCTTAGCGACACCTAGGAGGACACAGAATACATGTCACTATCTTCTTGGTGCTGCTCAAGAATACCTCCGGGACTGTTCCTTATAGGAACATGGGCGAGAGCGTACGGAGGCTTTTGCCAACTGCATGGACGGAATGTTACTGCTGAGCCACGCTCAGCAGTATTCCTGGAAGTGTGCAGTACGCAGAGATTTTTGAGAATGCAGACTTTGGTCAGTTTTCAGTGTCAGTGGCACATATCTCGTGGGCAAGCCCACGTCTGTCTCTCTCTCTGTCGCTCGCTCTCGCTCTCCCTCTCTTGAAATGTGTCTGTCTCTTTCTCTGTGTGGCTTTTTCTCTGTGTCTCTCAAGAAAACACACACACACGCAGACATACACTGTCACGATCCCGCGACGTACACCCACATACAGAACAACCCCCAGACTCAACACACAAAATTACTCCGCACAAAAGATATACAGCATCTTTCTTATACTGTAGAAACATCACCTAGTTTGTCACCTGGGACGTCGGTCTTTCGCCCCCACCCTCGAGCACCAGTCCTCCCAGGACTCTGCATTGTAGATATCGGTCATTGTCGAATGTCAGTGGCCCATATCTCTGGGCAAACCCACATCTCTCTCTCTCCTCTCTCTCTCCCTCTCTTTCACTGTGTCTGTCTCTTCCTGTGTGTGGCTCTGTCTCTCTGTCTCTGAGCCTCTCAAGAAAGCGCACGCACGCACGCACGCACGCACGCATACACACTCACCATCATGCGACATACAGAGATACAGAACAACCCCAAGACTCATGCACACACAATCACACCGCACAGATGGAATCCCTTGTCTTTCTCATACTACAGAAACATGGACATAGATTTCACCGGGGATGTCGGTCTTTCCCCCCCCACACTCAAGCACCTGTCCCCCCAGGACCCTGATATCCGGGTACTCTCCAGACTGAAGACAGCAAGAATGCCCCACCTACACCTCACCCGAAACATTTTCCTCAGCAAGAAACAGTTTCCAGGACACATATCTTCTTCTCGTGCTCCTACGGCCACCTGAATGTTAGAAAAGAAAACACCATCAGGGTGAGATCATGATGTACAGTATGTGTACCATCCTTCGGTTCGCTTGGTGACTTTGGGATTCAGGATGGGACACAGTGTTTGAGTCAAAGGCCACAAAAGCAAAGATAATATGCCTGTCAGAAGTCGTTTTGCCTGGAGATGTGTCTCTAAAGAACACCGAGGATGCAGACTACAAAATGGTTCCCCCAGAAGGAAAAAGTGCGGCTGCCGAAAAAGATCCTAGGAGGCTGTTTACTAGCAGGTTTGGCACTGCCAGTGGAAAATGTCCCCCGGACCAAGGGGACAGTTGGCAAGAAACAACCATGGAAATTGACAACATGTTTCTCCCCACAGGGAAAATAACATTATCACCTCAACGGTACATTGTCACATTTACAACAGATGTTGATTGCAAAGACTCTACGGAAGCACTTGTGTTCCTCAAGGAAAGACAGGAAGCTCACCTCAGCAACAGCCTGGTGACTGGGCACAGGACGGGGCCGCCGTCTTTCCTCCTCGGGGACACCTAGAAAGACCACAACACCTGTCAGTACCATGTTGGTGCTGCTCAAGTATACCTCAGGGACTGTTCCTTGATATGAACATGGGCCAGAGCATATTGAGGCTTCGGTGACCTGCATGGACTAAATGTTACTGCTGAGCCGTGCACAGCAGTATTCCTTGAGGTGTGCAGTAGGAGGAGTGTGTGAGAATGTAGACATTAATCATTGTGCAGTGTCAGTGACACCTGTTCTCTGGGCAAACCCACATGTATCTTTCTGTCTCTGTCTCTCTTGCAGTGTGTCTGTCTCATTTTGTGTGGCTTAGTCTGTGTGTCTCCCAAGAAAACACACTCAACACACATTCACAGTCACAATCACGTGACACACAGACACACACACACACACACACACACACACACACACACACACACAGAACCACCCCGGGACTCATGCCCACAAAAACACACCCCACTCGAGGAATTCATTATCTTTCTCCTAGTGTAGAAGCATCCCATAGTTTTGTCACCTGGGACGTAGGTCCTTCCCCCCCACTCACAAGCACCAGTCCTCCCTGGCCTCTGGAATTAGGGTAGCTCTCCAGACTGAAGTCAACAACAATGCCCCACCTGCATCACCAGCTAAACATTTTTCTCAGCAAGAGACAGTTTCCGGGATACATACCCGTGTCCTGTGCTCCTTCGGCCACCTGAATGTTAGGAAAGAAAACACCATCAGGGTGAGATCATGACATACACTATTGGCACCACTCTTCAGTTCCCTTTGCGTCTTTACGATACAAGATGGGACTCAGCGGTTGAGTCGAAGGCCACAAAAGCCAATGAATAGGATGCCTGTCAGAAGTTGTTTCTCCTGGGGATGTGTCTCTCAGGACCACTGAGGATGCCTACTACAAAATTCTTCACCCAAGCAGGACAGATGGCTGCTGACGGAAAAGATCCTAGGACACTGTTTGTTACCAGGTTTGGCACTGCCAGTGGTCAATGTCCCCCTGGCCAAGGTGACCGTTGGCAAGAGGCAACCACTCACCACTGTCCCCATCCGGGAAAGCAACAGTATCCTCGAAAATGTAGACTGTCATAGGTACAACAGAGGTGGATTGGAAAGCCTCTAAGAAAGCAATTGTGCTCCTTCAGGGAAAGACAGGAAAGCTCACCTCAGCACCAGCCTGCTGCCTCCTTTCAGGAAGGGGCCGCCGCATTTTCACCTTAGCGACACCTAGGAGGACACAGAATACATGTCACTATCTTCTTGGTGCTGCTCAAGAATACCTCCGGGACTGTTCCTTATAGGAACATGGGCGAGAGCGTACGGAGGCTTTTGCCAACTGCATGGACGGAATGTTACTGCTGAGCCACGCTCAGCAGTATTCCTGGAAGTGTGCAGTACGCAGAGATTTTTGAGAATGTAGACTTTGGTCAGTTTTAAGTGTCAGTGGCACATATCTCGTGGGCAAGCCCACGTCTGTCTCTCTCTCTGTCGCTCGCTCTCGCTCTCCCTCTCTTGAAATGTGTCTGTCTCTTTCTCTGTGTGGCTTTTTCTCTGTGTCTCTCAAGAAAACACACACACACGCAGACATACACTGTCACGATCCCGCGACATACACCCACATACAGAACAACCCCCAGACTCAACACACAAAATTACTCCGCACAAAAGATATACAGAATCTTTCTTATACTGTAGAAACATCACCTAGTTTGTCACCTGGGACGTCGGTCTTTCGCCCCCACCCTCGAGCACCAGTCCTCCCAGGACTCTGCATTGTAGATATCGGTCATTGTCGAATGTCAGTGGCCCATATCTCTGGGCAAACCCACATCTCTCTCTCTCCTCTCTCTCTCCCTCTCTTTCACTGTGTCTGTCTCTTCCTGTGTGTGGCTCTGTCTCTCTGTCTCTGAGCCTCTCAAGAAAGCGCACGCACGCACGCACGCACGCATACACACTCACCATCATGCGACATACAGAGATACAGAACAACCCCAAGACTCATGCACACACAATCACACCGCACAGATGGAATCCCTTGTCTTTCTCATACTACAGAAACATGGACATAGATTTCACCGGGGATGTCGGTCTTTCCCCCCCCACACTCAAGCACCTGTCCCCCCAGGACCCTGATATCCGGGTACTCTCCAGACTGAAGACAGCAAGAATGCCCCACCTACACCTCACCCGAAACATTTTCCTCAGCAAGAAACAGTTTCCAGGACACATACCTTCTTCTCGTGCTCCTACGGCCACCTGAATGTTAGAAAAGAAAACACCATCAGGGTGAGATCATGATGTACAGTATGTGTACCATCCTTCGGTTCGCTTGGTGACTT